>NW_024070194.1:21909573-22485738 GCF_014754425.2 Oryx dammah | reverse complement strand
GTCCACTGAGTCGGTGATGCTGTCTAACCATCTCAGCCTCTGCTGCCCCATTCTCCTTTTGCTTTCAACCTTTCCCAGCAGCAGAATCTTTTCCAATCAATGGCTCTTCATACTGTCCATGGGGTTCTCCAGACAAGAATACTGGAATGGGTTGCTATTTCCTTTTTCACTGGACCATGTTTTGTCAGAAGTCTTCATTATGACCTGTCCTGGGTGGCCCTGCACAGCATGACTCAGGCAACTATTAATCTGGGGTGACTTCTGAAACATTTCTCCAAAGGCAGGAATTTCCTCAGTCTCCTGAGTAGCCCTCTATTCCTTTCTCTACAACTAACCATTGTTAACTCAACTTCACTTTGCTTCTATTTTAACAATTTCATTGCTGCACCTATTTTATTTATTTTTTATTTTTTAAAATTTATTTATTTATTTATTTTTAATTTTTACTTTACAGTTCTGTATTGGTTTTGGCATAGATTGACATGAATCCACCACAGGTGTACATGCGTTCCCAAACATGCACCTATTTTATAGTTGTGTCCTGTTATTCCAACTCTTACCACCATCTAGAATTCTTTTTTGTCGTGAAATGGTTTTCAAGGGAGGCCCTCGTTTGTTTATGTTCTGAGGCAAGGTGGACAAGTTCATCACACTGTTTGTAATTGGCAGAGCTGTCATGAGAAAGATAACACAAATTTAAGTTAGAAGTGGGGATAAGTTAAGACAGTAAAAAGATGAGTGATCAATAGGGACCTTCTGCTAACTGATCAGTAATGAATGAGCTTACTCTTTCTTTTTAATAGTGCTAGGACTTCCCTGGTGGCTCAGACAGTAAAGTGTCTGCCTACAATGTGGGAGACCCGGGTTCGATCCCTGGGTCAGGAAGATGCTCTGGAGAAGGAAATGGCAACCCCCTCCAGTATTCTTGCCTGGAAAATCCCATGGACGGAGGAGTGTGGTAGGCATGGGGGCACAAAGAGTCAGACACAACTGAGCAACTTCACTTAATACTGCTACTTTGGAAACATATCTACTTTGACTGGAAGTATTAAAAAAATATTTTCAATTGATTAAAGAGTTTCAAGCAATCAATAGGCTTATATAGGTTTAAGAAAGAGGTCTTTCCTACCCTAGGTTAATAGCTCTTCAGTCTTCTCTTTCAGAATCACTGAATCAATCAGTGAAGGAATCTAACAAATTAGTTGTGTATCCTAGCAGATCCAAATATTTATATATCTCATGTTTTTAAAAACACCATCTAGATTAATCATATGGATTCTTCTGCAATGTGCTAGCACTATATCTCAGAGACTTTGAACCTACTTCATTATTTTTAATTTATACACAGAATATATGGCTGGGGTTGTAAACTTCCTTTCTTTTTAAAAATTTTTCTGCCATCTTTTATTTATGTTTTCCTTTATCCAATGCATACTTTTTTGAAATGATAGAATAATAATAATAGAACAGAATATTCCTATTTTTGTAGTTGGAGTATAATCACTTTACAGTGTTGTTATTTTCTGCTATACAACAATGTGAATCAGCTATAGATATACATATATACCCTTTCTTCTGAGCTTCCCTCACACCCTCCATCTCACCCATCACAGAGCAAAGACCTGAGCTCCCTTTGTTATACAACAGCTGAAAGCCAGTCTTTAATTATTAGAACAATTCGGCAAGGAAAATTAGTAAGCAAATGCATGTCTTGCCACTTATAGCAACACACACACACACTCACTGAGAAGACTGTCAAACAACTGACCAAGTAGGTTACAGTCCTCCTCACTCTTATCACTCGTGTGTGAAAATGTCAGCTCCCCAAACACTGATCACACCATTTTTATCATATTCTTTCGTATATTATATTTCAATGAGTGAAACTGTTCTCTCGTTTTTGTTTAAATTCATTACACTTTACTTGCAAATATGTTTGGACATTCATTCCATTGTATTTCTGAATTCTTTCTTAGTAATTTTTAAAAGTTCTTTATGCACTAAGAAAATGGACTAAAAATTTGGAGATGTTATATCTCATTTAGAAAAGTATTCACTTCCTTGAAATGGACATAAATGTGCCTATGAGTCTATTGCTGGGGTCCAGCCCTGGTGGATCCAGGGTAATTCGAAGCAGGGATGGAGTCAGCATCCTAGGAATTAATTGCCTAATTAAAGATATAGAGGGAGATTAGAAAGAAATAGTGTAGTAGGAAAATTAGTGGAGAAAAAGAGGCTGAATAACTTGGTTTACGTGGGATACCAATAAAGCTTCAAGACAAGAAGCTTGCACCACCTGCGTAGTCCACCGGCGCCCACTTGAATATTGGAGGGTGCCCTGCCTTGGGCTCCCTCTTGCGTGGATCTTAAAAAGCCAGGGCAAAATTAGCAGGCTTGGCGAGCACCCACACTCCAGATGGGAATTCAGCCAGAAAAACGGAGAACAAGAAAGAATGACACGGGGGAATCAGTCTTTCCAGAAACTGATCTGATTTCTTTATTTTTAGGTTTGCTTATATACCTTTTGTTACACACAGAGACAAATGGAAATTTTAAAGTCACGCGGGGGTCAGCAGTCCTGACCTTTATCAAAATCAGGTGCTTCATATAAATGTATACAAAAAGGTCTTAGGGGTTTTACATCATCTTATGGCCATGAGGCCTGCTGACATTTTATGATCCTTTCTTTCTGATAACGGTCAGTCAACCAAAAAACTTATTTTCCAGGGGTGTTTTTTCTTAAACCAGGCGCCACCCTCTGAAGGTACCAGATAAAGTTGCATTCCTATAGGGTGAGGGTGTAGTGGGTTACAACTAAGAAAGGAATTTATTTAACCTAAGGTTAACATGATTAATCTTAAAGGTTAATACTTATTTCTCCTATATGCTAGTTATATATTTATTAACATGTATAAGGGCAGGGGATTTAGCAGCAAATATTGGCTCAACAAATGAAAACCCTTCACCAATATAATTTCTAATCAACCCACTATACTATACTAATAATTTTCTAACTTCTCAAAAGAATCTGTATTTAGGAAGTTTACAGCATCTCGTGCCTCTCACGGTTGGGAGGCTGTAAACAATCACATGTGGCCGGACGAACCTGTACAGGCAGGCTAGATAACCTTCAGAGGAGTTCGTAAGTTGAAACACTATTGTCACGCCCAGGAATTTTTATTAACTGGAGCTGTAGGTTAACTCCTTCTCCGAGAGAGGTGATGGGGGAGAGCCCCCCGTAAAGTCAGAGGTGTAGGTGAGAGCATAAAATGGTAAAGTGTGCAGACTCTGGTTTGGGGGTAGATGCTCGGGAACAGGGGCTTTCCTGAGGCTCGATCCCGCCTTTGTGTATGCCGAAGCCTCCTTCCTCATGACCTTTGCCATGGGCGGAGTTCCTCACCCTGGCTCCCGGCATCTTGATTCACATGGAGACAGTGAGGTAAAGAATTATCATCTACGCTCAATTCTGATTATGAACTACTGGCTGAAATTTTGGAAAGTTTTGAAATAATAAAGAAGGAGCAATATGGTTTTGCCTTATTGCTCTCTCTGAGATTCCTGGATACCATGTGGGGAAAATGTGTATCATCCCTTTAAATTTTCTATTACATTATGAGTATTTTCTCATATATTAAATATTCTCTAAAAACTGAATTTTTTATTACTGCATAGAATTTCATATAATGGGTGCTCTGTATCTTTTTAAAATCCACTTTCATAATTTGATATTTATGCCCTTTTTATTTTTACTAAGTATGTTTATATTTTATATACAAGTATATTCTCTATAACAACTCATAGACATAAACAATTCAACATAATATTCCTAGAAATACAATTTATTCCTGTCTGCTTAGTGCACTGTCAATTTCTGAGCATTGCAAACTTTTAGATAAAAGAAAATATTTATGTTTATAATATTTTCCATTATTTGACTATGAAGAAATCAACTTCAAATCAAACTTCAAATATATGCATATATTTATTAAGTATTTTGATTTTTGTACAAAGCATGTGGTTCTGCTTGTTTCTCTCTTTTATGTTGAGGATGGTAGTTTCTCCTGCTGATTTGTAGATTTTCCACTTATAGGTTCTATTTTGCAACCTATTTAAAATTTTGAGTGTATTTTGTGTTTTACAGTGAGACTGCACCTGAGGGTTTGTAAAGAAACTTTTTACCAAGCCAAACTGTCCATCAGTGGACTACTTTTAATAGCTGTATTTAAGTTAATGCTATCTGATTCTATATCTGTTTTTTTTCTTACAGGAGAATTCACACATGGTTTAATGTTTTCACACGATGGCTTATTGTGCCTGTATTAGTGTCATTGTTATTCATATTTTAGATGAATGATTTTGAAATAGTGGAGATGAAGGTCACAAATGCTAATGACATAATAATTCCAGGCTGAGAAACTTTGAAATAAATAACTGCTTTAATTATATACATATATATATATAATGTTTACCAAGTTATAAGATTATTCCCAGTCATCATCCTTGTATTGCTTAAGCCATATTCTTGGAATTATCTTTGATATTCTAAGCTGTGAAATCCATATCTATCAGGAAATCTATTACATCTACCT
Source organism: Oryx dammah (assembly GCF_014754425.2). Lineage (NCBI taxonomy): Eukaryota > Metazoa > Chordata > Mammalia > Artiodactyla > Bovidae > Oryx > Oryx dammah. The sequence continues at coordinate 22,481,149 of NW_024070194.1, read as the reverse complement.
GCAAATTATGCCTAGAATCAACCCATCTCACCACCTCCAGTGTCACCACTGTGATTCAAGCCACTGTCTTCTCTCAACCATTACTGCCGTGGATTCCTCACAGGCCTCTGTCCTTCTGCTATTGCCTCCTGCAGTCTTCAGTCAAGAAAATGTAGGGTGTGATCTGCTCACACTAGAAGTCAGACTCTGTGCCTCTTCTGCTCAAATCTCTGCAGTGACCCCCTCTTCTCTCAGAACAAGGTGTAACCAGGGTCCTTACAGTGGCCCACCAGATCCTCCATGGTCTGATGCTTATGACTTCTCTCACCTCATCTCCCACTACTCTAGTTACATTGACCTCAAGACCTTTCCTCTAACATGCCAGGCTTGCTCAACCCACAGAGTTCTGTTTGTTTCCTCTGCTTATAATGGGCTTGCCCCATATACTGGCATGGCTAATTCCTTCACCATCTTAAAGTTATTGTTTTTGTCACCGTCTGTCAAGACCTATGCCAACTGCTATTGAATAAACTGTCACCTACCCCTATGACACACCAAATAGGTTCCACTTCAACCTATTCTTTCTTATTTCTGAAAACCACTTATCATCATCTCACATAGAGGGTACTTTGTTTCTTTATTGTCTGTTTCCCTTGCTAGAAGAAATAGGAGCCAAATTTTCATTGTGCTCTCTTTCTCTCTCTCAACCCACAAATGGCACTTTTCTTACTTTATCAAATAAAATCCAAAAAAGGTTGTTTTGAGAATTACTTGACTTTCCTCATACATCATTGTCTTCCTCCAACATACAGCTTTTGCACTAGTTGTTTCCTAGAATACACCGACATTGGTGTTTCTTGGGCAGTTTGCTGAGAAAGATGGTCATATAGTTGCTTGATAGATGGAACAGACTAGTTTCACTTTGGCTTCCCTAATAGCTCAGTTGGTAAAGAATCCGCCTGCAATGCAGGAGACTGCCATTGGATTCCTTGGTCAGGAAGATCCCCTGGAGAAGGGATAGTCTACCCATTCCAGTATTCTTGGGTTTCCCTGGTGGCTCAGCTGGTAAAGAATCTGCCTGCATATCCTCACCCTCCAATGAATTTTAATGCTTCTTAGAAAGCCTACTGTATTGCTTGTCTGAGCTGATCGTTCTTTCTTAACTATTTTGCACTGACATTCTTTCTCTTCAATTTTCCTGCTCCACTCCTGTCTGGGTCTCCCTCCTATGCCATCTTAGGACTTTATCCCACATCTCAAGATTTTAAAAATTCAAATAGCACTTTTATTTTTACCATTGCCAACACTCATACCAGTGAGAATTGGAAAATTTCCTGCCATATCAGTAAACAAAAGATGCCACAATCATCAGCAATTGCAGCCACCATGGATGGTGAGCCCTGATGGAACTCAGGAAGATTATCTGCCATTTAGCAGTCATCAGACTGCAGTCACTCCCCATGGTGAGTGCTGAGGAAACTCAGAATGTGAAAACCCAGAAGAATTGGCCCCAGATAGGTGAAGTGGATATCAAAGAAATGATTTCAGTGAGTCCAGACTTGTGACTCTTTCCATGCGTAGAAAAACAACAACTTCCTTAACTTGAGATATCTGGTTTTCCTTTAATTTGCAATAATCTTTTGATGTTCTGACTACCTTCCCTTTGTTGGAAAACTTCTGAAAAACCAGCCTGCCTGCCTTGCCTTCCTGGAGCAGTTCCCTTGGGGTTACTTGAGATGCTGCTTCCCGGGCTTAAGTCCTGAAACTTTCTTCCACATAAAACATGACTCAACTTTTATGTGTTGCGTATTTTTTAAGTTAACGTCCAGTATGGCTTTGGACCCATCTTCTCTTTTCCTCTTGACATAGCTGAGGTAGTGTGCCTTCTCCAAATCAGTCAAGTATTATATGTGGTTTTGATCTTTGTCACCTAATCAAGGACTATACCCTTCCTTTTCCCCTCATTTCTCTCTTTTACTTTATTCTCCCCCTTTCTACTTCTTGTTTCTTAATATTTATGGATGTGTTCTGTTATTTCCCAATCTTCAAAACAAACTTGAAAAACCCTCTCTTGACTTTATATTGACCTCCAAGTACTTATCTATTTCTCTGTTCTTTCTCACAGTTAAACTTCCTAAGAGTTTGGTCTCCAGGTGCTACTTTTACTTCTCTCATTCACATGTCAATCACTTTACTTCTGTTTCTCCGTTTCCTGCTGTTACTGAAAGCGTGTGTGTGGTGTCCAGCTGCTTGCTGCTCAAAAGCCAGGTTGGTGGAAAGGAAAGCTTGCTTTATTTCAGATGCCAGCAACTGGAGGGGAGGGTAACAGACATCTGTCCAAAGGCTGACTACCACCCCGCACAAGCAAGGTGGGCATGAACTGGGCATGAACTTTTATAGACAGAAGTGGGCAATGGCTACATGCAGAAACAACACTGTGATCTCTAACAGTCATCTTCAGTTTGGTCCTCAGTGGTCTGGCCAGCATCATCATGTTTGTTTTAGATACAGTTAATCTTCTGTTCCAGGGTCCGTTTTTTCCCATTTCTTTGAGACCAGTTCTAGGAACTGTGGCAGCTCTGGTCATCATGTAATTAACTTCTCCACCTGGTGTTTTATCATATATAAGACAACTCACAGGATATGGCCTAGAATATTATCTTTTAGCCCTTGAAAAAGAACTAAAGGTCCCTGACTATGCTTAATGATTACATTATTATTACTTAGTCTCCTTTGGCTATTTTCCTTTGTTTCTCACTTCTCTGATTAAACTTATTCTTTGACTAAAGTTTTCCACAGACAAAAGGCAGGCAGAGGACATGGGTGGAGGGGGCAAGGACCATAGTGTCCTGCTTCGTTTCAGTACCACTCTGAAGATTGCCAGTGACGCTCATTGTGTTAAATACAATAGAGACATCTGACTTATCTTATTCAACCTCACAGCAGTACTTGCCTACAAATGTCCATGTGTTCTTTTAGGAAACATTTTCCTCACTTGCATAATCTAGTCATACTTGATACAACTTTTCTTGTGTCCCTGTGGCATTTGCCATTTTCATGCACACCAGCCTGATTTCACCAGCAGTATCTCAAAGCATGGTTGATTGCTTGCAAATCAGCCCTGTAGTGGGCATTCCAGAAATGTCATGGGATTTTCAGCTCACTCTGGGATCATCTATTAACTACTGCCTGGCAGAATGGTGGGAAGAAATATTCCAGCTCCTCTGACCCTTAAGAATGATAGTTTTGCCCTAGCCAAAAATTTGTTGCCAGAGTTCCATGTAGGATTAAGCTCTAGTCAACCACAGTGGTAATTAATTGTATAACTCACCTTTCTTTCTTTCTTTTTTTTTTTGCTGTTTTAATTCCTTAACTTCCCCATTTCCAAACTGATTTTTAGGGACGGGATGGGGGGAGTTGTGCTGAATGCCTCTTAATTAATTATTATACATCACTCACAATTTTTCCCAAGGTCTTGATCTAGGTAAGCTAATCTAATTCTCTAGGGCCTCATTCTCCTGTTTTGCTCCAGTTTATCTGGCTGTGCCTTCTGAACATTTTCCTCTTATCTGAGCTTTCAATATTGACACTAATCAGAATTTAATCATGGTCCTCTTTTATGTCATATTATTCCAACATGCACTACACTTAATCTATAACTATAGCTTTACATACTGGCCGTAAGCAATGATTCCAAAATTTACAGCTGAAATATAAACTTCTCTGCCAAGTTGCTACTGTTATATCCCACTGCCCTTTGTACTTCTGAGCTATATTGTGTTGTTGTTATTGTTTAGTCACTGTTTGTCCAGCCTGTTTGCGAACCTACGGACTGTAGCCCACCAGGCTCCTCTGTCTATGGGATTTGCCAGGCAAGAATACTGAAGTGGGTTGCCATTTCCTTCTCCAGAGAATCCTCCCGACCCAGGGATCGAACTCATGTCTCCTGCATTGGCAGGCAGATTCTTTACCACTGAGCCAGCAGAGAAAGCCCATATTGTATTAAATGTCCCCAAACAAATACTTGTAACCACCTTTTTCTCCTCCCTCCAATTCATATTCTTTCCTCAATTTACTATTCAATGAATGGCAAGCATCATGAATCTCCCCTATATCTACTTAAAAATGTAGTAATGTACTTGGATTTCTCCATCTTCCATTTACCTTTTTATTCCATTTACCAGTGTCTGAAATCTGTCCTCTTCATTTCGCAGTTCTCACAGCCTCAGTCTCAGCTGCCATCAAGTTTTATCTGTCTGAACATGTTTCCCACATTCTATTCTTCCTTTTCTCTTAACTAATTTCTGTGTATTATCCTAGCTAACAGTCTAAAATTTAAAGTAAATTAGAACATATGATGGTTTGAAATAAATGAAAATGCTTCAAAATGGCCTATAGGGACTAGGTGATGGCATTGCTATTTCAAATTCATTTCATTTCCTCTGCTCCTTGCACGTTATATTTCAGATTTTCAGTACCTTAAAGACACTATGCTGTTTCTTAATACTGGGGCTGAGCATTTGCTGGTCCTTTTGGAGAAGGGAATGGCAACCTACTCTGTTATTCTTGCCTGGAAAATCCCATGGACAGAGGAAGCTAGGGTCGCAAAGAGTAGAACATGACTGAATTGACTTAGCATGCATTCTAAAATACTCTTTGCCTCCTGTGTATCCTGTTGTCTCCTTTTATCTTTCTTGCCTTCTGTGGCTTAAATATCAGCTTTACATATGTGTCCTCTGTCTTATTTTCTTTCCCCTCCTCTTCTTTCCTTCTCCAGACTCTCTCCTGCCTCCTCTCCCTCCTTCACTCTGTCCCTCTTCCCACCCACAGCAATTTCCTTAATGGCACACATCACAGTTTTTCCTATAAAGTTTTAGTTTTCTTCTTTGTCTCTCCAAATGGCTTGTAGTATTTTTATCATATTATATTAGATGGCAATAATAGTGGTTGTCAAATTTTAGAACTGCTGTTTGTAATCTTTTGCTAGAATTTAAAAATCGACTGCTTGGTTTTTTCCCTGCAGCTGGCTGGTTTGTTGAAAGATGCTGGAAGAATGATATAGGTTACTGCAGAAAACGATGTTTACTTCTTGAAAGGTACAAATTACTTTGTATGAACAAGCAATCATGCTGCATTCCCCTAAGAAGTTATGATCCGTACACTCAATGGCCAATCCATCCTAACTTCTTCAAAGATCTAAATGTTGAATATATTACTCGTGATGATTTTCCTTTTTCCCCCGATCCTGGGTTTACTGATGAGGTAACAGTTAAAGCAACTGTGACTCGAGAAAGCAGAATAACTGGGGCCACTGCTTCCCAGAGAGATTCTTCATAGATTTTGACACCTACTCCTGACAGCGCTGAGGATACAACGTTTTCTGATGAGCCTGAGACAGCAGATCTATATAAGTATTGGGACTAATATGCAGGGAGCCAATTCTACTGATGTTATTTTATGGGGGACAGTTCTATCGGGGATTGGATGCCATAGAGATGGACTTATTGCAACTGCCAAGGCAAGAATGAAGAGAGTTACCTTATAACTAGAAATATATAAAGATAAGTGTATAGAAGATATAGGGATCCTTCATATTGGGCTTAAATTCTTTTCCTGTTTTCCTCTGATATACTAATGTATACATGTTAATATTTGGTTTCAAGTGATATTTGTGTGTCTGAGTATTTTTCCACAGTAAATAAATAAATAAGACACATGTCACGGTTTTGTGCTGCCTCGATAGTTGAGACAGAAAATTTGATTTTATTAATGCCTGAAACCCCACTATCATATGTGAAGAACCTATGCAGTCACATCAAAATTTCCAAACAAGTTCTCCCTTCCCTGTCCCTACTGACATTTTTTGTAAGTGTTGACTTTAAACCCCTGTTTGTATCATGAGGTCAAATTTTGTTTAATGCTTCAACCAGAAATAAATCCAGTTATAGTTAGAAACTACTGCCTCCAGCACAAACACTTATTTAACTAGACAGAGGTGCAAGTCGGACTTGCCTTGAGAGCACATCCTATTAAGAACTACATCACAAATTCTACTTATCTTTCCAATGCTCTTTCCACTCAAATGTCTACTCAAAACCTCCAACTGTGGTTGCCTCATTGTGTGCCTGTCCAGATGTCCATTTTGTCCATGAATACTGATCATGTGTAGGGTGCCTATGCTTCATCTGCCTCTGTCATGCACGTGCTGTTTGTACAGCAACAGGTGGTTCTGCAACTTTACTCTCGACATCACAAAGAAGCAGCTATTCACTCCAAGTTGATTATTCATGTGCTGAGCTATGATTGGGGTGTTACTGAGAACCACAGTCTCAGATGCCTAAAGGTCTCAGAATCGAGAAGGTTTACTCTCTAATTCTTTTTATTTGGTCTAGGTCAATTTGCCAGGGATCCCAGCTATAGAAGAGGTATTCGGCCTCAGGCCACTGACCCTTAAGTAGACCTCATATTCCAATAGCTCTTGGGCCTCTTGTTAGGCTGACAAATACCTTACTTTGCATGGGACTGAGGGTCTTCCCAGAAAATGGGAGTTAGAGACTGAGACCAAGAAAGTCTTTAGCAAGCCTGGGCAAGTTGATCACCTTCTTTCTAGTGTACCTTGGCCCAAGTTGCTCATCTCCATTTCTTTTGTATGGCAAACACCTCATCACACAGGTCACATGCCAACTTCACAGAGGCATTCTTTCACTACGAAGACATCCTGAGACCACCACTCTGCCTCAGCCTAGAGTATTCTTCTTCTGTGCCTTTCCTTTAAATGTCACCTCCTTAGAAATAATCCACTCCTCACTCTACTTTGCATCATCTTCTTCCTATCACTTGAACTCTTTGAAATATTTTGTAGATTTCTTTGCTGTCCTCCTGCATTATTTCATTAGTTATGCACATGTAGCCTGTCATCACCACTCTAATGTACACAGAGTCCTTATACCGAGCTCTGGTTCCTGTGTCCCAAGGTGTAGACCAGTGCCTTGTGGATGGTGGATGCTCAGTAAAAACTTGAGCACTTGCTGTTCATGTAATCATCTCAACAAATATGGGAAGGTCGGACAATACAAAGTAGTAAATGTGAAGCTGGGATACTGGATACAATGTTTTTTCCAACATATGCATGTTGATAATTTAAGGGAACTCATTTTTTGACCCTTGTTTTTTTTAATGTGTTGTGATACTCAAACCATTCCTAACATGTTCTTCCTTTCTATCTCCACTTTCTAAATTTCTCTTCTCTCACTCTTGAATGAAAACTTACCCCTCTCCCCTTTTTTTTCTGACAATCATGGATTATTCAGAGTGGAAAAACCTGCAGGTATCAAATGTGGATAATTGAAAGATTGGTGCTGGTGTTCAGAAAGTAAGTAATCATCATAGACTTTGGACAACAAATCCTTTGGAAATTCAAGTGACTTTCAATTCTTGTTTCCCAAAGCAGGGACAGCAAAGCAAATCAGCTGATATTTGATAGATCTTTGTAGATAAACTTTAGTGATAGCTTATGATGGGATTTTTGGTGAGAGTTGGACTATAAAGAAAGCTGAGTGCTGAAGAATTGATGCTTTGGAACTGTGGTGTTGGAGAAGACTCTTGAGAGTCCCTTGGACTGCAAGGAGATCCAACCAGTCCATTCTAAAGGAGATCAGTCCTGGGTGTTCATTGGAAGGACTGATGTTGAAGCTGAAACTCAAATACTTTGGCTACCTTTTGCGAAGAGCTGACTCATTGGAAAAGACCCTGATGCTGGGAAAGATTGAGGGCAGGAGGAGAAGGGGATGACAGAGGATAAGATGGTTGGATGGCATCACTGATTCAATGGATATGGGTTTGGGTGGACTCCAGGAGTTGGTGATGGACAGAGAGGCCTGGCGTGCTGCAGTTCATGGGGTCGCAAAGAGATGGACATGACTGAGCAACTGAACTGAACTAAACTGAAACAAACTGCATTTCTCTCTCTTTGTGTGTATCTATCATTTATATATTTGACACCTAATCTTTCAACCTTCATATTTACTTTTGATTGAATAAAGTCCCTTGGTAATTCCATTTTTAAAAATAAAAAGTGGGAAGACAGTTTTTACTGACCTTCATCTCATTAGTAAAAGTAATATTCATCTATGTATATATAAACTAATATAAAGAAAGCACTATCTATTTACTAAGAGGATGCCTTTAAGTAAAACAAAAATTTTTCTTCATCAATAATTGTTTTTCACATTTTATAATACATTCATGTGGTTCTAATCAGTTTTGTTCTAAGTATTAAAATAATGGTTCAATCTTGAAATGGTAAATATTTATAACTTTATATTTACACAGATTTCACAATAAAAATTATGCTTTGTTGCAGAGAAATATGATAGAATTATCAATATAGACTTTCAAAAATAAAAATTTATTACATTAAGGTCTAATTTTATGGGTATGGCAGAATAAAAATAAGCTATTAGAATTAAAGTTTAAAGAAGAAAATGATGTAATATTTCTATTAGTGATGAAATATTTCTAATATTTCTGTTACTGTAAATGTAACAGTGGTTTCAGACAATGAATTTTAAATCATTATAACTAGGCTCAAACACATCTTTACTCATCAAAATAGGAACCATTACAATCAACACAATTTTGACAATGAGAAATAAGTTTGTTTATTCCTGTAGCATAAAAATCCATGCTTCTGGATTCAACGAACTCTTGGAAAGCATTTTCTGCAACCTGCATTTTGGTAGCATTTTCCCTGCAAAAAGTTGTTGAGATGCTTGAAGAAGTGGTAGTTGGTTGGCGATAGGTCAGATGAATATGGTTGATGAGGCAAAACCTCATTCAACCTAGTTCATTCAACTTTTGAAGCATTGGCCATGTGACGTGCTTTTGGGCATTATGGCAGAGAAGCATTGGGCCCTCCAGTTCACCAGTGCTGGCTGCAGGCGTTGCCGTTTTCTGTTCAGCTCATCAATTTGCCAGGCATACTTCTCAGATGTAGTGGTTTCCCTGGGATTTAGAAAGCTGTGGTGGATCAGACTGTCAGCAGACCACCAGACAGTGACCATGACCCTTTCTTGGTGCAAGCTTGGCTCTGGGAAGTGCTTTGGAGCTTCTCCTCAGTCCGACCACTGAACTAATTGTATAAAATCCACTTTTCATCACACCTCACAATCTGATCAAGAAATGATTCATTGTTGTTTCTTAGAATAAGAGATGACCGTTTAAAATAACAGTCTTCTTGATTTGCGGTTATCTCATGAGGCACCCACTTATTGAGTTTTTTTCACCTTTCCAATTTGCTTCAAATGCCAAACAACTGTAAACTGATCAACATCGAGTTCTTGGGAAACTTCTTGTGTAATTGTAAGAGGATCAGCTTTGATGATGCTCTCAGTTGGTCGTTGTCAACTTCCAATGACTGGCCACTACACCCCTCATCAAGACTCTTGTCTCCTTTGCAACACTTCTTGAAGCACCACTGCACTATGTGTTCATTAGAAATTCCTGGACCAAATGCATTGTTGTTGCAAGTGGTCTCCACTGCTTTATGACCCATTTTGAACTTGAATAAGAAAATTTCTAGAATTTGTTTTTTGTCTAAACTCATTTCCATGGTCTAAAATGAATATAAAATAAGCATCTAGTAATAATTCATTAGCAAAAAGCATAAAGCAAGGAATGTGCATTAAGATGATGTAAAAGATAACCACATTTATTTTAAAAAGTACTCCAATATCAGTTGGCAAAGTTCAACAATGCAAAACTGAAATTACTTTGTACCAACCTAATGATTGTTAAGTAAGTGATTCTTTGCATATTCATTAAATGGATTGTCAATAACTTCTATGCATTCATATTAAATTGCAATTTTTACATGTCAATTTTTATAGCACACCAGTATTCATAGCATCTTACTATATAAGTTTACAATGAAATATTTTGTCTCAATTTAAAATTGTGTTAGAAAAAACACATGCTCAAATTTTTAAAAATTCAAGAAAGTTACTCTTCCTACACTACCTGGTGGAGACTGATGGTGGTTGTTCCACCACTCTGATCATTATGTCTTTCTAAAATTCCTATATATTCCTTTTCCTTTATTATAGACTTTCACTATCATGCAGCATGCTAGCTTTTGCTTTCTTTTTATCATTGCTGCTCAGGGTCCCCTGTAGCTTAATAGTCCATCAATTTTCTAAATGAGAATTGACCTCCAAATTGCTGCTAACTTCCTATAAAATGTTAGAAAGATAGTATTTGCATTTGCTTCATTTTTGCATAGGTTCCAGCTCCAGTGTGAAATACTCCATCTCTTGAGTTATGCTTGTTAGATATATGATTTGATGTGTTAGACATTTTACATTTACGTATATCCTCCATTCTCTAGGTACCTTTTTCACTTTATTGATGGTATCTTTTAAAGTATAAATTTTAAATTTTGATGAACTTTCTTTTTTGTCACTTTTGGTTTCGGTATCATATCTAAAAACATCGCTTGATTCAAGATCATGAAGGTTTACTCTTGTGTTTTCATCTTAAGAGATTTTAGTTTTAACTCTGACACTTATCTCTTTGATCCATTTTAATTTAATTTTGCATGATCTAACACAGGAGTCTAAATTTTGTCTTTTGCATGTGTTCTTCCAATTTTCTCAATTCTATTTGTTAAAAAGATGACTGTTTCTTCATTGAATTGTCTTGAAACCCTCATAAAAAGTCAATTGACATAAGAATTAAGCTTCATTTCTGGACTCTTAATTCTATTCCATTGTTACATATGTCTAGCTGTTTTGGATGATCCCCATGACCCATCAGGTTTGATGATTTACCAGAAAGAACTGGATAAGCTCATGTGCACAATTTATTACATTTAAAGAATAAAGACTGAAATTAGCAAAAGAAAAAGATAAATGAGTCTAGAAAAAACCAGATATGAGATTCATAGTACAGTCATATTGATGCAACTTAATTCTCTCAGCCATAATGTGTGATAACAAGTGCACAGTGCTGCCAGCCAAGGAAGCTCACTGGAACCTTGGTGTCCAGGTTTTTATTGGAAATCAATCATGTAAGCATAGAGCACTCACATGAATGAAATTAGCTTCGTAATCTTCAAGCTCTGCTTTTAGAGTTCTGATACACCTTAGCCTAAAAGCATAGAAACCAGGTATTCATCATGTATCATATGGTCAGCATAAGATATCTGGCAAGGCTCAAGTCTCAGGTAAGCAAAAACCACTTTCTCAGGCAGGATATTTTAAGGGTTCAGAGGTTATTTACCACATGCTTGTCATGGACCAATTCTGATGACTTTTACAATGGGTAGATTTGGGCAACCACAAGTCATAGAAACAGAGAGTAGAGAGTGGTTACCAGGGTCTGTGTGAGGGAGAAAATGAGGAAATGTTGGCCAGTGGCACAAAATTTCAGTTATGCAAGATGAGTAAGTGCTGAAGATCTATTATACAACAGTGTTTCTATAGTTAACAGCATTGTATCATATACTTCAAATTTGTGAGAAAGAGATCTTGTTATCACCACAAAAAAAGAAAAAATTAACTATAGGAGGCAATGAATAAAAAAAAAAAGAAAAGGATTAGGAGAAAAACTACAGACTGAAAGATATTATTTGCAAATAAGTATCCAACAAAACCTCTTATACAGAGTTTATAGCATTTAGAAAATGGAGAAAGGAAAAAACATCTCACCAAAGATGATTTGTGGAGGGCAAATAAGTACACAAAAAGATGTTTGACATCACTAGCAATTAGGAAAATGCAGTTTCAGATCAGCATGAGGTAGTACTACATATCTGCTAGATCAGCTAGAATTAAAAACTATGACAGTACCACATGCATTTGAGGGAGACTGACTCCCTCCCACCTTGCTGGTAAGAATTTGTAATAACCAAAATCTAGAAACAACCAAGATGTTCTATAATATGTTAATGCAGTATATCCGTAAGATGGAATACTATCCAGTGATAAAAAGTACAAACTATTGCTATAAGCAGTGACCTCAAAAGTCATATACTGTATGATTCCACTTACAGAACATTCTCAAAAGCAACAAAATTAGAAAGATGGAGAACAAATTGTTTATTGCCAGGGGTTAGAAATGCTAAGGAAGTAGGGGGTGGAATGTTACTATAAAGGGGCAGTACAAGGAATATTTCTTGTATTGAAATATTGAAATATTTCCGTGTTGATTGAATAGTTTTGTATACTGATTGCTTGCACTAATCAACACGTGTGATAAAATGAGGTTGAAATATACGTGTATATTGTAGCCATGTCAGTTTCCTTGTTTTGATATTGTATGATAATTATTCAAAATGCTACATTTGGAGAAACTGGATTTCTCCAGTTTGAAGTATAACATACAATGCTGTTAACTATAGAAACACTGTTGTACAATAGAGCTTCAGTACTTATTCATCTTGCAAAAATAAAATTTTGTGCCACTGGCCGACATTTCTTCGTTTCCTTCTCCATACAGACCCTGGTAATCACGCTCTGCTACTCTGTGCTCAACACTGTCTACTCTCTGTTTCTCAGAGAAGGCAATGGCACCCAACTCCAGTACTCTTGCCTGGAAAATCCCATGAATGGAGGAGCCTGGTAGGCTGCAGTCCATGGGGTTTCGAACAGTTGGACACGACTGAGCAACTTCACTTTCACTTTTCACTTTCATGCATTGGAGAAGGAAATGGCAACCCACTCCAGCGTTCTTGCCCTGAGAATCCCAGGGATTGGGGAGCCTGGTGGGCTGCCGTCTATGGGGTCACACAGAGTCGGACACGACTGAAGCGACTTAGCAGCACTCTGTTTCTATGACTTGTTGCCCAAATCTACCCATTGTAAAAGTCATCAGAATTGATCTATGACAGTTCAGTTCAGTCGCTCAGTTGTGTCTGACTCTTCGCGATCCCATGAATTGCAGCACGCCAGGCCTCCCTGTCCATCACCAACTCCTGGAGTTTACTCAGACTCATGTCCATCCAGTCGGTGATGCCATCCAGCCATCTCATCCTTTGTCATCCCCTTCTCTTCCTGCCCCCAATCCCTCCCAGCATCAGGGTCTTTTCCAATGAGTCAACTCTTCGCATGAGGTGGCCAAAGTATTGGAGTTTCAGCTTTAGCATCAGTCCTTCCAATGAACACCCAGGACTGATCTCCTTTAGAATGGACTGGTTGGATCTCCTTGCAGTCCAAGGGACTCTTAAGAGTCTTCTCCAACACCACAGTTCAAAAGCGTCAATTCTTCAGCACTCAGCTTTCTTCACAGTCCAACTCTCACATCCATACATGACCACTGGGAAAATTGTAGCCTCGAGTAGACGGACCTTTGTTGGCAAAGTAATGTCTCTGCTTTTGAATATGCTATCTAGGTTGGTCATGACTTTCCTTCCAAGGAGTAAATGTCTTTTAATTTCATGGCTGCAATCACCATCTGCAGTGATTTTGAAGCCCCCAAAAATAAAGTCTGACACTGTTTCCCTATCTATTTCCCATGAAGTGATGGAACCAGATGCCATGATCTTAGTTTTCTGAATGTTGAGCTTTAAGCCAACTTTTTCACTCTCCTCTTTCACTTTCATCAAGAGGCTTTTTAGTTTCTCTTCACTTTCTGCCATAAGGGTGATATCATCTGCATATCTGAGGTTATTGATATTTCTCCCGGCAATCTTGATTCCAGCTTGTGCTTCTTCCAGCCCAGTGTTTCTCATGATGTACTCTGCATATGAGTTAAATAGGCAGGGTGACAATATACAGCCTTGGCATACTCCTTTTCCTATTTGGAACCAGTCTATGACAAGCATGTGGTAAATAACCTCTGAACCCTTAAAATATCCTGCCCAAGAAAGTGTCTTTGCAGAAATACAGGATTTCTTTATTGTCTTTGCAACTTCCTGTCAATCTATAGCAATTCCAAAATAGAAATTTAATAAAGTCAATAAATAAAAACATAAAGCCTGAAGATTTATGTATTTGGTGAGACAATATTCTCTGTTGTCAAGAGCTGTGGATTTAGAGTCAGGTAGACTAAAGTCCCATTCCTGACTCCATGGCTTACCAACTGTGTGGCCTTCAGAAAGTCAACTGACCTCTTTAGGCTTTGGTTTGCTCTTCCAAAGAATGTTCTTTATCTATTTTGTAGCCCAAACTTTCGCTGTCTATATGTTATCTTTTAATTTTTTTTGCCTTATTTTCTATAGACTGTAGAATTATTTACTTCATATTTCTGTAGAAACCAACAGACCTTTTTCTTAAATCTATATTTGATCACATACTAAGTGATGTTATCTGTAAAATTACCAGGTCAAGGTCTAGTGATTTTTTTCTAAAATGAGTATTAAAATTAAAATTATGTAAAACACATACTGCCAGTACATGGGTGATGACACATTCCAAAAACACTCTTTAGCCCAAATACATTATTTGGAGAAATTAAAAGACATTTTCATCATTTTCCTGGAGAAAAGTGAAAATGAAGTCGCTTAGTTGTGTCCGACTGTTTGGGACCCCATGGACTCTAACCTGCCAGGCTCCTCTGTTCAGTGATATCTTATAGGCAAAGAGACAAAAACAAACTTTCAGATTTGAATGACCTCTCAAAATGTAAGTCACAATTCCCTATCATATATCAAATAAATTACAAGGTCTTTAATAGATTCCTGTATGATCTGACATACTATAGCTCTGCCTGCCTTATTATTCTAGCTTACTCACTCACTCTTGTACTCCAGGCACACTTGACTTTTTGCTCTTCTTAAAACACCCAGTACCTTCCTTCCTTAGAGTCTTTGCTCTTGATGTTCTCTCTGCCTGGAAGATTCTGATTCATGTGGCTCACTTCCCCAGTGCAGGTAGTTTTGTTCTTTATGTTTCTTCCTCTGAGAGCCCTCCCCTGGATAACCTGTTCAAAGCAGACACACACACACTGTATATCATATTATTCTCTATCCCTAACTCTGCTTTATTTTTCTTTATAGTACTTGTCACCATCTTGCATTATATGTTTGTTGTCTCTCTCCCTAAACAGAGTGGCAGAACATTGCTCTCTTCTCCTCTTAAACACTGTGCCTGGTAAACAAATCCATATTCAGCTGATCAATATACCAGTCCTCCCCACAGAATCTGAGAGAAGAGATCATGCTGACTCAGTTTACAGCATTTGGACACTAGGAGCCACCACTTCTCCCAGACTGTCCAACTATTTCTAGATGGTTTCAATCATCAGAGATCTTTCCAGTTAGTTTAAACCTGCTGCTGCTGCTGCTGCTCCCCCACAGTTTCCACCCAAGACTTTGAGTTCTGCCCTCTAGGCTTGCACAGAACATGCCTTTTCAGAAGATAACAACTATAACTCTCTTCAACCCATTACTGCTTTTCAGGTTGAACAGATATCTTCTTCCTTTGTTACTTAGGCATTGATCCTCTGGGATATAGGAAGAACATACGCTCTGCAGACAGGTAAACTGGATCTAAATCCATAGCTCAATCTAAGCACTGTGTGAAAAAGTGAAGAGTGAAAGTGTTAGTTGCTCAGTCATATCTGACCTTTGCAACCCTATAGGCTGTAGCCCACCAGGCTCCTTTGTCCATGGAATACTCCAGGCAAGAATACTGGGGTGGGTAGCCATTCCCTTCTCCAGAGTATCTTTTCCATCCAGGGATTGAACTGAGGTCTCCCATATTACAGGCAGATTCCTTACCATCTGAGCCACCACAGAAGCTCCCTGAACAAACTCCATCTACTTATTAGGGATTCTGTGAGTATTCTAACAGGTCATGGATATAAAGTTCTTTTCATAGTCATAGACAATAAGAGTTCAGTGGATGACTTTGTGCTCACTGCTTTCCTGGAGAACATGCCATTTGGATATAAAGGGGAAACAGACTTCCTGAGCCCCATCAGGCTGCTCCTAATACCTGCCAACTTCACAAAGACTATATTAGAAGAACACTAGATCCATCAAAAGTTGTAAAATAACCATAAGGCACACCAAGGACTCAAAAAAGAAAATCCAGTGGACTCACAGGCAGACTTCCTGACAGAGCCTCCTTCCATACCTTCTTTGTTGGTCTCTACTCAGGGCCAGAGTCCAAGAAAGGCCCAGAAGCAGCTAATGTCAAGGATTTGGAGTAGGAAATAAGGAGAAAAATGCAGAATTATGAAGACCTGGACCATGAGTGGATTATGAGAGCCCTCAGTTTTTTCTTTCTTGCCCATAGTGTACCCTAGGAAATTCTCTTCCACTTAATGGATCTGCATTTTCTTAGCTGAGAAATGCCAATTTTAAGATCTATCAGTGTGCGTGTATGCTCAGTTGCTTCAGCTGTGTCTGACTCTTTGCAACTCAACATATGGATTGTCGCCTGCCAGGCTCCCCTGTCCATGGGATTCTTCAAGCAAGAATACTGGAGTGGGTTGCCATTCCCTTTTCCAGGGGATCTTCCTGATCCAGGGATCGAACCTGGGTCTCCTGTATTGCAGGTGAATTCTTTACCGCTGAGCCACCAGGGCAGCTCTAAGATCTTTCAGGCTACAAGTGAATACCATAATGAATTTATCCATTCACTGTTTTCAACAAATGATCACTGCACAGTCTGGACATACAGAAATCACAGCCAGTCCCTACTTTCAGGGGTCTCACTGTCTGTTAAAACTTGCCAGTGCTGTCCAATAAAGATGAATTAGAAAAATACGAAGTGCCAACTGATTCCACTTCCTCAGGGGAAAAAAAGGAAGCAGAGAGGCTGTGAGAATATAAGGGAGGAGGCTCAACTACTCAAGTAAAGGAGTGGGAAAGGCTTCTTGGAAAGCAGGTCCATTGTCTCCACAATGCCATAGTCTTTTGTAGGACTTATATGTCCTCTGCTAATGCCTTCTACCTTCCCAGATGGCGTCTAAAGAAGGACTCTGAATGCTGGATGATCAACTGGCACTGCTGACTTATGGGCTCCTGTCCGGGTAGTGGAACATGCTGTCCTTGTCTGATTTATTGTCCATGACTTAGCTGTACCTAAGTCAATAAAACACAGAGTGAAAATTTACTTTCCTTAGCACATTCAGTATGCTGCTGGATCATTCCTCATCCCTCTCAGGATATGTTAAAATCCTGTTCCTGGCTGTAGCTGTCCTTGTAGTCCTGGATCCGGCTTCCCCAGGTAACCAGACCATGAAAAGGAGGGAAAAGGGAGTAAGAATGGTCCAATTCATAGAAGCCTGTGTAGGAGTGAGGACAGGGATGGCTCAGATCCGGTGAAAAGCCATATAATAAATATGCCCTATGGCATCAGGCCCCATCACTTCACGGGAAATAGATGGGGAAACAGTGGAAACAGTGTCAGACTTTATTTGTTTGGGCTCCAAGATCACTGCAGATGGTGACTGCAGCCATGAAATTAAAAGACACTTACTCCTTGGAAGAAAAGTTATGACCAACCTAGATAGCATATTCAAAAGCAGAGACATTACTTTGCTGACTAAGGTCCATCTAGTCAAGGCTATGATTTTTCCAGTAGTCATGTATGGATGTGAGAGTTGGACTGTGAAGAAGGCTGAGCGCTGAAGAATTGATGCTTTTGAACTGTGGTGTTAGAGAAGACTCTTGAGAATGCCTTGGACTGCAAGGAGATCCAACCAGTCCATTCTGAAGATCAATCCTGGGATTTCTTTGGAAGGAATGATGCTAAAGGTGAAGCTCCAGTACTTTGGCCACCTCATGCGAAGAGTTGACTCATTGGCAAAGACTCTGATGCTGGGAGGGATTGGGGGCAGGAGGAGAAGGGGACGACAGAGGATGAGATGGCTGGATGGCATCACTGACTCGATGGACGTGAATCTGAGCGAACTCTGGGAGTTGGTGCTGGACAGGGAGGCCTGGCGTGCTGCAATTCATGGGGTCGCAAAGAGTCGGACACGACTGAGCAACTGAACTGAACTGAACTGATGATAAGGACAATCTATCACCTCAGCTATGATGGTTCTTCTCATTAGGGAACCTGGCAAATATCAATAGAGGCCAATGTTTCTTGAATGAAGTCCCTTCCATATGCAAAAGCAACCCCCAAATCCCTAATGTCCTTAATATCCTTATCCCAAATGTCAATAGGTTCTTATCTTTGGTATCTATCACTTTTATACCACCTCTTGCAGTAACCAGTCTTTTTCCTTTGTCTCTCGACTGTTGTTTGGCTTTGAATGCTCATTTGAATCAATCAGAAGAGGCGTCTTACTCTTGTCTTAGTGTGTATAGTGTAAATTTTGTAGGTCGATGTTGGATGTCTACAGATTTGTAAAATAAGCTCAAGGTGTGGAGCTTAGACTAGGACAGAAGATCCTGGATTCTGGATTGAATATGGCCAAAGCACTCTAATAGTAGTACAACAGACTTTATGGTCAAGTGGTGAATGATTTTTTAACAAAAAATGTTTTCTACTTGGGATTCCAAGGGATTCTAAAGTTTATGATTTTAATTTCATGATTTCTTTTTGGTCATTGCTATTGGAAGTTGCATCCTATCTTGAATCAGCTTTTCAAACTGAAAGTGTTTGTCAACCACTGAGTTATTGTAGAAGCAAAAGAGGATAATCATGGGCTAACTCTAAAGCAGAGATATTACTTTGCCGACTAAGGTCCATCTAGTCAAGACTATGGTTTTTCCTGTGGTCATGTATGGATGTGAGAGTTGGACTGTGAAGAAGGCTGAGCACCGAAGAATTGATGCTTTTGAACTGTGGTGCTGGAGAAGACTCTTGAGAGTCCCTTGGACTGCAAGGAGATCCAACCAGTCCATTCTCAAGGAGATCAGCCCTGGGATTTCTTTGGAAGGAATGATGCTAAAGCTGAAACTCCAGTACTTTGGCCACCTCATGAGAAGAGTTGACTCATTGGAAAAGACTCTGATGCTGGGAGGGATTGGGGGCAGGAGGAGAAGGGGACAACAGAGGATGAGATGGCTGGATGGCATCACTGACTAGATGAACGTGAGTCTGAGTGAACTCTGGGAGTTGGTGATGGACAGGGAGGCCTGGCATGCTGTGATTCATGGGGTTGCAAAGAGTTGGACACGACTGAGTGACTGAACTGAACTGAACCCTAAGTTAATATTTCTCCCAGCAATCTTGATTCCAGCTTGTGCTTCATCCAGCCTATCATTTCACATGAATGTACTCGTCATATAAGGACTTCCCTGGTGGCGCAGATGGTTAAGCATCTGTCTACAATGTGGGAGACCCAGGTTTGATCCCTGTGTTGGGAAGATCCCTTGAAGAAGGAAGTGGCAATCTACTCCAGTACTATTGCCTGGAAAATCCCATGGACAGAGGAACCTGGTAGGCTACAGTCCATGGGGTCACAAGGAGTCGGACACGACTGAGCAACTTCACTTCACTTCACTTCACTCTGCATATAAGTTAAATAAGCAGGATGACAATATACAGCTTTGATCTACTCCTTTCCTGATTTGGAACCTATCTGTTGTTCCATGTCCAGTCCTAATGTTGCTTCTTGACCTGCATACAGATTTCTCAAGAGGCAGGTCAGATGGTCTGGTATTCCCATCTCTTTAAGAATTTTCCACAGTTTGTTGTGACCCACACTGTCAAAGGCTTTGGCATAGCTGATAAAGTAGAAGTAGATGTTCTCTGGAACTCTCTTGCTTTTTCAATGATCCAACGGATATTGGCAAGTTGATCTCTGGTTCCTCTGCCTTTTCTAAATTCAGCTTGAATACCTGGAAGTTCATGGTTCACTTACTGTTGAAGCCTGGCTTGGAGAATTTTGAGCAATTACTTTGCTAGCATGTGAGATGAGTGCAATTGTGCAGTAGTTTGAACAGTCTTTGGCATTGCCTTTCTTTGGAATTGGAATGAAAACTGACCTTTTCCAGTCCTGTGGCCACTGCTGAGTTTTCCAAATTTTCTGGCATATTGAGTGCAGCTTTTGGACTGTGGTGTTGGAGAAGACTCTTAAGAGTCCCTTGGATGGGAAGGAGATCCAACCAGTCAATCCTTAAGGAAATCAGTTCTGAATGTTCATCGGAAGGACTGATGCTGAAGCTGTAACTCCAATACTTTGGCCACCTGATGCAAAGAACTGACTCATTTGTAAAGACCCTAATGCTGGGAAAGATTGAAGGCAGGAGAAGGGGATGAGAGAAGATGAGGTGGTTGGATGTCATCACCAACTCAATGGACATAAGTTTGAGTAAGCTCTGGGTGTTGGTGATGGACAGGGAAGCCTGGCATGCTGCAGCCCATGGGGTAGCAAAGAGTCGGACACGACTGAGCAACTGAACAGAACTGAACTGAACTGAACCCTGAGTTGGCTTCTGCCTGCTTAAACTCTGGTGAGGGCAATTAGAATAGATGAGGGAGTACAGTCATACTGATCCTAATTTTTTTCCAGTCCAAATGTTCTAGTGAGAAAGAAATAATTCAGAGTTATCTCTTAATAGAGGAGTCTGGGAGAAAAAAAAAGAGGTAATCATAATTTGAAACAAGATACTATGATCTCTCAACTGAACTTAATGTGCTGAGGAAGCTGAGTCTATACTCTGGTTCTATTGACCTATGTAAAGCTCAGAAGATCTGCTTTCTGATTATCCACATAAACTGGTTGTTCAGTGTTCAATGTACTGCTCTAGACATCATCTAAGACATGAACCCAAAAGTGTCTGGCACATGATAGGTGCTCAACAAAATCACTGTTGAGTGAATAATGAATGGAGAGAAGAAGAAGAAGAAAAAAGGTTAATTGAAGGCACAGTTTCATTCCTTGACAAATACCTAGATTTGGGAAAAATGAGGAACTAGTGTTGATGATACTGAAAAATGACAGAGATAGAAATATCCTATGCATAAAAATAAAGTCCAATAAAAGCTTGATAGTCCCAAAGATGCCATTACATTTCAATAGTTCATTGTAACCATTATTGCTACAATTACCAATGTGTAATCATATACCAATTAGTATAACAGTCTTTACTTTTTCATGTATGTGCTTATTCATCTCTTTGTTTATTTTGATAGATGGATGGACCAGAAAGTGTGGTTATGGAACTGGCAATTGCAGGAAAAGTTGCAAAGAAAGTGAGAAGAAGAAAGAAAAATGTGGGTTAAGAAAGCTTTGCTGCATCCCTATAAAGCGTAAATCATTAAAACTTGTCATAAAAGAAGAGACAACATATAGAGTTATGGCAAGTACCACTAAGTATGAATTTATGACTTGTGACAAGCGGATTTTGGCAGCATTTTAATGAGTCAGTAAGATGGGTATCCAGGTCACCTACATGGTCCTTAGGTCCTTAGTATCTAAGGAGACTGGGTCCTTACATGATCCATTAAAAAATATATGCTCATTCTAGCTATCATTTGTTTCTGTCTCTCTAGTCCTCTATAGCCTAACATTCCCTAGGCTGTCACAGGAAATCAGTTCTCATGGTAAACCAATTTTATAGAATCTGAATCTTGAATTCCTAAGCCTCTGAGCAGGTGCTATAGGTCTCTGAATGGGGAAGTGTTCCAGGTCAAGGCAAATTTCACCTTGATCACACATCCTTATCTAATGTCTCATCCTGGACTGTTGAGATAGGCCAGAAGTCTTCTGCCTCTTTGTGAAAGTGAAAGTGTAAGTGTTAGTCGTTCAGTCATGTCTGACTGTTTGCGACCCCACGGACCGTAGTTGGCCAGTCTCCTCTGTCTATGGAATTCTCCAGGAAAGAATATTGGAGTGGGTAGACATTCCCTTCTCCAGGGGATCTTCCCGACCCAGAGATCAAATCCAGGTATCCTGCACTGCAGGCAGATTCTTTACTCTCTGAGCCACCAGGGAAGCCCTTTGCCGCCTTAGCTCGAAGTTTAGCCTGAGGCTCTATCTCATTGTCTCTTTCTTGGAACTTGTCCCTTCCTCTAACCCCCTAATTACATTTGGCTGTCAAAAGACTGGAATGCCCTCTGCACAAGAGACCACTACTCAGGCCCCAACCAAGTGGAAGGGGAAAATAGTAAAAAAGCAAGCAAACAAACAAAAAACAAAGAAAAAGAAAACTAATTAAACAACACCAACCAAAATTCCTTAAAGTTTACTGAGAACAACAGTGTGCAAGAACTTGTCCTAGACACTTTACTGTATAACCTCAATTTGCCCTAACAATAGCTCCATGAAGTAAGAAGTAGTATTGTGTCCTTTGGCCAGAAGAGGAAACTAAGTCACAGAGAGTTTAAGTGACTTGCTCCAAGTGGCACAAAAAAGCAGTTTAGTAGCAAGACTTTGAACCCATGATACCTGAACTCAGACATTATGCTTCCTCAAGATGGAAAAAATCTTTGCTGCAGTAAGAAAAGCTTCCCTTTACTCTTTCCACCCAGAATCTACTTCATTAATATAGAAGATGTCATGAAAGGAAGAGCTTTGTGAACCTCCTTGTGGTTAAAGGGGCTTCCCTGATGGCTTAGTTGGTAAAGAATCCGCCTGCAATGCAGGACACCCCAGTTTGATTACTGGGTCAGGAAGATCCGCTGGAGAAGGGATAGGATACCCACGCCAGTATTCTTGGGCTTCCCTTGTGGCTCAGCTAGAAAAGGATCTGCCTGCAATGCAGGAGACCTGGGTTCAATCCCTGGGTTGGGAAGATCCCCTCAAGAAGGGAAAGGCTACCCACTCCAGTATTCTGTCCTGGAGAATTCCACGGACTGTATAGTCCATGGAGTCCCAAAGAGTTGGACATGACGGAGAAGCTTTCACTTCACTCACTTCGTGGTTAAAATGTGCAACAAACCCAACCCTAAATGGTATGTGAACCTACATGCTTAGTTGCTCAGTCGTGTCCAACTCTTTGCAACCCCATGGACTGTAGACCACTAGGCTCCTCTGTCCATGGGACTGTCCAGGCAAAAATACTGGAATGAATTGCCATTTCCTCCTTCAGGGGATCTTCCCAACCCAGAGATTGAACCAGAGTCTCCTGCATTGGCAGGCGGGTTCTTTACCACTGAGCCACCTGGGAAACCCCAAAATGGTATATCCAGATACAAATAGAAATAATTTCCAGTTGCAGTAAATGAGGAAGTTGTCCCTATGTAGTAGGCAGTCTTAGTTTAGAGGCCAATGCCAGTCAGTTCTAGAGCTGAAAATTATCCCTGGCCTCTGTTGACATGAATTATCTGGAGAATGCAGTCTGAAGACAAGGTCCATTAATCAACAAATAATGGCAGCTTCTAATCCTTCAGCTCGTTTCTCAGAGTACTTTCACTTCAATTCTCTCATTTTCTCCCACTCTAATAGTATAACACTGATGTCTCAAACCTTAAAGGATGTGCTTGTGATATCTGGGGAGTGGCTTAGAGACTGGATCTCAGATTACTCAGGCACAATGATTCCAATAAACACCAATTCTAACCCAGGTTACACCAGTGGTTGCAGATAATACAAGCTACCTGTTCTTGAACTTAGAGTTTTTATTCATTTTTTTGACAAGAGAAATTATGCCCACAAGTAGACCTAGGAGTCTTAGAGAGTTACATTAAACACGACTCCATATCCACAGTCGCAAAGAAATGAAAAGGTTGTGGGGAAATGCAAGTGTGTTAAGTCACCTTACTCCTCACTTTGTTCATCACCCAAATGGAATTATTTGATTATATCTTCCCAACCCAGGAATTGAACCCAGGTCTCCTGGTGGCTCAGCTGGTAAAGAATCTGCCTGCAATCCAAGAGACTTGAGTTTGACACCTGGGTTGGAAAGATCCCCTGGGGAAGGGAAGGGCAATCCACTCCAGTAGTCTTGCTTGGAGAATCCCATGGACAATGGAGCCTGGTGGGCGACAGTTCATAGGGTCACAAAGAGTGGGACATGACTGAGTGACTAATACTTTCACTATCTTTCAAACTTTATATGCCTTTCAACTCTTAAAGCCTTCTTCACTCTTTAAATTATGATGAAAATCCATTCTTTACCGCTGACTTCAAAAGAGGCAGCTTAGAGAGCAAAGACATAAAGCATGAAAAGAGACCAAGAAAGAGAAAAGTGCTCTCAACATACTAAAATACATCCTAGATATCTCCTTCTTCCTCACCGCTCCCCACCCCTACTCATCATGTCAGCCACGAAGACCTTCCAAGTGTTCCTCCATAGTGCCTATTCTCTACCCCTGCCACTGCTATTCTAATTCAGCTGTCATTTTTCCTTGACCATTGTCATGGGCCAAATCCTGTCCCCTCATACTTCATATGTTGAAGTCCTAATCCCCAGTACCTCAGAATGGGTACTGGGAGATGAGATAAACAGGAAATTTAAAGAGCTAATTAAGTTAAAATTAGATCCTTAGGCCAAGTCCTGGGCCTTCCCTCATAGCTCAGTTGGTAAAGAATCTGCCTGCAGTGCAGGAGACCTGGGTTTGACTCCTAGGTAGAGAAGATCCCTGGAGAAGGAAATGGCAACCCACTCCAGTATTCTTGCCTGGAGAATCCCATGGACAAAGGAACCTGCCAGCTACATAGCCTTGGGGTCACAAGAGTGGGACACTACTTAGTAACTAAACCACCGCAGGCCGAGTCTTAATCCAAATGAATGGCATTTTATAAGAAGAGGAGATTAGGAAACAGACACACCAGAGAAGGAAAACCATGAAAAAATACAGAGAGGAGATTCAGTTCAGTTCAGCCGCTCAGTTGTGTCCGACTCTTTGTGACCCCATGGACTGCAGCATGCCAGGCTTCCCTGTCCTTCACCATCTCCCAGAGCTTGCTCAAGCTCATGTCCATCAAGTCAGTGATGCCATCCAACACTCTCATCCTCTGTCGTCCCCTTCTCCTCCAGCCTTCAATCTTTCCAAGCATCAGGGTCTTTTCCAATGAGTCAGTTCTTCACATCAGGTGGCCAAAGTATTGGAGTTTCATCTTCAGCATCAGTCGTTCCAATGAGAGGAGATGACATCTACAAATCAAGGAGAGAGACTTCAGAAAAAGCGATCCCACTGATACCTTTAACTCAGACTTTTAGCTTCCAGAATTGTGAGAAGATAAATTTTTTGTTGCTTAAACCACACAGTCTGTGGTCTTTTGTTATGGCACCCCTAGCAGATTAATGAACACATGCTATAACATTTACATCCTATTGACCTCTTTGTCTCCCACTATGCCTTTGACTCACTCCAATCTTTCCATACAGTTGCCAGGCAATCATTTCTTAAAAAAAAAAAAAAAATGAATTTGGCTATGCCAGGTCTTAGGTGCAGCATATGGGCTCTAACCGGGAATCAAACCTGAGCATGGTGTCTTAGCCACTGGACCACCAGGGAAGCCCCAGGAAATCATTTCTAAAACCCAAATCTGACATTTTTGTTTTTCCTCCCAAACTGTCAAAAGCTGTACAGTGATTGCAAGAATCAATTCTAAACATCCTTTATGATAATCTCCTGCTCACTTTGGTAGTTTCCCTTTCAATTCCTCCCATGGACCTCATGAGCAACTTGTGTTCTTGGAAATTAATCTGTTCCTTGCCCTTTTCATAGATGTCCCCTTGTGCTGAGAAGGTTCTTTTTGCAAACCAGACATGCTTCTCTAAGCAACACAGAAACAGTTCTTCTACCCTCTCTAAGCCATATATATTCATTCCTTTTTTCCCTTAAGAGGAATTTTGTTATTTATTTACTTTTTTATGAGTAAAAATTACATATATTTAAGATAAATATATCAATATATTTAACATATATTTCAGTTCAGAAGATATATCAAATCATGATGATGTGATATATATTTACATAATCAAGTTAATTAACACATCCACCACCTCATTTTTTTATTGAAGTGTAGTTGATTTACAGTGTTGTGTTAGCTTCTGGTATATAGCAAAGTGATTCAGTTATACATTGTATACATTCTTTTTCATAATCTCTTACATTATAGTTTATTACAGGATATTGAATAGAGTTCCCTGTGCTATACAGTAGCGCCTTGTTGGTTGTTTATTTTATACATAGGAGAGTGCATCTGCTAATCCCAAACTTCTAATTTATCCCTCCTCAATATTCTCTTCTTGGTAACCATAAGTTTGTTTTTTATGGCCATGAGTCTGTTTTATTTTGTAAATAATTTCATTTATACTATGTTTTAGATTCCACATATAAGTGATGTCATGTATCTGTCTTTCTCTATCTGATTTACTTCACTTAGTATGATAATCTCTAGGACCACCCATGTTGCTGCAAATGCCAATATTTCATTCTTTTATGACTGAATAATATTCTATGATATATATTCCATTATACATATATGTGTGTATATATATATCACATCTTCTTTATCCATTCCTCTATTGATGGTCACTTAGGTTGCTTCCAACTCTTCACTATTGTAAATACTGTTGCTATGAACATTGAGGTCCATATATGTTTTTGAATTAGAATTTTTATCTTTTCTGGATATAGGCCAAGAGTGGAACAGCTGGATCATACAGTAACTCTGTTTTTAATTTTTTGAGGACCCTCCATACATTCTCCATAGTGGTTGTAGCAGTTTACATTTCCACCAACACTGCAGAACCATTCCCTTGTCTCCATACCCTCTCCAGCGTTTATTATTTTTAGATTTTTTGATGATGGCTGTTCTGACTGGTATGAGGTGACATTTCCCTGTAGTTTTGATTTGCCTTTCTCTGATCATTAGTGATGTTGAGTATCTTCTTGTGTGCCTATTGGTCATCTGTATGCCTTCTTTGGAGAAATGTCTATTTAGGTCTTCTGCCCACTTTTTGATTGTCTTGTTTGTTTTTTGATATTAAGTTGTTTGAGCTTTTTGCATATTCTGGATATCAGCTACTAGTAAGAATATATGATTTTCAAATATTTCTCCTGTTCTGGAGATTGACTTTTCACTTGGTTGATTGTTTCTTTTGCTATGCAGAAAGTTTAGTTTGATGTAGTCACAATTGTTTATTTTTGCATTAGTTGCCTGTGCATTTAAAGTCAAATCCAAAAAAATTTTTGCTAGAATATTTCATGTAGCTTTCCACTATGATTTCTTCTAAGAGTTTTACAGTTTCAGGTCTTACATTTAAGTCACTGATCAATTTTGAGTTGATTTTTTGTGTATGGTATAATATGTCTTCTCTTTCTCTTTTTTTCCTCTTGGTTAAATTTAGCCAAAGCTTTGGTATTTGTTTATGTTTTTTAAAAAGCCAACTCTTTATTTTGTTAATACTTTCTATTGTCTTGCTAGTCTTTTTTTTATTTCTGCTATAATCTTTATTATTTCCTTCTTTCTGCTAGCTTTAGGCTTAGTTGTTTGTTTTTTTTTCCCCCAGTTCCATGAGCCATAAAGAATATAATTGATTTTAGATTTTTTTTTCTTACTGTAAGTAGTTGGTGCTATAAATTTTCCTCTTAGTACTGTTTTTGCTGCATTCCAAGTGTTTGGGTAAGTTTTGCTTCCATTTTTGGTTATCTTAAGTACTTTTTAATTTCCTTTTTGGTTTCTTTTGTGATCCATTGATTGTTCAGGAATGTGTATTTAGTTTCTATTTACTTGTGGGTTTTCCAATTTTCCTCCTGTTACTTATTTCTAGTTTTATTCCATTGTTGTCAAGAAAGCTACCTGATATAATTTCTGTCTTCTTGAATCTGTTGAACCTTGTTTTGTGGTCCAACATATGACTAATCTGTCATGGGAAAGTTCCACAGGAACCTTATTTTAAATTTTTTAATTGGAGGATAATTGCTTTACAATGTTGTAAGGGTTTCTGCTGTACAACATCATGCCATATGCACTTTAAAAGAATATTTATCGGGGCTTCCCTGGTGGATCCAGTGGTTAAGAGTCTGCCTGCCAGTCTAGGGAACACAGGTTTGATCCCTGGTCTGGGAAGACCCCACATGCCACAGAACAACTAAGCCACAACTACTGAGACAGCACTCAGAAACCACAAGCTGCAACTACTGAGCCAAAGTGCTGTAACTACTAAAGCCCATATGCCTAAAGCCTGTGCTCTGCAGTAAGAGAAGCCACCAGAGCGAGAAGCCTGCACACTGCAATGAAGTGTAGCGCCCACTTGCTACAACTAGAGAAAGCCCACACATAGCAGTGACAACTCAGTGCAGCCAAAAATTACATTCATTAATTAATTAATCCTTTGAAAAAGAATATTTATTTTGCTGTCGTTGAAAAGAATGCTCTATTTGGTCCATCTGGTCTATCATGTCAATAAAATTCAGTTTACTTATTGATTTTCTGTCTGGATGATCTATCTACTATTAAAACTGAGGTATTTATAAAGCCTTTCCTCCTGGCAGAGCCATCATGACAAAGATGCGCCCACTGCAGAAGTGTCCAGAAAACCCCAACCAGGAGTACGCGAGTATAAAGTGCCTGGGACTGTTGTGCCCTGCAGAGTCATCAGAGCTAGAGAGGCCATGGACACAGAAACGAAGCCTGTTCCCAGAGAACTGGGTTGGGCAGATGGACCCAAGTTGTAATTTAGGCACAAGAGGAACCTAAATTATCTGGGTTTAAGAGTTTAGCCCCTGGAAGAACTGAAGGACAAAATAAATGTTGTGTTGAATTACAGAAAAATAAAATTACATTTAATGGCCAGAAAAATGAGAGGTATTTAAGATCTCTACTATTATTGTATTGCTGTATACCTTCAGTTGGGATAATATTTGTATAATACAATGTTGGGTGATTATATATTTATAGTTGTCAAATCTTTTTGACTAATTTATCCCTTATTATTATGTAGTGAACACTTATGTCTCTTTGACTAATTTTTACTATAAGTCTAATATTTTTTAATATAAATAGAGCCTCCTCTACTGTCTTTGGTTATCATTTGCATAAAATATCTTTTCTAGCCTTTAACTTTCAGCCTATGTGTGGTTTTTTCTTAATATATATATATTTATTGTTTTATTTATATATAATTATATACTTTTATTGAAGTATAGTTGACTTACAATGTTTCAGGTGCACAGCAAGATGATTCAGTTATACATATACACATATATTATTTTTTGAAATTATTTTCCATTATAGGCAACCCACTCCAGTGTTCTTGCCTGGAGAATCCCAGGGATGGGGGAGCCTGGTGGGCTGCTGTCCATGGGGTCGCACAGAGTCGGACATGACTGAAGCAACTTAGCAGCAGCAGCAGCAGCAGCATAGGTTATTACAAGATATTGACTATAGCTCCCTGTTCTGTACAGTAAACCTTTGTTGCTTGTTGTAGATCTGGTTTTTTTTTTTAGAATTAGATATCTAACATTCTATTCAACCTAAGTCAAACAAGTAGAATCAAAATGTCATAAAATTTTTAGTTAGGCAAAATTTCATAAGTTTTCTAAAATATATATATTACATGTGTTATTTACATAAAACAATCTAAAGAGAAGAAAGTACAAGAGAGTTACCCAGTGAGCAAAAGGAACTGAAAATGATATTGATCAAGTAAAAACAAAACTAACTAAAACACAAACCAGAAAACAAAACCAAGGCAGAGTGCCAACTGGGGAACAAAGCAAAAAACCCAAACAAACTAACAAACATGGTGAAAAGAAGAAAGAAAAAGAAGAAAAGAAAGAAAAAAAACAGAAAATCAAAGTTAAATAGAAATTATATACAAAGATTTATATGTATTAAAGAGTTACTATTGCAAGAATAGAACAATAAGAAAAAGCAAAACATGCTTTAAATAAAGAGAAGAAAAAACTCTTGGAACCACACACACACTATATATATATATATAAAGGAAATAGAGTGTAATTGTTTTTAAAAGTTCTCAACAGCATAGAGTTAATAGTAATCATAAAATCAACAACCACAGCAACAGAGCGGGGGAAAAGAAAAGAAGAAAAAAATTCCACAGCCAACTACAGAATAAATCAAAATATAATAATAATTATTTTTGACATCTCAGCTGTCAGCATCCGTTCCCTCACTGAGAGTCACAGTCCACTTCCACCTCCCTAGGATGCCGTCCAATACTCGGCTGGTCTCTGGACCTGCTGTGGGGACAGGTCAACTCTAATCTGGCCCTACTACTGCCTGTTCTTGCCTCCAACATCCACAGCTGTGAGAGGTAGTGTGTTTTCTTTTGTGGGAACTCTCATTGTCTTTTTATATATTCCATAGACACAAAGTAGTAGTTGATCGTGTGGATTGAACCCACAACTTGTACAGCTGGTGGTAATGTTTTTGATCCTCTTCTTTAGCCATACTGCCCCTGGGATTCAACTGCGGTTTTATCTCACCTCTGCATGTGGCTCTTCCACAGGAGTTTGCTCCTGAGGCTATGCTGGAGGACTTGGGTCTGCCCCAGTGACGACTGGGTATGGAGGTGGTACAGCTGCTTGGATCACAGGGACCCTAGCAATGCCAGGTATGCAGGTGAGCTGACGTCCAGGGGAACAGGAGATAACGGTGCTCTTAGGGCTTTTCCTAGGCTCTGGCAGCTCTGCCCCAGTGGGGATAGAGTGTAGAGGTGGCGTGGCTGCTTGGATCACAGGGACCCTGGCAATGTCAAGAATGCTGGGGAGCCAGTGGCAATTCTCACAGGACATATGGTGCTATTAGAGTTTTTTTCCACACCCTGGCAGCTCTGTCCCAGGGAGGATTGAGTGTGCAGGTGGTGCAGCTGTTTGGATCATGGGGACCCTGGTGGCACCAAGTGTGCAGGGACACCAGCGGCCTCTGTCACAGGAGCTATGGCATCATTAGAGTCTTTTTCCTAACCTCTGGCAGGTAGCATTCAAATGGCCTCTTTGACCGGTCCTTCTCTGTTGCTTTGTGCATCAGGCACTTAAAGGGGAACCCCTGGCTGGGGTGCTTTTCTATTGCTCAGTGTGTCAGGCATTTAAAGGGCCACCTTCTCTTGGGTCTTTCTCTATTGGTCACCTGTTGGTGCTGGCTGTGGGGAGAGAGAGAGAATATAGATGGTTCCACCTCGAGCACATGACTCAGCATTATTGCCTTGCCTGGCTTTCCTCCAAAGGCATTTCCCACTGCCATCTCCTCCCTCATGCCTCCTTGGGCCATCTCCCCACAGTCAAAAGCAGACTTCTCCCTGGGATTGCTCTCTAATCCCTAATACTCCAGCTCCCAGCTGCTGTGCATTCCAAGGGATTTTTGTCCCTGTCCAGGGCATGTAGGGCTGCGGCAAGGACTGTCTGGGTGGCTCTTGTTCCATTCAGATGGTCACAGATCCGCTGCTGCACTCTCCAATGGCTCCACTGTCCCAGGGCTTCCTTGGTGGCTCAGATGGTAAAGAATCCGCCTGCAGTGTGGGAGACCTGGGTCCAATCCCTGGGTTGGGAAGATCCCCTGGAGGAGGGCATAGCAACCCACTCCAGTATTCTTGGCCTGGAGAATACCCATGGCTAGAGGAGCCTGGCAGGCTACAGTCTATAGGGTCGCAAAGAGTGGGACACAACTGAGTGACTAAGCACAGCACTGTCCCAAACAATTGTCCCAATGTGGGGATTTGACCCCTGCTTCAGTTCTCCCACTCCCTGGGAGCAGATCCAGTCCTGCTCACTCTGCTGTTTTTCCCCTCCTCCCCTCATCCTACTGAGTTTTGTGTGGATCTATATATTCCTTTCCAATGATCAGAAGGAATTCTTGCTCGCTCTCAGCTGGGATTCTGCCAAGATTTTCTGTGTCTGAAGGTGTATTCCTGATGCATCTGTGAAGAGAGATGTAACCCACATCCACCTTCACCTCCACCATCTTCTCTCCTTCTTAAGAGTGGAGATTTTAGCAAAGAGGAGCTGAAACCCTGAAGATTATTCCCAGGAACTGAAACAAATGGATCTCCCAGCGAGATTTCAAAATTGGTTTGGATCTTTGACTCCTTTTTTTTTTTTTTTTCTCTTATTTTCTTCTTCTTTGAACTGGAATGTTTATAACAGTGATCTTATGCCTGCCCCATCACTGTA
Organism: Oryx dammah; assembly: GCF_014754425.2. Classification (NCBI taxonomy): domain Eukaryota; kingdom Metazoa; phylum Chordata; class Mammalia; order Artiodactyla; family Bovidae; genus Oryx; species Oryx dammah. Next base: position 22,449,236 of record NW_024070194.1, on the reverse strand, counting down.
TCTGGGGAGTAGGTAATTCTTTCTTAACTTTCATGGGTTTATAGGTGGAGAAGAATTGCTCCCTAGGATGTCTTATACCCAGAGCCTCAATGACACATTATTTAGAACATGTATGTAATGAGACTTGTGAACTTTTGTTGATTCTTTATTGGGCTGAGATTTTGGAAGAGGTTGACATGGAATTCAATTATTTTCCATGTGAGATGAAATCTTTGGGGATTAGAATGTGGACTTTAGTAGGCAGAAAAATGCTCTCCCAGAGATATCTGTGACCTAATCCACATAAACTGTGGATGTGTTACATGGCATAGAAAAATGAAAATAAAGTTAAGATGGAATTAGGATTGATAATAAGTCAATCTTAAAATAAGAAAACAATCCTAGTTTATCTGGAGTAGGGGACTGATATAGTCGTGTGTTCTTTAACATAGAAGCGGAAGGCAGAATAAGAATTTAGACTAATGCATGGTAAGATTCACTGTTAATGCCTTTAAGATTCAATAAAGACAAGGAAAGTAGAAAGCCTCTAAAAGATGGAAAGGGCAAGGAAACAGCATCTCTTAGGGGTTCCAGTAAAAAATTCAGCCCTGACAAAACTTTGATTTCACCCTGGTAAGATTCATTGTGAACTTCTGAAAAATGTAACTGTAAAAAAAGAATTTTTATTGCCTTAAGCTTCTAAGTTTATTGTAAGTAGCCATAGAAAAATAAGACAGTAAGCAAAATATTGGACTTAGCAAAGAAGGACTTCCATGCAGTTATTGTAAATAGGTTCAAATAACTAAAACAAACCATCTTTTATATAATATAAAAAACTATGATGATAGTTTATCAAATTTGTTTGAATTCTTCTACTAAGTGCCTTCAGAGTCTTGGGTGCAGCAGTAACTTGAGACTCGGTATATAAGAACTTTTCAAACTTATGCTTGCATTGTTTTTGTTAACATCCCATTGGCCTCAGTAAGTCGCTTGCCCAAGACCACAGTCCGATAGGTACCTCTAAATAAGAGGATATACAACATTGCATTGCAAAAGCATGACTTCTAGGAGGGAAAGAATTTGTAGGCTCTATATAGTCTTATGTAGGAGTAGAGGGTTTTCTTTACAGACCATCTTTTATCTTGATTATTTTTTACTTTTATCTTGACTATTATCTTGACTTTTATCTTGACTATTTTTATTAATAATTCACTTTGGGGACTTAATTTCTGAGAGGTAAATATTTGATATATTAACACATTGAAGTTTCAAAGTTTATTTCTTTGGCTTAACTGAGAAGATGTAGGATAAAGCCTTCCTCTCTTAGACAGATGTGTAACTAACTTGTATACTGAGGAGTTTCAGAAGGAAAACTATACCCTTAAAGAATAGAGCCATAAGATTAGGAAGTCAGCATGATATGAATAGTCATGCAGAGAATTCTGACCATAATCCTAGGTCTCTTGGCTATTTTTTATTTTTATTTTTTGGCCGCATCACATGACATGTGGGATCCTGGCTCTCCAACCAGGGATTGAACCCGCATTCCCCTGCATTGGGAGCATAGAGTCTTAACCATTGGACCACCTGGGAAGTCCTTCTTGAATCTTTTAAAAATCATTTTAATTGAAGTGCAACATATCTATAAAAGAGTGCAAAAGTCCTAAGTATAGCATATAGTCTAATGAATTATCACAAAAGTAACATGTCCATGTAACAAAAACACAGGTTAAGAAATAAAACTGCTAACATATAAATACTTCATTTTCCTTTGCACAGTTAGTACTACCCTGATTTCTAACACCATAAAACTATTTTCTTTTTTTAAACTCTATATAAAAGGGAATTATAGTTTCCTTTACTCATCATTGTATTATCAAGATTGATCCACATTATTGTGTGGGGAAATAGTCTATTAGTTGTCACTGTAATGTAGTGTACTTGTTCTCTTAATGTACTATACAGCTAAGATGATGCTTCTGTGAACATTCTTGTACATGCCTTTGGGTCACATTTGTACTTCTTTCTGTTATGTACCCATATATGGTGAAGCATATGAAATGCATATGTTGAATTTTTCATTTATATACCTACCAGCTTCCCAGGTGACTCAGACAGTAAAGAATCCACCTGCAAAGCGGGAGACCCAGGTTTGATCCTTGGGTTGGGAAGATCCCCTGAAGGAGGGCATGGAAGCCCACTCTGGTATTCTTGCCTGGAGAATCCCCAGGGACAGAGAAGCCTGGCAGGCTACAGTTCATGGGGTTGCAAAGAATCAGACACGATTGAGCAACTTATCTACCGGCAGCATATAAATGTTCCAGTTCCTCCACAACCTTAGCAACATGTGAAACTATCATGTTGAACCATTTGGTATATGCTAAGTGCCAGGCTTCAACAATATGTGAACCGTGAACTTCCTGATGTTCAAGCTGGTTTTAGAAAAGGCAGAGGAACCAGAGATCAAATTGCCAACATCCGCTGGATCATTGAAAAAGCAAGAGAGTTTCAGAAAAACATCTATTTCTGATTTATTGACTATGTCAAAGCCTTTGACTGTGTGGATCACAATAAACTGTGGAAAATTCTGAGAGAGTTGGGAATACCAGACCACCTGACCTGCCTCTTGAGAAATCTGTATGCAGGTCAGGAAGCAGCAGTTAGAACTGGACATGGACCAACAGACTGGTTCCAAATAGGGAAAGGAGTACATCAAGGCTGTATATTGTCACCCTGCTTATTTAACTTATATGCAGAGTACATCATGAGAAATGCTGGGCTGGAAGAAGCACAAGCTGGAATCAAGATTGCTGGGAGAAATATCAATAACCTCAGATATGCAGATGACACCACCCTTATGGCAGAAAGTGAAGAGGAACTCAAAAGCCTCTTGATGAAAGTAAAAGAGGAGAGTGAAAAAGTTGGCTTAAAGCTCAACATCCAGAAAACTAAGATCATGGCATCCGGTCCCATCACTCCATGGGAAATAGATGGGGAAACAGTGGAAACAGTGTCAGACTTTATTTGTTTGGGCTCCAAAATCACTGCAGATGGTGACTGCAGCCATGAAATTAAAAGACGCTTACTCCTTGGAAGAAAAGTTATGACCAACCTAGATAGCATATTCAAAAGCAGAAACATTACTTTGCCGACTAAGGTCCATCTAGTCAAGGCTATGGTTTTTCCTGTGGTCATGTATGGATGTGAGAGTTGGACTGTGAAGAAGGCTGAGCACTGAAGAATTGATGCTTTTGAACTGTGGTGTTGGAGAAGACTCTTGAGAGTCCCTTGGACTGCAAGGAGATCTAACCAGTCCATTCTGAAGGAGATCAGCCCTGGGATTTCTTTGGAAGAAATGATGCTAAAGCTGAAACTCCAGTACTTTGGCCACCTCATGAGAAGAGTTGACTCATTGGAAAAGACTCTGATGCTGGGAGGGATTGGGGGCAGGAGGAGAAGGGGACGACAGAGGATGAGATGGCTGGATGGCATCACTGACTCAATGGACGTGAATCTGAGTGAACTCCGGGAGTTGGTGATGGACAGGGAGGCCTGGTGTGCTGCAATTCATGGGGTCACAAAGAGTCGGGCATGACTGAGCGACTGAACTGAACTGAACTGAACTGAACTGAACTGAACTAACATATCTGTTACTCCAGGTGTTTCATGACTTCCTACTTTTGCATTCCAGTCCTCTATAATGAAAAGGATATCTTTTTTTGGTGTTAGTCCTAAAAGGTCTTATAGGTCCTCATAGAACTGTTCAACTTCTAACAGGCATATTTGGCCTTGGAATACAGAATGAAGCAGGGCAAAGGCTAATAGAGTTTTGCCAAGAAAATGCACTGGTCATAGCAAACACCCTCTTCCAACAACACAGGAAAAAACTCTACACATGGACATCACCAGATGGTCAACAATGAAATCATATTGATTATATTCTTTGCAGCCAAAGGTGGAGAAGCTCTATACAGTCAGCAAAAACAAGACTGTGAGCTGACTGTGACTCAGATCACGAACTCCTTATTGCCAAATTCAGACTTAAATTGAAGAAAGTAGGAAAACCACTAGACCATTCAGGTATGACCTAAATCAAATCTCTTATGACTATACAGTGGAAGTGAGAAATAGATTTAAGGGACTAGATCTGATAGACAGAGTACCGGATGAACTATGGACAGAGGTTCGTGACATTGTACAGGAGACAGGGATCAAGACCATCCCCATGGAAAAGAAATGCAAAAAAGCAAAATGACTGTCTGAGGAGGCCTTACAAATAGCTGTGAAAAGAAGGGAAGCGAAAAGCAAAGGGGAAAAGGAAAGATATTCCCATTTAAATGCAGAGTTCCAAAGAATAGCAAGGAGAGATAAGAAAGCCTTCCTCAGCGATCAATGCAAAGAAATAGAGGAAAACAACAGAATAGGAAAGACTAGAGATCTCTTCAAGAAAATCAGAGATACCAAGGGAACATTTCATGCAAAGATGGCTCGATAAAGGACAGAAATATTATGGACCTAACAGAAGCCGAAGATATTAAGAAGAGGTGGCAAGAATACACAGAAGAACTGTACAAAAAAGATCTTCACTACCCAGATAATCACAATGGTGTGATCACTCACCTAGAGCCAGACATCCTGGAATGTGAATCAAGTGGGCCTTAGAAAGCATCACTACGAACAAAGCTAGTGGAGGTGATAGAATAGCTCCAGTTGAGCTATTTCAAATCCTGAAAGATGATGCTGTGAAAGTGCTGCACTCAATATGCCAGCAAATTTCATATCATATATGAATGCATATACACAGAATCTAGAAAAATGGTACTGGTAACATATTTGCAGACCAGCAAAGGAGATGCAGACATAAAAACAGACCTGGGGGCACAGTGGGAGGAGAAGGTGGGATGAATTTAGAGAGTATCATTGAAGCATATACATTACCAGAAGTGAAATAGATAGCCATTGGGAATTTGCTGTATGATACTCGAAAACTCAGCAGTGGCCACAGGACTGGAAAAGGTCGTTTTCATTCCAATTCCAAAGAAAAACAATGCCAAAGAATGCTCAAACTACCGCACAATTGCACTCATCTCACACACTGGTAAAGTCATGCTCAAAATTCTCCAAGCCAGACTTCAGCAATATGTGAACTGTGAACTTCCAGATGTTCAAGCTGGTTTTAGAAAAGACAGAGGAACCAGAGATCAAATTGCCAACATCCGCTGGATCATCGAAAAAGCAATAGAGTTCCAGAAAAACATCTATTTCTGCTTTATTGACTATGCCAAAGCCTTTGACTGTCTGGATCACAATAAACTGTGGAAAATTCTGAGAGAGATGGGAATACCAGACCACCTGACCTGCCTCTTGAGAAACCTATATGCAGGTCAGGAAGTAACAGTTAGAACTGGACATGGAACAACAGAATGGTTCCAAATAGGAAAAGGAGTACGTCAAGGCTGTATATTGTCACCCTGTCTATTTAACTTATGTGCAAAGTACATCATGAGAAGCGCTGGACTGGAAGAAGCACAAGCTGGAATCAAGATTGCTGGGAGAAATATCAATAACCTCAGATATGCATATGATACCACCCTTATGGCAGAAAGTGAAGAGGAACTAAAAAGTCTCTTGATGAAAGTGAAAGTGGAGAGTGAAAAAGTTGGCTTAGAGCTCAACATTCAGAAAACTAAGATCATGGCATCTGGTTCCATCTCTTCATGGGAAATAGATGGGGAAACAGTGGAAACAGTGTCAGACTTTATTTTGGGGGGCTCCAAAATCACTGCAGATGGTGATTGTAGCCATGAAATTGAAAGACGCTTACTCCTTGGGAGGAAGGTCATGCCCAACCTAGACAGCATATTCAAAAGCAGAAACATTACTTTGCCAACAAAGGTCCATCTAGTCAAGGCTATGGTTTTTCCAGTGGTCATGTATGGATATGACAGGTGGACTGTGAAGAAGGCTGAGCACTGAAGAATTGATGCTTTTGAACTGTGGTGTTGGAGAAGACTCTTGAGAGTCCCTTGGACTGCAAGATCCAACCAGTCCATCCTAAAGGAGACCAGTCCTCGGTGTTTATTGGAAGGACTGATTTTGAGGTTGAAACTCCAATACTTTGGCCACCTCATGCAAAGAGTTGACTCATTGGAAAAGACCCTGATGCAGAGAGGAATTGGAGGCAGGAGGAGAAGGGGATGACAGAAGATGAGATGGCTGGATGGCTTCACCGACTTGATGCACGTGAGTTGGGTAAACTCCGGGAGTTGGTGATGGACAGGGGGGCCTGGCATTCTGTGATTCATGAGGTCGCAAAGAGTTGGACACGACGAGCAACTGAACTGAACTGAAGTAACATGTCACTGATGGTTTAATTGACTTGATAGTTAATGAGTATTGACACCCTTTTTAGTCACCATCTAGATACTCGATTTCATGACGTGCTTGCTCATGCCTTTTTCACACTCTGTGGTAAGCAAGCAAGATATAATTTCCCATCCTCTGTACTCTACATCTACTGAACTATCACATCATTTTCTTTGCTTTTTTGACTGGAGCATTTCACCAAATTCTATGGTTCCAACCCAGCTTTCCTCCTCAAATCATGAATCTTCATAGTATAAAAGACAGACAGAGGAGAGTGGGATTAAATTTTATAATGAAAAAATTTTGACATTTTGACAGAAAGGTTTTCAAAAGGGACAAAGTTGATAATCTTCAGTAAACATGTTGACTTGAGGTGGTATGGAATTGTTTTATGTGAACAGTTTCCTTATCTAGATAAGTAATTAGGGTTGAATATGTACTTATACAGCACATTTTGCCACTTAAACAGTAGCGGAATTCAACTTCTTCGGCTTTGCATTTCTTTCTGCAGAATCCTTGGTTATTCTCACATTTGTTTTCTTTCTCCATCATCTGTCTTCTTGGTAAATTCTTCATGCTTCCTGAGAAAGATATGACTATGGTTAATTGCTATACAACCATGGTAACAGACATAAAATGTTAAAGACATAGGAGCTATAATAAACATCATCTGGATTCAAATCCAGGCTTTGTTATTTGCTACACCTTGGTTTTTGAATAAGTAACTTTATCTCTCTGACTGTCTATTGCTCTCAGCTCTACAATGTCAATAATAGTAAGCTACTTCTTGAAGTTGTTGTGATTATTGAATGAGTTAATATTTTAAAATGCTTAGAATGCTGTCTGGCACTTACTAAAAGGGAAACAAACTTGAGGTTTTGTTGTTCCTATTGTTATTTTTTTCTTGCAATTTTATTACTTTATTTTTTTAATTGGAGGATAATTGCTTTACAATATTGTTTCAGTTTCTGCTATACATCAACGTGAATCAGCCTTAGGTATACATGAGTCCCCTCTCTCTTGAACCTCCCACCCACCTCCCACCCCATTCCATCTCTCTAGGTTGTCAGAGAACATCAGATTTGTGTTACGAGTATCATACAGCAAATTCCCAATGGCTATCTATTTCACTTCTGGTAATGTATATGCTTCAATGATACTCTCTAAATTCATCCCACCTTCTCCTCCCACTGTGCCCCCAAGTCTGTTTTTATGTCTGCATCTCCTTTGCTGGTCTGCAAATATGTTACCAGTACCATTTTTCTAGATTCTGTGTATATGCATTCATATATGATATTCATTTTTCTCTTTCTCACTTACTTCACTCTGTATAATAGGCTCTAGTTTCATCCACCTCATTAGAACTGACTCAAGGCATACCTTTTTTATGTCTGAGTAATATTCCATTGTTTATATGTACCATAGCTTCCTTATCCATTCATCTATCTGTCAGTGGACATCTAGGTTGCTTCCATGTCCTGGCTATTGTAAATAGTGGTACAATGTACACTGGAGTCCATGTGTCTTTCTTGATTATGTTTACCTCAGGTTATATGCCCAGTAATGGGTTGTTCTGTCATATGATATTTTTATTCCTAATTTTTAAAGGAATCTCCATACAGTTTTCCATAGTGGCTGTATCAACTTACATTCCCACCAACAGGGCAAGAGAGTTCCCTTTTATCCACACCCTCTCCAGCATTTATTGTTTGTAGGTTTTTGATAACAGCCATTCTTACGGGTGTGAGGTGATATCTCGTTGTAGTTTTGATTTCCATTTCTATAATAAGTAGGGATATTGAGCATCTTTTCATGTGTCTGTTAGTTAGCCATCTGTATGTCTTTTTTGGATAAATGTCTGTTTATATCGTCTCTCTGCTTTTTCTTACTTTCTTCTTTTTTTAAAATTTATTTATTTTAATTGGAGGCTAAATTACTTTACAGTATTGTAGTGGGTTTTGCCATACATTGACATGAATCAGCCATGGGTATACATGTGTTCCCCATCCTGAACCCTCCTCCCACCTCCCTCCCCATCCCATCCCTCAGGGTCATCCCAGTTCACCAGCCCCGAGCACCCTGTTTCATGCATTGAACCTGACTGGTGATCTGTTTCACATATGATAATATACATGTTTCAGTGCTGTTCTCTCAAATCATCCCATCCTCGCTTTCTCCCACAGAGTCCAAAAGACTGTTCTATACATTTGTGTCTCCTTTGCTGTCTCACATACAGGGTCATCGTTACCATCTTTCTAAATTCCATATATATGCATTAGTATACTGTATTGATGTTTTTCATTCTGACTTACTTTACTCTGTATAATAGGCTCCAGTTTCATCCACCTCATTAGAACAGATTCAAATGTATTCTTTTTAATGGCTGAGTAATATTCCATTGTGTATATGTACCACAATTTTCTTACCCATTCGTCTGCCAATGGACATCTAGGTTGCTTCCATGTCCTGGCTATTGTAAACAGTGCTGCAATTAACATTGGGGTGCACGTGTCTTTTTCAATTCTGGTTTCCTCAGTTTGTATGCCCAGCAGTGGGATTGCTGGGTCATATGGCAGTTCTATCTCCAGTTTTTAAAGAAATCTCTACACTGTTCTCCTTAGTGGCTGTACTAGTTTGTATTTCTCACCAACAGTGTAAGAAGGTTCCCTTTTCTCCACACCCTCTCCAGCATTTATTGTTTGTAGACTTTTGGATAGCAGCCATTCTGACCGGCATGCAATGGTATATCATTGTGGTTTTGATTTGCATTTCTCTGATAATGAGTGATGTTGAGCATCTTTTCATGTGTGTTAGCTATCTGTATGTCTTCTTTGAAGAAATGTTTGTTTAGTTCTTGGCCCATCTTTTGATTTGGTCATTTATTTTTCTGGCATTGAGCTGCATGAGCTGCTTGTATATTTTTGAAATTAATTCTTCGTCAGTTGCTTCGTTTGCTATTATTTTCTCCCATTCTGAAGGCTGTCTTGTCACCTTGCTTATAGTTTCCTTTGTTATGCAAAACCTTTTAAGTTTAATTAGGTCCCATTTGTTTATTTTTGCTTTTATTTCCATTACTCTGGGAGGTGGGTCATAGAGGATCCTGCTGTGATTTATGTCAAAGAGCGTTTTGCCTATGTTTTCCTCTAGGAGTTTTATAGTTTCTGGTCTTACATTTAGATCTTTAATCCATTTTGAATTTATTTCTGTGCATGGTGGTAGAAGTGTTCTAGTTTCATTCTTTTGGGGATTTCTTTGGAAGGAATGATGCTAAAGTTGAAACTCCAGTACTTTGGCCACCTCGTGAGAAGAGTTGACTCATTGGAAAAGACTCTGACGCTGGGAGGGATTGGGGGCAGGAGGAGAAAAGGACGACCGAGGATGAGATGGCTGGATGGCATCACGGACTCGATGGACATGAGTCTGAGTGAACTCCAGGAGTTGGTGATGGATAGGGAGGCCTGGCGTGCTGCGATTCATGGGGTTGCAAAGAGTCAGACACGACTGAGTGACTGAACTGAACTGAACTGAACAAGTGGTTGACCAGTTTTCCCAGCACCACTTGTTAAAGAGATTGCCTTTTTGCCATTGTATATTCTTCCCTCCTTTGTCAAAGATAAGGTGTCCATAGGTGCGTGGATTTATCTCTGGGCTTTCTATTTTGTTCCATTGATCTATATTTCTGTCTTTGTGCCAGTACCATACTGTCTTGATGACTGCAGCTTTGTAGTATAGCCTGAAGTCAGGCAGGTTGATTCCTCCAGGTCCATTCTTCTTTCTCAAAATTGCTTTGGCTATTTGAGATTTTTTGTATTTCCATACAAGTTGTGAAATTATTTGCTCTAGTTCTGCGAAAAATACCGTTGGTACCTCAATAGGGATTGCATTGAATCTATAGATTGCTTTAGGTAGTATACTCATTTTCACTATATTGATTCTTCCAAACCATGAACATGGTATCTTTCTCAATCTATTTGTGTCCTTTTTGATTTCTTTCATCAGTGTTTTATAGTTTTCTATATATAGGCCTTTTGTTTCTTTAGGTAGATTTATTCCTAAGTATTTTATTCTTTTCGTTGCAATGGTGAATGGGATTGTTTCCTTAATTTTTCTGTTTTCTCATTGTCAGTGTATAGGAATGCAAGTGATTTCTGAGTGTTAATTTCATATCCTGCAACTTTACTATATTCATTGATTAGCTCTATTAATTCATTGATTAATTTTCTGGTGGAGTCTTTAGGGTTTTCTATGTAGAGGATCATGTCATCTGCAAACAGTGAGAGTTTTACTTCTTCTTTTCCAATCTGTATTCATTTTATTTATTTTTCTTCTCTGATTGCTGTGGTGAAAACTTCCAAAACTATGTTGAATAGTAGTGGTGAGAGTGGGCACCCTTGTCTTGTTCCTGACTTTAGGGGAAATGCTTTCAATTTTTCACCATTGAGGATAATGTTTGCTGTGGGTTTGTCATATATAGCTTTTATTATGTTGAGGTATGTTCCTTCTACTCCTGCTTTCTGGAGGGTTTTTATCATAAATGGATGTTGAATTTTGTCAAAGGCTTTCTCTGCATCTATTGAGATAATCATATGGTTTTTATCTTTCAATTTGTTAATGGGGTGTATTACCTTGATTGATTTGTGGATATTGATTTGTGGGATAAAGCCCACTTGGTCATGATGTATGATCTTTTAAATATGTTGTTAGATTCTGTTTGCTAGGATTTTGTTAAGGATTTTTGCATCTGTGTTCATCAGTGATATTGGCCTGAAGTTTTCTTTTTTTGTGGCATCTTTGTCTGGTTTTGGTATTAGGGTGATGGTGGCCTCACAGAATAAGTTTGGAAATTTACCTTCCTCTGCAATTTTCTGGAAGAGTTTGAGTAGGATAGCTGTTAGCTCTTCTCTAAATTTTTGGTAGAATTCAGCTGTGAAGCCATCTGGTCCTGGGCTTTTGTTTGGTGGAAGACTTCTGATTACAGTTTAGATTTCTCTGATTGTGATGGGTCTGTTAAGATTTTCTATTTCTTCTTGGTTCAGTTTTGGAAAGTTATACTTTTCTAAGAATTTGTCCATTTCTTCCAAATTGTCCATTTTATTGGCATATAGTTGCTGATAGTAGTCTCTTATGATCCTTTGTATTTCTGTGTTGTCTGTTGTGATTTCTCCATTTTCATTTCTAATTTTGTTGATTTGATTCTTCTCCCTTTCTTTCTTGATGATTCTGGCTAATGGTTTGTCAATTTTATCTTTTCAAAGAACCAGCTTTTAGCTTTGTTGATTTTTGCTATGGTCTCTTCTGTTTCTTTTGCATTTATTTCTGCCCTAATTTTTATAATTTCTTTCCTTCTACTAGCCCTGGAGTTCTTCATTTCTTACTTTTCTAATTGCTTTAGGTGTAATTAAGTGAAGTCGCTCAGTCGTGTCCGACTCTTTGCGACCACATGGACCAGGAGGACCAGGCTCCTCTGTCCATGGGATTTTCTAGGCAAGAGTACTGGTGTGGATTGCCATTTCGACCCAGGGATCAAACCCAGGTCTCCCACAGTGTAGACAGACGTTTTACCGTCTGAGCCACCAGGGAAGTCATTTTGCTTTAGGTGTAGAGTTAGGTTATTTATTTGACTTTTTTCTTGTTTCTTGATGTAAGCCTGTATTGCTATGAACCTTCCCCTTAGCACTGCTTTTACAGTGTCCCATAGGTTTTGGGTTGTTGTGTTTTCATTTTCATTCATTTCCGTGCATATTTTGATTTCTTTTTTGATTTCTTCTGTGATTTGTTGGTTATTCAGAAGCGTGTTGTTTAGCCTCCATAGGTTGGAATTTTTAATAGCTTTTTTCCTGTAATTGACATCTAATCTTACTGCATTGTGATCAGAAAAGATGCTTGGAATGATTTCAATTTTTTGTAAACTTAACAAGGCTAGATTTATGGCCCAGGATGTGATCTATCCTGGAGAAGGTTCCGTGTGCACTTGAGAAAAAGGTGAAATTCATTGTTTTGGGGTGAAATGTCCTATAGATATCAATTAGGTCTAACTGGTCCATTTTATCATTTAAAGTTTGTGTTTCCTTGCTAATCTTCTGTTTAGTTGATCTATCCATAGGTGTGAGTGGGGTACTAAAGTCTCTCACTATTATTGTGTTATTGTTAGTTTCCCCTTTCATACTTGTTAGTATTTGCCTTACATATTGTGGTGCTGCTATGTTGGCTGAATATCTATTTGTGATTGTTATATCTTCTTCTTGGAGTGATCCTTTGATCATTATGTAGTGTCCTTTTCTGTCTCTGTTTTGATTGGGTTGCTTGTTTTTCTGCTATTGACCTGTATGACCTGCTTCATCTTTGTTAGTTTTTCTTTTGCTATTATTTTCTCTTTCTGCCTTTTCACATTGTTCATAATTTCCCCAGACTTCCAAAAAGGCAAGCCAATTCCTCAGAATGAAGTAGGGCAAAAGATAGAGATGGAAAAAAGAGACAAAGGATTTCAGAATGGAGACTTGTGTCCCTGGAAGGTAGTCATGAAGGAGGAAAAGTATCCACACACTCAGAAACTTCCTCATGGGTAGGGATGGGGGAGAACCCTTCAAAACCTCAAAGGAGAACACTGCGACGGGTGCTTGGAAGGCAAAATAGAGAGGATTCACCACAGAGATAGCTGCCAAACAGCACTTCCCAGGCAAGAAGCAGCTTACATGTTCACCATAGTGAGTGGGGGCTGGGTACTGAGGCTCAGGCTTTGGGGGTCAGATTCCAGGGAGAGGACCAGGGTTGACTGTCACGAAGATACTCTGAAGGAGCTAGTATGAAACAGTGGAAGGAATCCAAGGAAAAGCATGGGCCTCCCCGAGAGGCAAGAGATGATTGCCACGGGGACCCTCCAGCTCCCTGCACTCACAAATTGCAGGAAGCTGCCTTTGTGAATGCCAGAGGTGGGATGAGCAATGGCTACGGACTGCCAACACCAGAAGAAGACACTCCTGTTCAAAGCCAGCGTTCAAAGTAGCAGGAGTGCCAGAAGTGTAAATAGATTCCCAGAGAATGCAAGCAGACAGGCCACTGCCAAAGACAGGTAGAGTGCCTGAGGCAGCAAACGAAAGGCTGCCACTGTGGCTCTGGCCCAGAGGTAGCAGGTGCCACCAAGCCATGAGAAGGCACATGTTACTGCCCACCCCTTTCCAGGAGCCTATGAAGCTTGGTTCTTCCTAGGGATCCACAGCCTGAAGCCAATACCTCTGGGAGAGTGTGTGACTGTAGCAACATTCTGCAGGACTCTGCCTCTGCAGGCACTCCCCTGTACATCCCCATGTGGCAGTCATATCCCTCCCTCTCCCCAGCCCAAATGAGTGAACCCTCTTGTCTGGGCAGGGAACAGACACCAGAGGGCGGCCTACAAGCGGAGACAGGACCAGAACCAAAGCAGAGAACCAGGGGCTGTGTGACCAAAGAAGAGGAAGGGAATTCACTCCTGTAGCAGCAGGTGCAGTGGATTAAATCCCCCACCCATCATTAGCTTTAAAAAAAGGGCTTCCCAGGTAGGTCAGATGGTAAAGAATCTGCCTGCCATGCGGGAGACCTGGGTTTGATCCCTGGGTCAGGAAGCTACCCTGAAGAAGGGCATGGCAACCCACTCTAGTATTCTTGCCTGGAGAATCCCATGGACAGAGGAGCCTAGTGGGCTACAGTCCATGAGATTGCAAAGGGTTGGACACGACTGAGCAACTAACACTTCATTAGCTTAAGATCATGGACTTTAAGGGCAATTGTAGGCACTGGAAGTAAGAACAAGCTGGAGTAAGGCCAGATCTGAGTAGGAGCTGACTCCACAGTGTTCACAGCAGGCCCAGAGACCTTCCTAGAAATATTGGAGGGCTTCCTGAGTAGGCAGACTGGCTGGTGCTCATTGTGTGGAGACTTCAAGGGAGGACTTGGGAAGATATTCTCACTACCACTCTCTCTGCATATAAATATATATATATTTTTTCCTTTCTCATATTGTTCTAATGTAGTTCTCTCTTTATTATTCCTTTAATTTTTTATCTCTTTAATTCACTTTTTCTTTTAAAAAACATTTTATTTTTAAATAAAATTATTTTTTTACAGTACTCTTTAGTCATATTGCATTTTTCCCCATGTTTTTGTATTTTGTATTTTTGCAAGTCTAGTTTTTAGTATTCATTTCCACTTAGGGGTTTGTTTTGGCTTGATTGCTGTCTTCTTTTTTCTTTTTTGAACTTTTTATTTTATATTGGGGTATAGCCAATCAACAATGTTGTGATAGTTTAATGTGAACAGTGAAGGGACTTGGCCATACATATATATGTATCCATCCTCCTCCAAACCTCACAACCATCCAAGCTGCCACTTAACACTGAGTGGAGTTCCATGTGTTATATAATAGGTCCTTTTTTCAGTTGTATTTATATTTGTTAATTATGGATATATATATATATCACAAAACTAGGTCAATAATGGATGGATACACAAATATTCATGTATATGTGCTTTGTAATCCTTATAATATCAATAATTACCTCGAGTCATCTTCCAACTTATTACATACAAACAATGTAACCAAGAAACAAAGAGGTTTCCTTATTGAAATCACACCACAATTATTCACTATTTAGATAATAATAGCACCTTTAAGACTTGTTCTGAGTAATAATCTGACTGTTCAGTCACATCCTAATTTATTTCATATGTGAATAAAACTAGTCAAGGTCCTTCTTTATACATGGAATTTAAAAAATAAATACAAATGAACTTACAAAACAGAACGAGACTCACAGGCAGACAATGGATTTATGAGGAAGGGCTAGTTAAGGAGTTGGGGATGGGCTGTGTTTAGAATGGGGCTCTTTTTATTTGATTCCTGTTTTTATAATTTTTTCTTTTTTTTTTTTCTTCTTTTCTCATAGTAAGTATGTGAGTCTGGGTGTTTGAGTGTTGTTTTCACCCCACTCACACCAATGGACAGATCATCAAGATAGGAAATTAATATGGAAACACAAGCATTAAACAATACATTGGACCAGTTGGACCTAATTGACATTTATAGGGCATCAGCGTTAATAGTAAAGAACCTGCTTGCCAATGCAGGAGACAAAAGAGGTGCGGGTTCGATCCCTGGATCGGGAAGATCCCCTGGAGAAATGACAACCTACTCCAGTATTCTTGTCTGAAGAATTCCATGGACAGAGGAGCCTGGTCCATGGGGTCATGGAGAGTTAGGCATCACTGAGCGACTTTCACTCACTCATTCATTCACTTGGGTTCCAAGTAGATCAAGTAGGTTTCAATTTTCTTATTGAGGTAGATTGTTTAAAATAGTTCCTAGGGATGAATTATTCCAGATGGATATATTAATCACTGGGCTTCCCTGATAGCTCAGTTGGTAAAGAATCTGCTTGCAACTCAGGAGACCCAGGTTCAATTCCTGGGTTGGGAAGATCTCCTGGAGAAGGGTGATAGGCTACCCACTCCAGTATTCTTGGGCTTCCCTTGTGGTTCAGCTGGTAAGGAATCTGCCTGCAATGCAGGAGACTGGGTTTGATCCCTGGGTTGGGAAGATCCCCTGGAGAAGGGAAAGGCTACCCGCTCCAGTATTCTGGCCTAGAGAATTCCATGGGTCCATGGGGTTGTAAAGAGTCTGACATGACTGGATGACTTTCATTTTCATATTAATCATTAAGGAAATAATTCTTTATAATTCTTGATGAATAAAGCTCTGCCTTCCTTTTATTTGTAAACCCACTAGTAATGGCAATGGCCATTACTATTGCAATGTACTAAGCACGGGAACAAGTATACCTCAAGGAAAAAGGTAAAATATATCAAGGAATAGGAGGAATCAAAGTAGGAGGGCAGAGAGAAAAAAGAAAGGAGTGGTGAAGAAATGTTGGAGTAGGAGACGTAGCAAGAGGGGAAGCAAAAATCTAAACACAGTCATTCTGAGCTCAAGCCAAAGAAATAGGTAACACTAACTATTCCAACAGTCTCAGAATAATTAAAGCTTCTCCTACATTTTTGTTGTAAAACTATGTTTTTGTTGTAAAACACTGTGTGTGTGTGTGTGTGTGTGTGTGTGTGAAGGGAAGGGCTACTTGACATGTTGAGGCTTGAAAGAATCTGGAAACATCAGAGATTCCTGGTTTTATTCACTTGCACTGCCTTCTCCTACCTAGAAGTCTATTTATGGTTGATGAGACTCACAGTCAGGGAAGATTTTGAAGAATGGTAAAGTAACATTGATGCTAAAGCTGAAACTCCAGTACTTTGGCCACCTCATGCAAAGTGTTGACTCATTGGGAAAGACTCTGATGCTGAGAGGGATTGGGGGCAGGAGGAAAAGGGGATGACAGAGGATGAGATGGCTGGATGGCATCACTGATTCGATGGACATGAGTCTGAGTGAACTCTGGGAGTTGGTGATGGACAGGGAGGCCTGGCGTGCTGCAATTCATGGGGTCGCAAAGAGTCGGACACGACTGAGTGACTGAACTGAACTGAACTGAACTGAACTGAAAGTAACATTGAATACATTTAATCCAGAACTCAATGACTGATGTTTTAATAACAGCCCAGCTGTGATCAACTCATGGGGTCTCCATCAAATCCACCCAGCCCATACCCCAGATTAATGCAAACGCTATCCAAATCAACCTTACATTTACCCTCTTTGAAACAAACACCAGTAAAAAAAAAACCTAACTCCAAACCCCAGCTCTATCTTTATCCTTAACCCCAATCTCAAGACAAACACAACACTAACCAACTCAACAAATGCAACACTTAACAAGTCTACCGACACCAGTAGGCCCACATAGAAACACCATCTACTTCCAGCTTTACCCAACTTCACTGAAAGATCCATTAAATCACAAATATAATTTCCAACCCAACCTATCTCAAACCATCAGCCCAGCTTAATTGCTGTTGTTCAGTCACCCAGTCATGTCCAACTCTTCGTGACCCCATGGACTGCAGCACACCAGGCCTCCCTGTCCCTCACCATCTCCTGGAGTTTGCCCAAGTTCAGGTGCATTGCATCAGATACAATCCCTCACTTCCAATTAATCATTATTTATTTTTCTACCATCACTCCAACCAAAAGGTCCTGTCCTCTGTGTAACACAATCTCGTTTCCAATCTCCAAAGTAACCTCTTGATTGATCTTATAATTTCTCAGCTTGGACTCAATTCCTCACACCTAACCCACATCCCAAATTCTCATCTCAATGACATTGCTATCTTAATATACTCTATGCCCAATTTTCTCCACCATTACACCACCCAGGAGCACAAAATCCTTGAGTTAAACATAGCAGTGCAAAGCCAGTAAGACTCTGGTATTACATGAACTTGAACTTAACACCCTAAGCTGTCTGACACTAGGTCACCAAAATTACAAAGCATATACAGGACCCCAGAACCTTTGAGAGTAGCTCAAGTTACCTGAAGTCTTATGAACCAGGATCAGAAGGATGACAATGGTCATTAAATAAGTCTTCATAACTGATAAGTTCTCAGAGAATAAAAGGTACACACAGTGGATAGAATAGAGATTTTTGTAGCAGGGACGTGTCCTGCTTTATTAGTTTCAAAAGTAGGCCAAGGTTGTGGGCAGTTAACTGAGGAGGATGGGACATGCCTGAAGTCACTGAGGCAGAAAGATAATGTGTATGACATGTTTTATCTAGACACTCTGTGTGAGCCTAGAAACTTTGCCAGCACCCGTAATAAGGTGGGACTTCCTTCCCAGTGAGAGACAAAGTAAAATTAGAGCCAATTTGTGTTTTGTGTAAGACAAACTGGAATGAATGAGAAAATAAATCAAACAACAAAACAATAAAGTAAATAATTATAAGGATTTAAAAAAACTTTAAAAATATGTATTTCTTTATATTATTGTAGAGTTTATCACATTAATCAACAGCACTTACTTCATATACAGCACTAGCCAAACCATCAAGATAAAAGAAAAGAAAAAAGATGGGGGAAGTTGAAGGAGAGAGAAAAGGAAAGGGAGGGAAATATGAAAGAGAAAAAAATAAAAGTGAGAGAGTAACACAGTAAGATGGCAGACTAAGCGATCACAGCAATAGTATTCATCCCCTAACAAAAACAGAGCTCTGGGAGAGCTCCAGAATACAATAAAGCAGCTACAACAACCCAGTGGAGACTAAAAACAAAGGATATCAGCATAGAAAAGTGCAGGAAGTTACTTGCACCACCATATCCCCCAGCCTAGCAAAGTTTAGCAGAAAAAAGTCTTTCAGTAGCAACCTCTGTCTCCAGAGGTAAAGGAGAGAAGAAAGACCCCAGAAGCCTTTGTTGTCAAGGAAGAAAGCAGCCCTCACCACCAAAAAAATAAAAACAAATACCACCCACACCTAAATGTTTTACTACTGAGCACTCCTGCAGTCTCTGCCAGTGATAAACCTAGCCAACAGAACTGCCCAGAGCTCATACTGCTACAGGAATACTGTCCTCAGCAAAATTCTCTAAAAATGAAAGAGAGAAATTTCTAGGAGACTAGTTATATGGGGGCATGTCAAAATATCCCTTCTAAGGTGAAGGATAAGTTGTTGCGTGTGGCGCCTCCTATAACCACAAAAGAGGTACATGCTTTAGCGGATCCCTGTAGAAGTTGGAGGCAAAATGTTCCTTATTTTGGTGTGTTTCTGTGGCCTATTTACCAAGTGACCTAAAAAGTTGCTAGCTTTGAGCTGGGTCCCAAATAGGAGAAGGCTCCACAGCAGGTCCCAGCTCCTGGGCAAGCTGCTCTGTCACTTGCACTATGTGGTCCAGGAGATTCAGCGTGTTGTGTCAGTGGCAGATGGGGAGGCTGTTTGGAGCCTTTGAAATAGATGATTTCATACAGGCCTTTAGGATTTGGGAGCAAGACCCCACCATCATCTGCTTCTGCTGACTGGAATAGCATTAGAAGAACTTGGGGCTTTAGGATTCTCAGCTCATCCCTCCAAGTGTTTCATGCCAGATCAGAGAATTCAATGTTTTCCCTATCAGAGCCCTGGCTTTGACATGAGTCCCATGGAGTTCATACATTTAGTCTCCTTTGCAACTCTGCTACCTTTATAATCAGATCCTAAGCCTGAATGTCAGTGCAGTGTCTGTGACAACAGAAGGGAATCTCCTTTAAATCTGGTTTTTAGAACATGGCTTAATTTGGCCATTAGTTGCCTTAAGCCTATAGCATTTTTTTTTCAAAACTATTATTTCAGTCAGCAACTCTGCACCATAATCCTTCTAATTATCCTTCTAATTCTAGTTACTGCCCCCATGCTAATCTAGTATAGCAGCTACTTGATCCTGCAAAGTTTTATTGTTCATTTGTATTTCATTCCATGTAAACAGGTGGAAGTTTTAGTAATAGTGGTACCATTATATGCCAGGGTAATACCACTCTGCTTATCATTAATAATAAGATCCCCATTCCTTTCTAAAAGGTGGAAAATCCAACTCTAAATAACATCCAAAAGTCTGCTTTCTAGGACTACTCCTGATATCAGCTGTCTTCCCTTGGACTCCAAAGAACACTGGTTCTCAAAGTGTGGTTGATGAACCAGTAGTATCAGCATTACCTAGGAACTTGTTATAAACACAAATTCCTGGGCTCTATCCCAGATTTACTGATCAGGGACTCTCAAGGTGGGCCCAGCAGACTGTGTTTAAACAGGCTGGAGAACCACTGCCCTGGAAAGCACTCTAACACTTCATTTGGGATGATAACCCAGAACAGAAATGGATTCAAGGAGGTACATTACCAAGCTGTCCACAGCTTCAGGAAAAAAGCTAATTAACTGTTTGGTCATCAGGACAGTATATTGATAGTTGGGGTGGGAGAGGGGACAAGAAGAGAGGAGCATACCTGTTGGTTTCTTCCTGTAGCAAGGCCTTTATTGCTAAAAGTTGGCCTCAAGGACAGTAACTCCTCTGGTTTTCCAAGCTGCATCAAATAGCACCTGCCCCCCTAGCAGCCACTGCAGAAACCAATTCTGATTCCCCAAGATGTAACACTTCTCCAGAAACAGTGAAAGCAGTCAGAGACTCCACAGACTTGCTCATGTCAGGCTCATGTGCTGAAGCTGCTGTGTTCCCATCACATTGGCATGATACAAGCATGATGCAGAAGCCAAGCCTCATTCCAGATGGCAAATGTAGGCGCTGAAGTGAGGGCAGGGCTCTCCTATGAGCAAATGACCAGAGGCCTAACAAGTACATGGGGTCAGGAAAACCACAGGAGGCATATAAAAGTGGGTCCATTTCCCTTGGTTCAGTTAAATGCCAAAAATAATGCAACAAAATTTAATACACTATATACGACTTACACCTTGATTTTTACTCAGTTATCCATTGGCTTAGTTCCAGTGCATCTTATTTTCTGTGTGTCTGTAAACAAAATTAAATCTTTTGGAACAGTCTCATTCCTAAATATCCTTATGTCATTTTGAAAGTGTGTAATAGTTCATTAAAATACTAAGAAGGTTCTAGCCCTTGTCATTCATGCATAAGATCATGTTCCCAAACTTCTATTTAGAACTTCTATGAGTGACTTTGACCTCTTTAACAATTTTGAGATTGACAATACAATTTCAATGCATATTAAAATACCACAGTGCTGGTTGTACTTATCAATTTGATTAAGCATGAAACTTACAACTTACTTCAATGTGTAGTGATTAACAGGGTCCTCTTAAATTGATGGATCTTTAACATTGATTGCACAAAGCATCCAAATTTCACAAGTGTTAAAATGTGCAAAGAAATATGTGTAGGAGATACAAAGAAATAGTTATATATATACCAGACTTGGGGTTAGATATCTTACATACATAATTATATTTATTGCCCACAGTTACTCTTTATACTATCATTGAAAAGTTTGACTCAACATGGTTTTCCCTCTATTTCAAGGCATTAGAAACTAGCTGGAACAAATATGAAGGCTGCAGAAAATGTTGAAAATTTGGTGAAGAAAGGAAAAATGGTGCGAAAAGGGGAAATTTTTCTAGCAAGAGAAACCATGGGTTGCTCCCAATAACCCCATTATTTCCCAGTAAAATCCACTAGCCAGCCCCTGTGCATCCTCCCATCAAATAGGCAACTCCTACAAGAAACTAAATTAAAAGTGATCTACCACATTCATGGGGCTTCCCTGGTAGGTTAATCGGTAAAGAATCTGCCTGCAAGGTGGGAGACCCAGGTTCGATCCGTGAGTCGGGAAGATCACCTGGAGAAGGAATTGGCAACCCGCTCCAGTATTCTTGCATAGAGAATCCCATGGACAGGGGAGCCTGGCAGGCTACAGTCCATGGGATCACAAAGAGTCGGACACAACTGAGTGACTAACACTTTCACTTTCACCACATTCACTAGAACACACCTCTAAATGGAAATGGAACACCAGCCACCTGGGATGGACCAGATGTTGAGGGACGGTATCTCTGTCTTTGATTGGGATGCTTAGAATCTCCTCCACTGGCCATTTAATTTATATGGATTAGGATCATTAATACTAGTTACTGTAATAAATAATCCCCCCAAATCTTGTTGGTTCAAGAAAACAAAAGCTAGTTTCTTTCTCACATCACACTCCATTGCTGGTCATCTGAGAGCCCTGGAAGACTTAGGGTGGTGATACCAGGTGATGACTCGGGTATCTTCATTCTTCCCATTTTGTGGCAGTGCCATCTTTAAGTCTTTCCTTCCATGAATTAAACATGTCCTCTCCCTCCCCAGAGAGGACAAGCCGGGGTCTTCTCCACTCACTGTCTCCAGCTGAAAAACAACAGGATTTCTAGGTAATCAGCCTTCACAATTACTTCTTAGTCCACTTCTGTGCATTGCTTCCTCTTAGTCCTCTAACCTATAAACCAAAGACAAGTTCTCTGCTCCTTACCCTGATCCACACACTCAATTTAAAATGATAAAGTAGAGACAAGACAACTGCAGCAAAAACTCCAATTCAAGAAAAGGAAGCTTAGAAGACACACAGAAGTCACTGGTCCATGGCAATGCAAATTCTGAATCCAAATGGCTCAAGCATGGTAAAGACCTCTACTGTGAATGTGGGGAGGTTTTTCTTATGAAGCGCAAATTCTCAGAGGAGAGATCCTTTCATCATTGTTCTGTATGGCCCCTGGATCCACACTTTCGGAGTTTTTACCTTGTCCAGTATTCTTCCTGGCCAAATCTGAAGTTAGGGAGTTAGACTCTGTCTAACTTTAAAGGTATAGCCTTTAAAACCCTGCCTGCTGCTCAAAGAGGGGGACCATTAGTTGTTCTAATTCTTGGAAAAAAAACTTTTCAGTAAAGTTTTGTAGTTTCTTGGCAATGCAAATATAATCAATGGTATCAACACTTCCAAGTTTGACCATGAAAGGTCCTACCAGTCTTCTCTTTATTAACACATTATTGACGGGAGATGTATTGATGCCACAGACGTTAGTTACTGCAAACCCCCCCCCAGTAAATAATGTGTTAAGCTTGGTAAGCTTATTTTTTTTTTCAGTTCAGTTCAGTTCAGTCCCTCAGTTGTGTTCAACTTTTTGCGACCCCCATGGAATGCAGCATGCCAGGCTTCCCTGTCCATCACCAACTCCCGGAGTTTGCTCTAACTCATGTCCCCTTGAGTTAGTGATGCCATCCAACCATCTCATCCTCTGTCGTCCCCTTCTCCTCCTGCCTTCAATCTTTCCCAGCATCAGAGTCTTTTCTGATGAGTGAGTTCTTCGCATCAGGTGGCCCAAGTCCCAAGTATCAGAGTTTCAGCTTCAGCATCGGTCCTTCCAATGAATATTCAATATTGTGTTAGTTTTAAGTGTACAGCAAAGTGATTCAGTTATACAGACACATATTCAGCCATATATATTCTTTTTCAAGTTTTTTCTATTGTAGATTATTGCAAGATATTAAGTGTAATTCCCTGTGCTATAAGTAGGTACTCGTTGTTTACTTATTTTATATATAGTAGTGTGTGTATGTTAATCCCAAACTCTTAATTTAGTCCTCTTCCCCACCCCACCCCTGCTATCCCCTTGGTAACCATACGTTTGCTTTCTATGTCTGTCTAAGTGTGTTTCTGTTTTGTAAATAAGTTCACATATAATAGATAAGTTCACATAAAATAGATTTCACATATAAGTTGTATCATGTATTTTTCCTTCTCTACCTTATTTCACTTAATCTGATAATTTCTAGGTCCATCTATGTTACTGCAAATGGCATTATTTCATTCTTTTTATGGCTAATGTTCCATGATATACATATGTATATATATGTGGTATATATATATATATATATATATACTACGTCTTCTTTATCCATTCATCTGTTGATGGATATTTAGGTTCCTTCCATAAGCTGGCTATTCTAAGTAATGCTGCTATGAACTTTGGGGGTGCATGGATCTTTTGGTTTTTCTCAGATATACATCTGGGAGCAGAATTACAGGAACAAACTTGGAAGCCAAGTCTTAAGTTGAGCTTCCACTGAGAGTCACTGAAAGATCCTAAAAAATAGGAGAAATAGTCCATGGTTATAAATATTGACATAACTTTGAAAGGTATTATTGTTTCCCAAATTGGTCTATGCATTTTACATAATGTCAATCAAAATTCCAAATTTTTCAAATTTTCACAAAATTGAGAGAAAAAAGAATAAAAAGCTATACAGAGGAGTAAACATCTTTGAATTTCATGGCTGCAGTCACCATCTGCAGTGATTTTGGAGCCCCTCAAAATAAAGTCTGTCACTGTTTCCACTGTTTCCCCATCTATTTGCCATGAAGTGATGGGACCAGATGCCGTGATCTTAGTTTTCTGAATGTTGAGCTTTAAGCCTACTTTTTCACTCTCCTTTTTCACTTTCATCAAGAGGCTCTTTAGTTCTTCACTTTCTGCCATAAGTGTGGTGTCATCTGCATATCTGAGGTTATTGATGTTAGAGCTATTTATATAACTACAGTCATCAAGATAGAGAAATGTTAATACAGAGATAAACATAACCAATAGATACATAACCAATGTTGATACAGAGATAACCAATGGAACAAACTAGGAAGCCCAGAAATAAACTGTTTATACAAGGAATTTTTATATATGATTGACATAGGTGGAAAATTAGTAGAGATAAAAGAGACTAGCCAATGAGTGGGGCTGTAAAATTTGGTCATACTTAGGAAGATGCAATTATATTCCTACCACCCCCCCCACACACACAAACACACAAAGAAAAATATGCCCCCAGTTTAAAAACTTAGTACAAAAAATAAAAATTTTAAATTTGTAAGTGATGAAAGTAAAGCTGAAATTTCCTAGTTATTTTCAAATATTTACTGAATACCAACTGTTTCCAGACCCTTTGGGACCATCCCCCAAAAAAGAAATGCAAAAAGGCAAAATGGTTGTCTGAGGAGGCCTTACAAATAGCTGAGAAAAGAGGAGAAGCTAAAGGCAAAAGAGAGAAGGAAACAAATACCTGTTTGAATGCAGAGTTCCAAAGAATAACAAGGAGAGATAAGAAAGTCTCCCTCAGCGATCATTGCAAAGAAATAGAGGAAAACAATAGAATGGGAAAGACTAGAGATCTCTTCAAGAAAATTAGAGATACCAAGGGAACATTTCATGCAAAGATGAGCACAATAAAGGACAGAAATTGTATGGACCTAACAGAAGCAGAAGATATAAAGAAGAGGTGGCAAAAATACACAGAAGAACTATACAAAAAGATCTTCATGACCCAGATAACCACGATTGGGTGATCACTCATCTAGAACCAGACATCCTGGAATGCAAAGTCAGCTGGGCCTTAGGAAACACCACTACAAATAAAGCTATTGGAGGTGATGGAATTCCAGTTGAGCTATTTCAAATCCTAAAAGATGATGCTGTGAAAGTGCTGCACTCAATATGCCAGCAAATCTGGAAAACTTAGCAGTGGCCTGACTGGAAAAGGTCAGTTTTCATTCCAATCCCAAAGAAAGGCAATGCCAAAAAATGTTCAAACTACCACACAATTGCACTTATCTCACACGCTAGCAAAGTAATGTTTAAAATTCTCCAAGACAGGCTTCAAAGTTCATGAACTGTGAACTTCCAGATGTTCAAGCTGGATTTAGAAAAGGCAGAGAAACCAGAGATCAAATTGCCAACATCCATTGGATCATAAAAAATGCAAGAGTTCCAGAAAAACATCTACTTCTGCTTTCTTGACTATGCCAAAGCCTTTGACTGTGTGGGTCACAACAAACTGTGGAAAATTCTCAAAGAAATAGAAATACCAGACCACCTGACCTGTCTCTTGAGAAATTTGTATGCCGGTCAAGAAACAGCAGTTAGAACTGGACATAGAACAACACACTGGTTCCAAATTGGGAAACAATTACTTCAAGGCTGTATATTGTCACCCTACTTATTTAACTTCTATGCAGAGTACATCATGCAAAATGCTGGGCTGGATGAAGCACAAGCTGGAATCAAGATTGCCAGGAGAAATATCAATAACCTCAGATACCCAGATGACACCACACTTATGACAGAAAGTGAGGAAGAACTAAAGAGCCTCTTGATGAAAGTGAAAGAGAAGAGAAAATGTTGGCTTAAAACTCAATATTCAGAAAATGAAGATCATGGCATCTGGTCCCATCACTTCATGGCAAATAGATGGGGAAACAGTGGAAACAGTGACAGACTTTATTTTGAGGGGCTCCAAAGTCACTGCAAATGGTGACTGCAGCCATGAAATTCAAAGACGCTTGCTTCTTGGAAGAAAAGCTAAGATAGCATATTAAAAAGCAGAGATATTGCTTTACCAACAAAGGTCCATCTGGTCAAAGCTATGGTTTTTCCAGTAGTCATGTATGGATGTGAGAGTTGGACTATAAAGAAACTGAGAGCCAAAGAACTGATGCTTTTAAACTGTGGTGTTGGAGAAGACTCCTGAGAGTCCCTTGGACTGCAAGGAGATCCAACCAGTCCATCCTAAAGGAAATCAGTCCTGAATATGCATTGGAAGGACTGGTGCTGAAGCTGAAACTCCAATACTTTGGCTACCTGATGCAAAGAACCAACTCATTGGAAAAGACCCTGATGCTGGGAAAGATTGAAGGCGGGAGGAGAAGGGGACGACAGAGGATGAGATGGTTGGATGGCATCACCAACTCAATGGACGTGAGTTTGAGTAAACTCCGGGAGTTGGTGATGGACAGGGAGGCCTGGTGTGCTGCAGTCCATGGGGTTGCAAAGAGTCAGACATGACTGAGCGACTGAACTGAACTGAACTTGGGAAAGCTGGAGCTACAAACAGGACAAATTTAAGTATTCAGAAAATATTGGTTAATATCTTTTGACCTTATTATGGGAAAAAAATGTTGATAAATTTAACTATTGGGTTCACCTTGATCTAAGATCTAATATCTTGTCAGTTATTGACCTGTGGCTTCATAGATTCAGGCCAAAATTAAACTTTTCTTTATAATTTCATAACTCTACAGAAAAAAATATTATTAATCTAAAATCAGTTTAATTTGCATAATTGTTTCATACTAAGACATTCAGTATTGCTCTTACAAAATATCACCAAACCACAAATACAAATTTTATATATTTCATACTTTCATCATATATGTATTTATTGTGATAAAGAATAAATTATATAGAAAACTTGAAAAGTTAAAAACCTGATACATGTAAGAATAAAATGAACAAATGTAAATTATTTCATTCAACTCATAAATAATGAACAAATCACTAAGATGTTAAAATTGGTTTAGAAGATCAGTGATGAAAGAAATTTTAAAATAAATTTGCAAATAGGTATAGATCTGTTTAATATCCTAAAGGATAACAAAGTATAACATTCAGTATTAACTCTCCAATCAAACAAAAATCAAGGGCATCTAATTGCATTTTGTCTCTTTGCATTGTTATGCATGGGAATAGTTTGCATGATTCTGAAAGAAGAATTTTTGCAGTGATACTAGTTTTTATCAACTTAACCTTTACCCAAACAAAGTTTTGATACAACCTAGTCATTGGAAGGAGAAGGCAATGGCAACCCACTCCAGTACTCTTGCCTGGAAAATCCCATGGATGGAGGAGCCTGGTGGGCTGCAGTCCATGGGGTTGCTAAGAGTCAGACACGACTGAGCAACTTCACTTTCCCTTTTCACTTTCATGCATTGGAGAAGGAAATGGCAACCCAATCCAGTGTTCTTGCCTGGAGACTCTCAGGGACGAGGGAACCTGGTGGGCTGCCGTCTATGGAGTCGCACAGAGTTGGACACGACTGAAGAGACTTAGCAGCAGCAGCAGCAGCAGTCATTGAGAAATGGTTCAAAAGTACACACCCTTATAAAATTATAATCCCAGGAGAATCTACAAAATCATGTCCAGCTCACCACTGAAAAGACATCCATAAGGTCCATCTAGTCAAGGCTATGGTTTTTCCTGTGGTCATATATGGATGTGAGAGTTGGACTGTGAAGAAGGCTGAGCGCCGAAGCATTGATGCTTTAGAACTGTGGTGTTGGAGAAGACTCCTGAGAGTCCCTTGGACTGCAAGGAGATCCAACCAGTCCATTCTGAAGATCAACCCTGGGATTTCTTTGGAAGGAATGATGCTAAAGCTGAGGCTCCAGTACTTTGACCACCTCATGCGAAGAGTTGACTCATTGGAAAAGACTCTGATGCTGGGAAGGATTAGGGGGCAGGAGGAGAAGGGGTCGACCGAGGATGAGATGGCTGGATGGCATCACGGACTCGATGGACGTGAATCTGAGTGAACTCCGGGAGATGGTGATGGACAGGGAGGCCTGGCGTGCTGCGATTCATGGGGTCACAAAGAGTCGGAAACGACTGAGCGACTGAACTGAACTGAACTGAACTGAATGTCTTATGCATCCATAATGTCCATGGAATTCTCCAGGCCAGATTACTGGAGTGGGTAGCCTTTCCCTTCTCCAGGGATCTTCCTGACCCAGGAATCAAACTAAGGTCTCCTGCATGGCAGGTGGATTCTTTACCAGCTGAGCTACCAGGGAAGCCCTACTTATTTCCAAACTTTGGATTTTTCTTAACAATTCTCTGATATAATCGTGCCTTTCTGAATATAATTTTATTCATTTATAAATTATAATATAATTTTTAATGGAGACACAAATGTAGAGAAGGGACTTGTGGACAGTGGGGGAAGGAGCATCGACATACAGACATTATCTTGTGTTAAACAGATAGCTGGTGAGAAGTTGTTATGTAACACAGGGAGCCCAGCCTGGGGCTCTGTGATGACCTAGAGGGATAGGATAGGGTGAGGGGAGGGAGGCTTAAGGGGGAGAGGGTACATGTATAATTATGACTGATTCACATTGCTGTAGGGCAGAAACCGATACAACATTGTAATTTTCTCTAATTAAAAAATAAATTTAAAAAAAGCTAAAATGCATGTGTAATGCTCCAAAATGTTTTTGCTTTGTTTATCTTTGAAAGGGATAAATCCTTTTATCTATAAATTAGAGATTACCTTACATGTTAACATACAGGCTTGTTGCATCCACTCAATGCCTTCTTCTAGATTCAGTCTTGTTTAAAATACAATCAATTCCTAGTAATTGATAATCCTAGACACACTTTGTAAAGAGTTCTGTCGTTTGATCTATTATGTTTTGAATAGCGAAAGAGTCAGTTTCTCTAAAACAGAGTGAACCTGGTGAAAAGTCTCTGATGTATTTAATGTAAGTAGAATAACATCTATTTCCTATTATTTCTAGCGTGTATTCTTATAAACACTAAGAAATTATAGTTAGAATGCTTTGAGGGCTTAATCTTATATTGAAGCAACTTCATAGTTTCTGAAATCTTTGTAGAAAATCTGGAGGAATATAGAAACTTTGGTGATGGACTTATTTTTAAGTCAACAATACAAATGGGGTTTTTTTTTTTGGTGAGGGGAGTTTGAGCTATGTGTATCTGAAAAGGTTTTTTTTCCCCCCTTTAGAATTCATAAATTATGTTTTTCAATCTCTCATAGACATATCTGTAAAGGAGAAAGTTTCAAATTTTTATTTCCTTTTGTAAGTCTCTTCTTCCCATAATATCATGACTACTTTCTGGCCAAAATGGAAGGTTTCCAGATTTTTGTCTTAGATATTTTGGAACATCTTTCCCCTAGAATAAAGCAGGAAAATTGGTGATTGATAGGGCACACATGGGGTCTCATTGATAAGATGGCTCGTTATGTCGACCTTGCAAACAAAGAATAAATCACAGTGATCTGTGAAACTGACCAAATTGCCCAAATGGCATCCTGTTATCTCACTGGCAAAAATCCAGAGAATTTTTCATTGATGGGGTATAAGAAGGACTCCGTCAGAAAGGGAGAACACTGGTTTTCCTTAAGAGCCAGGGACCCTCTCTTTCCTTCTAATAAATTTCCTTTTCTTGCTTGACTGCCCAGCTCCCTCTCTTTTTCTCTGCACTCGCCTTACAGTGATTAGAGATAGTAATCTAATCACCAATTCTGAATTATACTAAGTGATATTACAGTGGTTTAAAATAAGCTAAAACAGTGATGGAACTTTCTGCTCGATCATTTGAGTGAGGACCACACAGAGTGGAGTTGATCCTGGAAAACAGTAGACATGATTTTTCTCAGGTATAGGCAATAAGGGTTAACAGACAGGTAAAAAAAAAAAAGTCAAACTCAGTTCCTACCTGGAATACAAAGGCTCTCTTAGCTCAGATGTGGAACCATGGAATCTCTGGACCCAGAAGGGAGATACGGAGGAGGATCTAAAAGCAAGGAAGGCCATGTGGGAATTCAGTCCACACGGTGTACTCCTCCACCACTTTCCTTAGGGTCTTAAAACTATGCCAAATGGTTGCACAAGAATGACCAGACTAAAAAAGTCAAAATATGTGTTTGCCACTTATTAGAAATGTTTTTCAGGAAGGAAGGAGAAACATGCCTGTTAGCCAGGGACTGAAAATTACTTCACACACATTTTGATGGTTTGTGCATGGTGACTTGAGATGAATTGCGGGGAATCAAAAGTAACTCTCAAGTTTCCGAACTGAATAACAGAAGGGATTGTAGATGCCAATTACTGAAGAAGAAAGACAAAAGAAAAGCCAGGCAAACAGATTCAGAATTCAGCTTAGGATGTTTTGAGTCTGAAATGATTGAGAAATCTAAGAGAACAAAATAAATATGTAATTTAATACATAAGTCTAGACTTCAGAGATGTCTGAGTTGAACATATACAGAACTTGTCCAAGATCCCACAGCTTCTGAGCAGTGATGGGGAACAAGGGACAAACCCTGCTGACTTTAAGTTCATGTTTCTTTCATTAATATATGTAGAAACCAGAGAAATGGGAATCTGGGCTTTAAACCTAGAATTCCACAGCAATTTTCCCTCTGCAAATATTGTAGAAAGTAGAAAGTCTAAATATATTGTATTTGAAGTACATGCTAAACCCAAGACCAACACTCTCTTCCAAATAATAAAACTTGTTTTTAATCACTCTACTTATGCCAAAAATTTTCTGCATCCCTTCTTGAAATCTGGTTCTGCTAAGCCTCTATCCCTTCTTACAAACATGTCTAAATGTCATCGAATCTCAAAGATAGAAACATTTTTGAATTTTTCTGTCAACTTCTAGGTCCCATAAAAATTAAAAATTCAGCTGTATAAAATGGTCATTTAGTGAGTATATGGACTTTGATCTGTTGGTTTGGGCTGGGATTGTCATTTGTCTAATAATGAGAAATACAGGTAATGTGTTTATGGTAAAAAAGAGAGAAAGTAGGCAAGATGGCAATATATTATGGGGCAGATAGTGGAAGAAGAAACCTCCAATGATGGCCAAAAGAACACCCAGAAATCAGAAGCTAAGGCTAACAAGGGTTTCAAGGAAGGATTAAGGGAAATGCAATGAAAGCATATCTAGAGGCAAAGTAAATAGTAAAACCTTAAAAATATTAAAGTTTTTCAACAAGAACAGCATTGGTGAGAAAAACCAGTGCCATTCCAGTGATGTGATAAGCACAAAAGCCTAATTACTCTCGAGTGAAGTGAAGTAGGAATCTGGAACTTAGAGAATTTAAGAACAGTTGAAAACACTGGTTCTGGAAGTTTAGATTCAAAAAAAGAAACAAAGCCAGTGCTCTGGGATAACCTAGAGGGATAGGGTGGGGAGGGATGTGAGAGGGGGTTCAGGATGGGAGGGACACATGTATACCTAAGGTCATTCATGTTGATGTTTGGCAGAAACCATCACAATATTGTAAAGTAATTATGCTCCAATTTAAAAAAAAAGAAAAAAGAAATGGGATGAGACACCCAAAGAAGATTAGTATACCAAACACAATGAAAATGCCGTAGCATGTCAAATATTTGTGGCTAAGTTTAGAATGGGAAAACAGTATTCCTCAGTTCTCAAGAATGAAAAGATCTTAAAGGTCATCAAGTAAAATGTTCATCCCAAATCCCTCTCTAATGCTACAACTACCTTCATCTCTGCCCCACTTCCAGAAATTTTCCTCCAGCCTCAAAATTGGAAAAGTGCCCAGGGACAAGCTTGCTTATTCCACTTTCCAACTGCTATACCACTTACAAAATTTTGTCCTAATTTGTTCAAAGGATTCCTACACTCAATTCTGACCATCCTTTTGCCTGATTCTGATTTTCCTGAAGACGTCATGTAATACCAGACATAACAGGATATTCCTAAAGTGTTTACTCAGAGGACTCTGATCTCCCCTACATGCTCACTGGATCATCCAGACTCAATTCAGTTTTTATCTACCCTCTTGCAATCTCTAGAACAAATCATAACCTTCCTCGTGGTACCAAAGAAGACCAGAAATGTGGTCTCCTCCCTTCTTCGATATCTACTGAGCTGCCCTAGCATCCTATTTGCTTCTTGGGTCAGTGCCCTTTCCTATACTACGTGTCTCCCCAACTCCCAGCCTAATCTTCCCCTGTCCAATAACGACTGCTCACAGATGAAAGACACACACATGAGAAGGAATGCATTTTTATGGGAAGCGTGTTCCAGACGGGAGAAGAACTACCCCAGGAGGGGGTAAAGTTGGTGCTATTCAAATCTGAGAATAGTTTGAAAGCATTGTAACTGACAAACTGGAGTTGGAGTTAGACTCCTCCTTCACATTGTTTGCAGTTGCCACTTTCACAAAAAATTTTAGGCAGCACTTTTCGTGGTTTAGACAGGTTAAATATTGAAGTTCATATTTTCTGCAGGCATTTCGGCATGTGCCGTGGTGAAGCTGACATGGATTCCAAGACTCTTCTTGGCTCTTGCCATAATAGAGTCTGAACAGGCCACCTGGGAAAAACACAGCCATATTAATTTCTATGCAGCAGTGGTAATAATAGGAGTAGAGAGGCATAATTTAAAGACAAGCCCTACAAATATTAAGAGCATAGGATATGGAGTCAAAACCATCTCAATTCAAATCTGGACTCTTTCATTGTAGCTTTTCATCCTCGAGCAAGGTTACCTCCATTTTCTGGCTCACGCTTGCATCATCTTCACAATAGGCATAGTAACAGAGCCAACTTCTTAATAATTTTATGAGGAATAAATTAACATACATCATATGCTCAGAAAAGTATCAAGCACATAATGAGAAGGAATTAAACATTAGGTAGTGTGGTTGATATGAAAGTCTTTTCTTGAGGGTCCAGGATTTCAAGACTGCCACTGGGAGCATGTATTGGACATGTTTTCAAATGTTCATTTGGATGTATATTCCTCACACACAGCTCTCATCAGAGTTAACTAGCACCTACTTTGAGGCAAAGAACACTTATTTGAGCAGCTGCACACCTTTGTAGTCTGAAACATTTGAGCAAATACATACAAGTTTCTCTTTGTACTTTGGCCCCACAGAAATAGATACTGTAGGCACATGGGCAGCACACACACAGAGGCACACAGGCACAATTTATTTTACTCACACATCCACATTCACACATAAACTGAGCATATATGTACACATGTATATGTACACATATGTATACATGTGAGCATCTATCACACACTTTCCACATATGGCTAAAGCCCATTTGTGAATAGTGATAGCTATGTATTAGTCATTGAGATATGTGCATGTGTATATAGGCACTTCAGCTGAGAAAGTTCTTGACACTTTGTCAGCATTCTGTAAATATAAGTCATGAAGTGGTATTAGGGCCTCCCTGGTGGCTCACACAGTAAAGAATTTGCCCACAATGTGGGAGACCTGGGTTCTTTCCCTGGGTTGGGAAGATCTCCTGGAGAAGGGAATGGCTACCCACTTCAGTGTTCTGGCCTGGAGGATTCCATGGACTGTATAGCATGGGGTCACAAAGAGTCAGACCCAACTGAGCGACTTTCAGAATTAGTTAGTTACCTGTTGAATCTTCCAAGGACGAAGGAACCACTAGAAAGAAAATACTAACGATCATGACCATATATGTTCAGCATCTACAATATATCAAGCATTTTGCAAATCACATTTCACTGAACCCTCATCAAACCTGTTATCTCCATCATTTAGATGAAGACACTGAGGTTCAAAGAGAGCATTGTTTTGTCCTCATTTCCATAGCTTATACTTCAATTTCGGGTCTACACAATAGACTATGCTCTTTCTTCTCTGTATCACATTCATGGTGTTAGTGTTAGTCTCTGTCATATTCAACTCTTTACAACCCCATGGACTATAGCTTGCCTGGCTCCTCTAATGCATGGAATTCTCCAGGCAAGAATACTAGAGTGAGTAGCCATTCCCTTCTCCAGGGGATCTTCCCAACTCAGGGATCAAACCTAGGTCTCCTGAATTGCAGGCAGATTCTTTACCACTGAGCTATCAGGGAAGCCTCCAATTTCTGATCAACATGATAGACCATGCTCTTCCTTCTCTGTATCACATTGGCTCTTTTATAATAGGATTTCTAGGAGAGGGTAGCATCTTCCTGCATGACATCTGCAGGCAGAATACCTTCCATAGCTTTCAACAGATATTTCAAAACCCATAGCTTAACATTCAAGGACCTTTGCAACCATTCACCTATCCTCTTCCACATCAGTTTATCAGCTCTCACTCTGCACCAAGGCACGCATTCAGTGCTATGTATGCAGAGGTCTCCAAATGCCCACCCACATTAATAAAAATTGGGAAAAGCAAGTTTGATGTTATTTCCTGCAAAGAAAAAATGTCTTATTAATTTTTTGACAAGAGAAAGTAACATTTTCCAGGTTTAGGTGATGTAAGAGAATGGAAGGGGAAGGAAGGAAGAAAAATGCCTCAGTGGCAGATATCCCATAGCACTGGGCTGTTGGCATATGTATAAACGGCACCAGAAATGGGCATTTCAATCCGGAGAAGGCACTCAGTTGCTGCTACGTCAGCCAGCTTGCTGGTTAACCAGAGGAAGGAGATAAAAAATGGCACCCCTTCGTCCATGCTCTAGCATCATGGTTCCACTATGTTTCCTCCAGTGTCCCTCACACTCATCGTGAAATATCTCTCTTGGCACATCCTACTTATAGGAGGAAAGGAGCGTCGGGGGTTCTTTCCAGTTACATCTACCCTCTTTTGTCCAACATCTAAACTGGAGGACTTCCTGCTCCTCCCATATCCATTGGATAGAAGGCAAGACACTCAAGATCTTCTCTTTCTAGTCACCAGAGAGTGGATAGGGACATAGATATTAAGAATGAGAGTCAGGCAAGCTGACGTTTCCTATGAAAATCAGGTCAAGGCAGCCCAGGAGTATTCTACTTGTTGTTCAGTGGCTCAGTCGTGTCCAACTCTCTGTGACCCCACGGACTGCAGCACACCAGGCTTCTCTGTTCTTCACTATCTCCTGGAGCTTGCACAAACTCAAGTCCATTATAGCTTCTCACTCCTTCAGCTGTTCTGACTCTGTATTGCCCTGCAGCATAATAACACTCACATCAAGTTAATGTCACTGTTGAAGATCCTTCCATCTTCAAATTGAAGTCAGAAGAGACCGGGTCTTAAATGCCAGCATTGTCCCTGACCTCTGGATCTCTAGCCTGAGTCTCCCCATGAAAGAAATGGGAACAGGAGAGTTTGCACCTGATCAGGAAATTTCAACTGTGTTTGTGAAGAAGGAGGTTAATTAAGTGTGTCATACTTTGTGATAACCTAGAGTTTCCCAGAAAACACTCTTCAGGCTCTTCCTTAAGTGAGGGACACAACCCTGCTGACCTCACATTCACCCGTAGATGTTGCCCAGCTCATTTTCCTACATTGGACTTGTTTTAAGAGCAAGTTAAATATTATAAATTTAAAAAACATCACTTATGTTCCTAACTCTTCTGAAGAACTCCATCCAGAGTTAGAATCAATATGATAAATGATTTCTCTGCTGTGTGTGCTCCCTAAACATGATTCTCTTCCATCCACCTTCTAATGTTTTTCCTACTCATACATATTTTTTAGAGATAAGTCATTTTTATGTCCATTCACTGAGTAAACATTCATCAGAATCTACTCTGTACAAAGTACTCAGATAAATACCAATAATACAGAATTTTAAAACAGAGTCTTAGCTTTCAAAAATTTCAATTTTAAATGCATATGTTTGGGGGTGATGAAAGGAAAACATGATTTTGATTATTCCAGAAAAGTTTGTACAGAACTGTTCCTGCCCATTAATTCTGCCAGGTGAAAGTATTAAACAGTTAAAGAAACAACGCTATGTACAACTTTTGAAGCATAGAGTCCTGTCTTCCAGGCTGTCTTCCTTCCTTCCTTTTTTGTTGATTTTTTGGGGGGGCAAGCCCACCTGTGGTTTCTGCTATTACAACATGGAAACTGAGCTTTAACAAACATGAGAAAAAATGTATTTCAAGTAGGTAGGATGAAACAGGATGGGAACAAGGGGTAGGTAAGTGAGAAGCAGGAAAATAGGGGGAAGGGGAGGAGAGGGGGGAAAGAAAAAGGAGAGGGAGGAAAAGAGGAAGCGGAGAAAACACTAAGCATATTGACTCTGAATTCAATCCCAAGAAAGGAGAGACAGCCTTGGTATTCTATAGGGTTGGGTTGAGACTACTGCCTTGTCTCTCTGTACCATCCAAAATTTTACAGGAGAGCCTTGAAGACATTCCAGCCTCCTGATTTCATTTATCCTCACTGCCTACAGTTATATCTACTGTTCTTCAGTGCCCCTGAAAAATCATAAGCAAGAAACTTTTTAAAAAACAGTTTGAAAATATTTCTGCTATTTTCCATCCAGCATCTGTCCTCCCCATTTCAACAGATGCAGCTCTGCTGTGATAAATTTGTCTTACTCAACTTTATTCATCACCAAATTCAGGCTAAATCAACCTCTTCCTAGATAAAGCTTGCATATACTCTACTTGAATAACACACCTATGTGAACCACACACTTATCTAAAACTCCCAGCCCTGTCTCTTCTGAATACCGATCTAAGGTTCAGTTATAAAACTTAACACAAACATAACACTGGCCAGGCCATTCAACCCCAATTCACAGTGTCAATCCAAAATATAGCTCAACTGTGAACTTCACTCTACCCTAGCTCCCAGTTCTACGCAACTTCATCCCAGCTCAAAATAATAATAATAATAATAATAATAAAACCACAAAAAACCACCATTCCCTCTCCAGATTACAGCAAAATATTAGTCCAGCCCAATCCATTTATAGAATTTATAGAATTGCTCACCCCCTGCTGATCCCCACTTATTTTTTCAACATTCCTCTATGTCTAAGGTCACATACTATCCCCACTACAATGCACTCTCCAAACTCCAAATTACCATTGATTCCTCCTATAGCTCCCCAACTTGGATCTAATCTCTCACACTAAATCCATGAATCAAACGTCCATCCCAATTACAGCATTAACTGAAATGCTTTGTTCGACACTTCACTATCCCAGGAACAACAAGAACAGCAATCTTAAATTTGTTTTGGCAGAGCAAAACCAGGGTGATCTTGACATGAGATGAATCTTGGGAGTAACATTCTAAACCTGAGACCAGAAAAGCCTTTCGGTAGTGCCTACTATATGTGAGTAGGAGTCATCTCAGAAGTTACCAAGAAACCAACAGCACAAGCAAGACCCCAGAACCTTTGAGAGAGGTCTGAGTTACCTGGAGTCTTATGAACCAGGATCAGAAGGATGGAAACGGTCATTAAACAAGGCTTCATGACTGATATGTCCAGAGAGAATGGAGGGTTGTGTTGCAGGGGACTGAATAGATCTCATTGCAGTAGGACAAGGCCCTCCCTTTATTAGTTTTGGAAATGAGCCAGGCTTGTGTTCAGTGAACTAAAAGAGATGAGACATACCTGGGGTTAGCCAGGCAGAAGGATAACACACATCCCATGTCTAGGCTGGGCACTCTGTGTAAATGAGGAAGATTTGCCAGCAGCACCCATGTCAAAGTGGGATTTCCTTCCCAGTCAGAAAAAAAAGGCAAATGAGAACCAGCTGGCATTTTGTGTGAGATAAATTAAAATGAATGAATGAGTCAATTAAACAAGCAATCGGTGAGAAAATTGACACATCACTCTAAGAAATAAAGATTCCATTTTTAAGCATATGTCTTTATTTTCTTAAGAGTAGAATGTCCCCCTCTATCAGTTATACTTACTGTATACCCAATCCTATACTAGGCATCATGGAAGAAGAAGGAAGGAAAATGAAGAAAGAAAAGATGAACAGGAAGTGTACATGGATGAAGAAAGAAAGAGAAATGAGGCAAAAACAATGAGGCATATTTACCATGAATCTACCATGTGCCAGTTTCTATACAAAATACTATGGTATAGATATGAACACTTACTACAACACAATGAAGTTAGATAGCATTTTCCACTTCACAGATGAGGACAAGAAAATTTGAAAAGATGTTGTAAGTTCCCAAGACCGTATATCTAACACAGCATAGAGTCTAGAAACAATATCTGCTTTTGAAATTCTGAATCTGTGAATGGAAGGGCAGAATATGAGAAATAAAGCAAAAGCATATGCAAGTTGCTAAAAACAGAGACTAATCGTTGTTTTAAACAATGCAAATTCAGTTTGATGAATTCAGTGCTCTTCCCTTGAGAAATGGGAATGAAAGGATTTTCTAGAGGAGGTCACATTGACTTTTTACTCCAGTGTGTCATGTGGAAGATGAATGGATAAAGTCTAGTCTTTTGAACAAAAGCTTAGAAATAAGGGAAAATGTTATTTGAAAAGCCTAGGACAAGATTTCCACAGCTTGACATGAAAAGGCAAATGAAACTGGACTAGCCCTCCCCAAAGCAAATGGAATTGTACTACTCCTCCCACTGTAAGCAATTATAACACAGGAAAAAATATAGAAAGAATAACTGCACTTCATTGAATTAAAGATAGAGCAGAAATGAAAAAGCAACCTACGAAATGTGAAAAAAATTTTCCAACCATATATCTAATAAAATTTAATATGCAAAACATATAAGGAATTCAATAGCAAAAAAAAATCAAATAATCCAATTTTTAGATGGACAAAGGACCTGAATAGACATTTTCCCAAAGAAAATTTTCAAATGACCAGCAGGTACATGAAAAGGTGCTCAGAGTTACTAATGATCAGGAAATGCCAATCAAAGCTCCAATAAGATATCACCTCACAGCTGTGAGAATGACTATTATTAAAAAGATAAAACAAGTGCTGACTAGGATGTGAAACAAAGGGAACCCTGTTCACTGCTAGTGGGAATATAAATTGCTTTAGACACTATGAAAAACAATATGGAAATTCCTTTAAAAAATTAAAAATACTGGACTTTCAATGGCAAAGGAACAAGAGACAGAGATGACTTCCTATGGACAAATCAAAAATTCATCTTGCGTGTGAAACAAATTCTACAGAATACCTTCTGAATGCTGACAGAAGACCCCAGACTTCCAAAAAGACAAGCCAAGATGCGAAGAACTCACTCACTGGAAAAGACCCTGATGCTGGGAAAGATTGAAGACGGGAGGAGAAGGGGACGACAGAGGATGAGAGGGTTGGATGGCATCACCGACTCAATGGACATGAGTTTGAGTAAACTCCCGGAGTTGGTGATGGACAGGGAAGCCTGGCACACTGCATTCCATGGGGTTGCAAAGAGTCAGACATGACTGAGCGACTGAACTGAACCGAACCTGCACCCAGAGAGGGATTCGTGAGGGAGGAAAAGTTTTGGTACATTCAGAAACCCCCTCAGGGGCGGGGACGGGAGAGCATCGGAACCTCAGAGGGGAGCGCAGCAACAAGTGTTCAGAAGGCAGAAAGTGAAAGTCGCTCAGTCGTGTCCGATTCTGCGATCCTATGGACTATCCAGTCCACGGAATTCTTCAGGCCAGAATACTGGAGTGGGGAGCCTTTCCCTTCTCCAAGGGATCTTCCCAATCCAAGGATCGAACCGAGGTCTCCTGCTTTACAGGCAGATTCTATACCAGCTGAGCCACAAGGGAAGCTGCTCAGAAGGCAAAATGGAGAGAATTCACCAGAGTCACTGCCAAACAGCACTTCAGTCTAGAAGCAGCTTACATGGCCACGCCACCGCAGAGAGTGGGGACAGTGTGCTGAGGCTCGGGCTTCAGGGATCGGACCCCAGGGAAAGGACCGGGTTGGCTGCCCTGAAGATGCTCTGAGGCGGCCAGTAGGACATAGCTGAGGGAGTCCAGGGAAGCCTGGGCCTGCCTCCCTCAGAAGCAAGAGATCCTTGCCATAGGAACGCTCTAACTCTGAGTGCTTGCAGAACCCAGGACCTTGCCTTGGCTGACGGCCTTAGGGGGATGAGTCAGCTGTGGTCTGCAGCTCCAGAGGTAGAAAAATCATGGAAGTGCCAGAGGTGAGGACACGAGGTTGCTATAGCCTCAACCCCAGGGGCCAGAGTTGTCACCAAGCTGTGAGCAGGCACGTGTCACTGCTCACATCTTCCTGGGAGCCTGAGCAGCCTGGTTCTGCCAAGGGACTCACAACCCAGGGTCAACTCCCCTGGGGAAGCTGGCCACCTGCCTCAGACTGTGGCGACCTCCCTCCCACAGGTCTCAGCCACAACAGGCACTCTCCCCACACACCCCAACTGTGTCTGCTGTACCCCTCCCTCTCCTCACCCCAACTAAGCAAGTGACCTCTAATAAGACACTGGGGGAGAAGGCAGTGGCCCCCCACTCCAGTACTCTTGCCTGGAAAATCCCACGGACAGAAAAGCCTGGTGGGCTGCAGTCCATGGGGTCACTAGGAGTCGGACACGACTGAGCGACTTCACTTTGACTTTTCACTTTCATGCATTGGAGAAGGAAATGGCAACCCACTCCAGTGTTCTTGCCTGGAGAATCCCAGGGACGGGGGAGCCTGGTGGGCTGCCATCTATGGGGTCACACAGAGTTGGACACGACTGAAGTGACTTAGCAGCAGCAGCAATAAGACACTGGAGGGCGGCCTAGAAGCAGAGGCACAGCCAGAACCAACGTAGAGCACCAGGGGATGTGTGACCAAAGGAGAGAAAAGGAAATCACTCCTGAGTTGCAGGTACAGTGGTTAAATCCCTGCAACTAGCCTGAGACTGTGGGCTTTAGGGGCAACTGCAGACTTTGGGAGGGTTTCCCAGGTGGTGCTAGTGATAAAGAACCTGCCTGCCAGTGCAGGAGATGTAAGAGGATGCAGGTACGATCCCTGGGTCAGGAAGATCCCCAGGGGGAGGAAATGGCAACCCACTCCAATATTCTTGCTTGGAGCGTTTCATGGACAGATGAGCCTGGCGGGCTACAGTGTATGGGGTTGGGAAGAGTTGGACACGACTGAGCAAGTTGAGCATGCACATACCTACGAGTGGGATTGCCGGATCATATAGTAACTCTGTTTTTCGTTTTTTAAGGAAACTCCATGCTGTTCTCCATAGTGGCTACACCAACTTACATTCCCACCAACAGCGTAGGAGGTTTCCCTTCCTTTGTGTCCACACCCTCTCCAGCATTTATTGTTTCTAGACTTTTTCATGATAGCCATTCTGACTAGCATGAGGTTTTGATGTGCATTTCTTTAATAATTAGCAATGCTGGAGCATCTTTTCCCCGGCCTGTGGGCCATCAATATGTCTTTTTTGGGGAAGAAACGTCTATCTAGGGTTTCTGTTTCTTTTTTTTTTCTAATTTGGCTGCATCAGGTCTAGGTTGCCACACACGGGATCTTCCTTGCATCATGCCAGGTCTCCTGATGTGGCACACAGACCCTTTAGCTGTTGCCTTTGTGCTCAGCAGTTGTAGTGAATGGGCTTAGTTTCTCTGCAGCATGTGGGATTTTAGTTCTCCAACCAGGGATGGAACCCACATTCCCTGCATTGGAAGGTGGATACTTTACCATTGGACCAACCACCAAGGAAGTCCTTTCTATCTGTTGATAGAGTTGTTTGTTTTTTTTTATATTGAGCTGTATGAGCTGTTTGCATATTTTGGAAATTAAGCGCTTGTCAGTCACATTCTTTGCAAATATTTTTCCCCATTCCACAGGTTGTCTTTTCATTAAAAAAAAAAAAGTTTTCCTTTGCTGTGCAAAGGCTTTTTCTAAGTTTGATTAGGTCCCATTTGTTTAGTTTTGCTTGTATTTCTTTCGCCTTGTGAGACTGACCTAGGAAAACATTGCTATGATTTATGTCAGAGGATATTTTGCCTATGTTTCCTTCTGAAAGTTTTATGGTGTCATGGCTTATATTGGGTTGGCCAAAAAGCTGGTTCAAGTAACTTTTTCTTTAAGATTTTAAGCCATTTTGAGTTTATTTTTTGTATGGTGTAAGAGAGTATTCTAACTTCATTGATTTACATGCAGCTGTCCAACTTTCCCAACTACACTTGCTGAAGAGACTCTCTTTTTTTCCCTTGTATATTCTTAACTCCTTAGTCAAAGATCAATTGACTGTAGGTGTGTGGGTTTATTTCTAGGCTCTCTGTTCTGTTTCATTGATCCATATGTCTGTTTTTGTGCCAGCACTCTGCTGTTCTGATTATTAGGGGTTTTTGAACTTTTTTGAATCCAGCTGTTCAATTGCCAGATCCTAAACAAGCAGTGAACATGACTGCCTTCCAGTTCTAAAAGATACTCAGCCTCATTCCGGTAAATCTGATACTTGTATTACCAATGCTGACTTAATATAGTTCATTAATGGATCTTGTATGAGAGACACACAGGGAAATATAAAAGCATTTATGCAATAGTCAGTCCTCATGAGGTTTTAGAGGCTTATGTTCTCACAAACATAAAATCAGCCAAGCAGCAGCACTCATGGCTATTATGTGAACTTTTAAATTAGCCTCCAGTCTTAAAGTGAATATTTATACTGACTGCCAATATGAGTGAGGGTCCTGCATACTAAAGACCAAATTTAGAAAAATGGAGTCAATAAGAACTAAAGTATCACACAGGAATTGATTGCTGATTTATTAGTCATTGAAATTTCCCATTCAGATTTACATAGTTCATCGCAGAACTCATATAGGACTAGAGAAAATATCTAAAGGAAATGAATTTGTAACAAAATGTCTCAGGTTTGGACTGAGGAAATTGAAGTTCCATTACGTCTATCCAGGGACTCATATTCACAGTTTAAGAACTGCATAATTAACTCCTCCCAAATTGGAAAGTTGGAATTCAAGGGGAACTAAAAAGAGCATAGGAATGTAGGATTTACCCATTGGAATTATTTCCCTGTGTCCCAAGTGTATACATCCATGGCTTTTCGTGTAACCTAACCAGCAATATCTTTCTCTTTTTTTATTATTATTTTTTTAATTTATTTATTTTTTATTTTACTTTACAATTCTGTATTGGTTTTGCCATACATTGACATGAATCCACCACGAGTATACATGCGTTCTCAAACATGAACCCCCCTCCCACCCCCCTCCTCACAACATCTCTCTGGGTCATCCCCGTGTACCAGCCCCAAGCGTGCCATATCCTGCATCGGACATAGACTGGCAATTCGATTCTTACATGATATTATACATGTTTCAATGCCATTCTCCCAAATCATCTCACCCTCTCCCTCTCCCTCTGAGTCCAAAAGTCCGCTATACACATCTGTGTCTTTTTCCAGCAATATCTTTCAAGTGAAATGAATATAATGAAAATCTTGGAATACAGCACTTTATATAAGG
Source organism: Oryx dammah (assembly GCF_014754425.2). Lineage (NCBI taxonomy): Eukaryota > Metazoa > Chordata > Mammalia > Artiodactyla > Bovidae > Oryx > Oryx dammah. The sequence continues at coordinate 22,405,683 of NW_024070194.1, read as the reverse complement.
ACCAAATGTTTCAGTAAATAATACAAAGATGTGCTGATTGTCAGAAATTTTCAAAAAAACAAATTTTCTTTACAGGGAATACCGAGGCCCACATCACCTCAGACCTGATAGCAAATGAACATTGTAGAGCTTTTGCCATCAGAGGGTAAGAAATACTATTCAGTAATAGAATGCATGGTGTCTAGATGATGAGAAGTGTTCCCCCTGGCTAAAGCAGATCCTCAAATGGTGATCAAAGCCCTACTGAATTATACCATCCCGGTCCTTGGAATTCCTGAACATCTAGAATCTGAGACAAGATTTGTTTCAATGGTAAATCGGGGACTCTATGAAACTTTACAAATACCAGTGCTTATCATACTCCTTATTATTCCCGGTTTTCTGAACAAGTAGAATGAATTTTACCCTAAAGAATTCTTTGGCTAAACTGCACAACTTGCTTAAGATGACCAGCAGACTTATTTGGTTCAGTGAAAATTCATTTCTTTCAGCAAGCATGGTATTTCTCCAGAGAAGTTAATGTTTGGAAGCTTTATGAATTTAGAGGTTAAGGCTAGCCCTTATCTGATAACAATGGTAAACATTCCTGATCAGATATATAAAGGGTTTGCTTGCTTCCTTAGGCTCATTCTGCCATCCTGTGGCCAGATGATGGAAGAATCCCCCTGAGAAAGTGTCATCGACATAAGCCAGAAGATAACGTGTGCACTCACTCCAGTACTCTTGCCTGGAAACTCCCATGGACAGAGGAGTCTGGTAGGCTGCAGTTCATGGGGTTTCGAAGAGTCAGACACGACTGAGCTTTCGCTTTGTATTGGAGAAGGAAATGGCAACCCACTCCAGCATTCTTGCCTGGAAAATCCCAGGGACGGGGGAGCCTGGTGGGCTGCCATCTACGGGGTCGCACAGAGTCGGACACGACTGAAGCGACTTAGCAGCAGCAAAGTGTTCTAATGGCAGGCTAGATTGTCATTTATGCTGGGGAGTATAATGACACCCCACCAGGTATTGCTGATAGCTCACACTGTCAAAGTGAAGAAGAAGCACAGTTGAATACATGCTTCCTATGTGAGACCAGCACCCAAGACTGAATGGCTTGTAACTCTCATTACATACCAAGGTTATATTCTCCAGGAGTAATTTCTCATAATATACAAGATGAAGGAAAAGAGTCTCTAAAGGACTTATGATAAAAGAGACAGGTTAGTGTTACTTTCTTTTTAGTTATCTTGAGAATTATAATTTTAATATTTTATTTTGTACCAGTTAAACTTGAAACTTATAGTTTTATTCCTCCCTCTTTTAAAAATAAGCAGCTCAACATCAGGAAACTTTGTACTAACTGCAATTGTCCCAAATATGAAGTAAAAGCTCAACAAATCATTTGTCTGTAACACTTCAGACCTACTAACTGGGTAGTTGAAATGTAAAGGAAATGGAAAATTTCAACTTTTCCACAGACTGAAATCAATATTACTCAAATAATAAATAATATAATTTTAAGCATCACCTCCTATTGTATTACTAAATATACCAACTAGGAAGAATTGATTATAATTATACTCAAATTATATTCCCCCCGAAAAAGTGTCATCAATATAAGCCAGGACTCCCACTGCTCATCTTTCATAGCCACTGAGGCCTGGTTTATATGAGAAAATAATCTTAAGAAGATCGGAATTTGTGAAATGCTGGGCTGCATGAATCACAAGCTGGATGTTAATGGAGATATTTGGGAAGGTGAGATTGAAGACTAATTAACCCCAACTGCTTAAGATGTGGAAATGGAGTAGTACATACAGATGTTGAATTATAATTCTGTATACCCGAAACTTATATAACAATTTTTAAAATATGTGCAAGTAGAATGATTTGCCCTAATTTTTTGTCAGGCACACAAAGCAACTTTGCAGGATATTAAGATAGCATTTATTCACTCTTCAGATGCAGATGATATGAAAGAAGTAGGTTTATATTTTCATGTATCACTGCTAATTGACACATTCATACATTTTTCAGTGTGACATAATTGAGAAATTTATAAGCCAAAAAAACTTCAGAAAATGAAAACTAGATGTTAAACTTAAATATTAAAACATGTCTGAAGCTCTGAGTAGTTAAAAATTAAATATATATTTTCCCCCAAGCTTTAGTTAGAGAATTCAGAGCTAAATTTACAGACTCTTTTATCTCTGAGAACATCCCTCTAAGATATTCTGTGGGATCCCCATTAGTACTACTCCTCAAAGCTGAGGTAGGTAGAAGCCTTACTAAAATGGTACTGAGAGCCTGATATTGTCTACTCCATGTTCTATTTCTTCCAATCTAAATTTCCACTAAGATAGTTCTCTTTGGAGGGTTCCCTCTATAACTGATTGGATAACTTGGTGTCATTTTGACCTGCTGCTTTTCAGTATAGAATTTTATAGATAATTAAAATTTTTTTCTTACCACAAAAATTGTGGGTTACTTGATATTTATTAATGTTGTATAGTCCACTGGTTTTGAGCCTAGGATATAATGATACTGACTGGGAAGAATTTTACCTTATTCAACTTTCCTGAGCAGTACAGCCTAGATTCAAAATGACTTACCTTTGCTACCTTTTGTTCTATGTTATGTCCTTTCACCCTTGCCCTACCTTCTTGTTGGTAACGATATATAAATTTTACATATACGGTCTGTGCCGATCTTAGTTGCAGTATGCAGGATCTTTCAGTTGTGGCAAGCAGGATCTAGTACCCAGACCAGGGATTGAACCTCAGCCCCTTGCATTGGGAGCATGGAGTCCTAGCCACTGAACCACCAAGGAAGTTCCTGTAACAATAATTTTAATATTAACTCTATCAGTTCATATTTTTAACTCCTCTACTAGAATAAGAGAAAGCTTAATATATTCTCAAGCTGAATAAGCTGAACATTCTTTAATTATTTGCTTTTTGAACCTATTCACACCATTGTAGTTCTAACTTTCTGAATTCTTTCTAAAGTTCTTCTCTAATGAGCTATGGGTATTTGGTTTCCTATCTCTTTTTACAACAGAGGGTTTTGAGGTATAACTTTGGCTTTATATCTAGATCTCTTTTGCTGGGTTTTGTTGGCATTTTGAAAAACTGCCTTTCCTTATGATTTAATGAGTGGCTTGGTTGAAAGACTTTTTGAAAAAGAAGAGAGGGAAATTCAGCTCTGGTCATAAAACCATTATTTTTTCTTCCCTTGTGATTTAGAATTGGAGAATTATTTTTGATTTTTTTACATATATGTCCAAAGAGTCTGTAAGAATTGTTTCTGGATTGTCAATAAGGATGCTTAATCTTAGAAATAAAAATGAAAGTCAAGTGAAAGTGTTAGTTGCCCAGTCGAGTCCTGACTCTTTGTGACCCCATGGACAGTAGCCTGCCAGGCTCCTCTGTCTGTGGAACTCTCCAGGCACGAATACTGGAGTGGGTAGCCATTCCCTTCTCCCAACCCAGGGGTCAAACCTAGGTCTCCTGCATTGCAGGCAGATACTTTACCAACCAAGCCACCAGGGAAGAGCCAGAAATAAAAATAGTTTTTAAAATTGTCTTACTTAACAGTGTGGGGAATCTAGCCAATAACTATGTAACACAGGGACGGTGCAACTAGACTTCGCTTGGTGCTCATTGTGAACCATATATAAATACCAAATCACTATGTTGTATCACAGGAAATAACATAAGGTTGTGGGTCACATACTTCAAAAGTAAATTCATAGAAAAAGAAAAAAATGGTCTTACTTAAAAAAGAGCAGATGCAATCTTCACTCTGTAGAAACCACCAGACATCTCTCTCTCTTCTCTTTATGTTAGTAAGAGGAGCTGAAGAGGAAGAAGGACACTGATAACAGATTGTATACCTCCCTCTGATTGGGATTTGGTGAAAGATACAGTGAGATTGTGGCACTAAAACAGAGAGGTATGATCAACATTTGTTGATCATGAGTTATTTCTGGGGGTCACCAGGAGGCCAGCTGCTGAGCAAGCTGCATTTCAGGGTTACTCTGGAGATTTGTCCATCCAAACCTGAAAGTAGAGGATCTCTGGTACAGAAGCACTCATTATCCATCTGTGGGTAAGACCAAAGAGAAACATTATTCCTCCTCTTTCCTGTTTTGTTTGGCTTAAGCAAACTCCTTTTCTCTATTAAATTAGGAGAATTGCAGAAACTACTATGAGGAATATGTGAGTGCTACATACTCACTTTGCATTGATTCATTAACTAGTTTGGGCATTGAGCATCTCCATGTGCCTAGCAGGATAGGTAGGGCCAGACAGAGATAGAGCCTAAGTGCTATTAAATATAGGTTGGTAAGCAGCTGGAAGCATGAATTGTGGAAGACTTTAAGCCCAGGTGGCACTAATGGTAAAGACCTGCCTGCCAATGCAGGAGACACAAGAGATGTGGACAAAAAGTCCATGCTCTTTCCACCGAACCTCTTTTCCACTCAGTGTTGGGACTTTGTATTGTCTATGCCGAAAATCCAAATTCTTTAATCTGGTGTTTAAAGTGAGCGAGCTAAGTCGCTTCAGTTGCATCTGAAGCTTTGTGACCCTATGGAGTGTAGCCTGCCAGGTCCTCTGTCCATGGAATACTCCAGACAAGAATATTCGAGTGGGTTGCCATGCCCTCCTCCAGGGGATCTTCCTGTCGCAGGGATCAAACCTGTGTCTCTTACATCTTCTGCACTGGCAGGCAGTTTCTTTACCACTAGCGCCACCTGGGAACCCCTTATATTGCTGTACTTATTGTTAAATATTTATAGTATCACACCTTGGTATAGATATTGGTAATACCTATGATACAATGCAAAGAAGGAGAATATAGATATATGTGTATCATATAGCTCATAAATATGTTATATGTGTAAACCATGTGTGCTGAAGGGACAATATTCATAAGGAAAAATCCCCGTCTTCCCTCGTCTTTCTCAAACTTGACTTAGCTAATCATGAATTTGTACTATTTCAAAACAAATCTTAGAGAAAACTTCTTGAGCTTGCCCAGAAAAACTAACTCGAATTTTTACTAGAAATGTATTGAATTCATAGAATATTTGGGAGAGATGGACATTTTGTGTCATCTTATCCAGGAACACAGGTGTCTCGTCTTCTGTTTCCTGTATTAGTATTTTAAAGCTTTCTCCATGCAAGTCTTACATATGTATAATCTATGTATAATATGTATAATAAAGTTGAGAGACTTTACACTTTTGCTGCTATTGAAAATTATGTCTATTTTACATTGTATTTTCCACTTGATCATTGGTAACATGGAGAAATGCTGTTGATTTTTGTAAGTTGATTTTATGTCTAGCAAGCCTACTAAACTCTTTGAGTTCTATTAGTTTGTCTTTTGATTCTACGGTTTTTCCAGGTTAAATGATTTTATCATCTGCAAGTAATGACAATTTTTATCTCCACCTTTTCAGTCCTTGCACATGTTTATTTTTTAACTAATTAATTTATATTAATAGGAGGATAATTACTTTACAATATTGTGATGGTTTTTTTTCCCAACAGCATGAGCCAGACCTTCCACTGCTACAATATTTTCAATGTTGTTAGGAATCCTTGTTTCCTTCCAATTTTAAAGAGAAAGTATCTAAAAGTTCCCTGAGTAAATAACAATTTGTCCCAAGAATTTGGCATATAATCTTTAATGCATTTAGTAAATTCCCTTCTCCTCCCAATTTCTTAAGATATTCTACTACAGTTGGTTTTAGAAATTTATAAACACTTTATTCTGGATCATTTAATGTGATCATATAGTCCTTCTCCTTTTATCTATTAACATAAAGAATTACATTGCTAGACTTTCTGATTAACATATCATCCTCACATTTTTAGATATATCCTAATTGTTCATGAAGCAACAGTTAGAACTGGACATGGAACAACAGACTGCTTCCAAATAGGAAAAGGAGTACATCAAGGCTGTATATTGTCACCCTGCTTATTTAACTTATATGCAGAGTACATCATGAGAAACACTGGGCTGGAAGAAGCACAAGCTGGAATCAAGATTGCCGGGAAAAATATCAATAACCTCAGATATGCAAATGATACCACCCTTATGGCAGAAAGTGAAGAAGAACTAAAGAGCCTCTTGATAAAAATGAAAGAGGAGAGTGGAAAAAGTTGGCTTAAAGCTCAACATTCAGAAAACTAAAATCATGGCAACTGGTCCCTTTACTTCATTGTAAATAGATGGGGAAACAATGGAAACAGAAGCTGACTTTATTTTGGGGGGCTCCAAAATCACTGCAGATGGTGACTGCAACCATGAAATTAAAAGACACTTGCTCCTTGGAAGAAAAGCTTTAACCAACCTAGACAGCATATTAAAAAGCAGAGACATTACTTTGCCAGCAAAGGTCTGACTAGTCAAAGCTATAGCTTTTCCAGCTATGGATGTGAGAGTTGGACTATAAAAGAAAGCTGAGTGCCGAAGAATTGATGCTTTTGAACTGTGGTGTTGGAGAAGACTCTTGCAGTCTCTTGGACTGCAAGGAAATACAACCAGTCCATCCTAAAGGAGATCAGTCTTGGGTGTTCATTGGAAGGACTGATGTTGAAGCTGAAACTCCAATACTTTTGCCACCTGATGTGAAGAACTGACTCATTTGAAAAGACCCTGATGCTGGTAAAGATTGAAGGTGAGGGGAGAAGGGGACGACAGAGGATGAAATGGTTGGATGGCATCACCAACTCAATGGACATGAGTTTGGGTAAACTCCAGGAGTTGGTAATGGACAGGGAAGCCTGGCTTGCTGCATCCATGGGATTACAAAGAGTCAGACACGACTGAGCAACTGAACTGAACTGAATTGTTCATTGTATATTTTAACACATTATTAAATTTGGTTATCTACAGTTCTATTTGGAATTTTGGCACATACAGAGATACAGAGAGATGTGGTCTATTTTCTATCCTTTGTTATTCTTAGCTGGTTTTGAAATCAAGATAACACTGAGCTCCTAAAATCATCCAAGCAACTCTTATGTTTCCTCTATTTTCTGGAACAACTTGTGTAAGAGAGGAACTGACTGTTCCCTCAAGGTTTGCAAGATCTGAGGTGGCCATAAAATTCATCCGTCATTAATGTGAACAGGACACATTCAAGAATAAAGGAGACCATTATTAATAATTATGCTAGGGCAAAAGAGCGTGAACAAAGACTAGTCTAAGTAAAACAAACTGGAGCTCAGTGTTAATACTTTATGGGTATGGGACTTCGTGGGAGAGAGGCCTCTTCGTGCCATGCCAATGTCTTCATGCTTGGTTGATCTATGCAGGTTTGCATTTCTCTCAGTACTACTCTTGATGGATCGCTTTTCTTTGAAGTACTTTTTTATACTTATTATGCATGTTTGCTTATCATAGAGCAAGATGTTCTGTAAAGTTGGCATGCCCAAAGCACTGTATGTAAGTTTCATATTCCTCCAATCTCTTTCAAGCTAGCACATTTTGTCAACAGTAATTTGTTGAAAACATTGGGCCAGTTGTCCTAACAGTGACTCACCTTCTGTTTTATTTACTTTTCTTTAGCTTGTTCACTAATATATGAGGTAAACAGGAGGCTAGTTCTAAGGGTTTTATCAAGTCAAGTTAATGTTTGGCAAAAATGCATCAGAAGTGAAGCTATGTTCTTTAGAAGGTAACACATCAGGATTCGACATCTGGACATCATCTAATATTCAGATTCACAATGAAATTAAATTGATAATGAATTTTTTTATTGAACAGTGCTGGTTTCCCCCTTTATATTCAAAATAATCAATATGGTGCTACTTTTGTATGTACAAATGTCTGGTTCCATATCAATCATACACTGTGGTTTTAACACTAATTTTAGTCCTTGACGGAGTCAATAGTTTCTTTAGAATTTTCAAGATAAAACTCAGTAAAATAGAACTTTCCCTTATGAACTAGAGCTATTTGGTTACTAGAAATACAGTTCCTATTAGAGAGGCAGGACAAACACATAATTCGTTCAAATTAGTTACCAGTTTCCAAAGAAGTTTGCTTCGTGGTTGCTTCAAATCATAACATATGAGCTTTCCTGGTTATCTATCTTTGAGCATCACTTGGCATTCATGTCTCTTCATTGATTAAATGTATTTCAACCCATTATATTTGGCTTTATTTTTGAAGCTCAAATTGTCATAATTTTAACAAGTAAAATTTCTTCCAGCTGGCTCCTATGTCCTCTTAAATGATCCCTTTACTTTTATTGAAATAAAATTATAAATATTTATGTGTCTTAAATAAGTCCAAACAGTAAGTCTAATAAGTAGTGCAATTTCAAAATAGTGGTGAACATAAATGATATCTCAAGGTAGATGCAATATCTTTAATATAATATAAAATTATTTTTCTTTTGGTGATAGAGTCAAGAGAATAAATAATAACTAAAAAAAATGTTGACCATATTTATAAATCAAGGAAATGCTCATATTGCAATTAGAGATTAATGATAATAAAGACATCATTTCTCCATTCATGTACATAACTCTCAACTTATGAAAATGTACTAGTGGGAAAAACTATGGTCTCAGAGTGAAAAAAAAAAAAACTTAGTTTGGCAATCTGCTGCGGCTGCTAAGTCGCTTCAGTCGTGTCTGACTCTGTGAGACCCCATAAACGGAAGCCCACCAGGCTCCCCTATCCCTGGGATTCTCCAGGCAAGAACACTGGAGTGGGCTGCCATTTCCTTCTCCAATGCATGAAAGCAAAAAGTGAAAGGGAACTCGCTTAGTCGTGTCTGACCCTTAGTGACCGCGTGGACTACAGCCTACCAGGCTCGTCCATCCATGGGATCTTCCAGGCAAGAGTACTGGAGTGGGGTGCCACTGCCTTCTAGTGCTGCACATTCTCCCCACCCCCGACCCTGCCATTTTTGTTTAGATTCAATTGACATACAACATTGCATTCGTTTAAGGTGTTCAACATAATGCAGGCTTCCCTGGTGGCTCATGGATAAAGAATCCGCCTGCCAATGTAGGAGATAGATTCAATTCCTGAGTTGGGAAGATCCCCTTGTTGTTCAGGTGCTAAATTGTGTCTGACGCCAGACTTCCCTGTCCGTCACCAACTTCCGGAGTTTGCTCAAACTCATGTTCATTGAGTCAGTGATGCCATCCAACCATCTCATCCTCTGTCACCTCCTTCTCTGCCTTCAATCTAGCCCCAATTCAACCCACTACTCTGCCTAATGAAACCCTTTACCACAGATTGGGACTTGAACACACAGTACCTGGTTTCAGGACCTAATGAAGCTTAGGTTCTTGATGTCTCATGGCAGAAAGAATTCTGTGAGAGACAAAGTGATAGGTAAGGAGTGGATTTATTCAGATAGAGAGAGAAGCACACTCCACAGAAAGAGTGTGGGCCATCACAGAGGGCGAGTGCGGCCCTGAAGTTTGGCATGGTTAGTTTTAACAGGCTGTGTAATTTCATATGCTAATGAGTGGGAGGATTATTCCAACTATTTGGAGAAAAGGTGGAGATTTCCAGGTTGGGGCCACCACCCACTCCTTGGTCTTTTTAACAGTGCCTTGGAACTGTCATGGGATCTCTAGGTATGTCCCTTCACTTGCTGATTGAGGATCAAGGTCTTGTCTTGTCTGCCATCTTGGTTCCATTTGATTCTAATGGGTTTTATGTTGTGTCCTTGGGCTACGTCATTCTTTCAAAGGTTGCGCCCTGCCCCTTTCCCTCCTGTCACACCTACACCCAGATTCATTTGTCCTAAAATTTCATCCTTTCTCCAGACCACCCCACCCAATCCTATCTTCCCCAATACAGCTCCCCACCTAAGAATCATCCTGACTCTATCTCCCTAACTGTAAGCTCCTCCACCCACTGTCCACCCCAATTCATCCCTTAATATACAATATCATCTCTCAGAGATCTCTTCTCTTTGAAACCTGGACTCAATTTCTTGCCCCTAACCATACATCTAATTAAATTTTAAATCAGTCAAAGTCCTATCTGTTATTTTGACAGAGAAAATGTAACACTTAAATAGAACATTAATATTAACTAATTTAATTTTAAATGTAACATACAGAATTGCTAACCAGGCATTTAAAAATTGGAAAAAATTAAAAAGATAAAATTTTGCAGAGACAGCAACTGCAGGAATCAGCTACCACTCCCAGGGATGAGATAACAGGAAAGGAGATTGGAAGCATTAACGCTTTGAAACTTGGAGGAGAAACTTTGAAACTTGGAGCAGAGCTGAAACTCAAACCTCTAAAGCAAGAGCTCTGCTCAGCTAGAGCAGATATCTCTGTGAAGCATAATAAGACTGGCTTTGTAAATGTTGGAAATGACAAACTGAGTGCAGCTGCTGCTGAGGGAAGGCCCTACCAGTGCTGGGGTGAAGAAGCAAGGCTAGGGTAATGCTAGTGGCGACAGGAAATAGATAGGAAGCCCTGAGAAAGCAAAGAGGATGGAGCAAGTCCTTCTTCCTTCTCCCACCTTGTAGTGTCCCTCTAGCAACCCCTCCTGGCAGAGCTTAATGAGGTGACTGGCAAAGGAGAAAAATGGTTTGCGGCATGCTACCCTCCGCAATGCAGAGCAGACACCCCAGTGCTGGCCTTGACTCTGATACATGCTCAAACCTTCAACCATTCCACCACCGCCGCTGCACCAATAAATCCAATTTGGCAGGAGACAATCAGAAAGAGATGCTAACAGGTAATGACTGTGGGGGGAAATTCATCAAGATGCCTGAAACCAGGCTTCAGTTGCTTGCCATCCCAATAGAAGACTAGTATCTTAAAACAGGATCAGGACTATAGCACTACTGAGAGAGTCCCATATTATTTGAGTTTCATGGGCCATTTTCCATGACAAAAATGACTTTCCATGACTTTTCCATGACAAAAATCAGGATATGAAGTTCCATGACTGCAGGACCCCAGAAGTAGCTGGCTGATTCATGAAGGATGGAAAATTGTTTCTGTGCCAAAGCTGAACTCTAACATTATTAACTGCTGAAGCAAGCTGGGTTTGTGTCAGTGAAGTACAGAGAGAGGGAGAAAACTTATCTGAGGCTGACTAGCAGACAGACAACATTTAATATACGTCCTTGCTAGATGCCATTTGGAAAGAGCTGGACATTGGCCAACACCCCTAACAAAAGGAGGCTCTCCCTCCTATTAAAGCAAACTGGGAAATGAAAACCATCTGTCCTTTATGTGAGACACAAATAATAATGGAAGTATTTTTTAAAGAAAAGAATTTTAAGTATTAATAATAAACTGTCTTTGTCCACCTGAAGGGAGAGAGTTATGAAGGACTTCATATGTACTCAGGCTCGTGCTAGGCACTGTACAAGCCAAGAAGACAGAGGGGTGGGAATCAAAACTGTGGGGAAAAGGAAGAAAGGAAAGGGGGAAAGTGAGAAGGTCAATTAATATTTATCAAGCAGTAATTTTTTGTCAGGTTTTGTTCTAAACAACATGTGCAGTAGATACAGATAAGGGAGGGGACGTTCAGAGACAGCTGTTAACTTTCCCAAGGTCATCAGCTCCTGAGAACAAGGATGAGAATGCAGATATTTCTGAAGTCTTAAACAAAGCATATTTTCTTCATAGAGATAGGGTGAAAGAGATATTTATAAAATGATACTCCTGAATCAATTATTTTATTAATGTGTAGCTCAGTCATATCTGACTCTTTGTGATCCCATAGACTATAACCCACCAGGCTCCTCTGTCCATGGGATTCTCCAGGCAAGAATACTGGAGTGGGTAGCCATTTCCCTCTCCAGGGTACCTTGCTGACCCAGGGATCAAACCCAGATCTTCCACCTTGCAGGCAGATTCTTTACCGTCTAAACCAATTTTTCTTAATAGCCATCATGAATTCAAATATATCCAACTTTGGGTTTAGTAAGAAACCAGTGGGGTCATTTTTTGTTGTTGTTGTTTCATTGTATGAGAGGAGTTGGAAGATCCAGTGATCCCCTTCTGACTTTTTATCTTTAAGAAAATATAAAATACAACTCTTTTGCGACCCCATGGACTGTAGCCCACCAGATTCCTCTGTCCATGAGATTTCGCAGGCAAGAGTGGGTTGTCATTTCCTTTTCCAGGGGATATTCCCCAACCCAGGGATCGAACCTGCATTTTCTACATTGCAAGTGGATTCCTTACCACTGAGCCACCCAGGTCTCCCACATTGCAGGTGGATTCTTTACCAGCTGAGCCACAGGGAAGCCCAAGAATACTGGAGCAGCCTATCCTTTCTCCAGCAGATCTTCCAGACCCAGAAATCAAACCGGGGTCTCCTGCATTGCAGGTGGATTTTTTACCAACTGAGCCACCAGGGAAGCTATGACAAGTATCATCAGTTCAGTTCAGTTCAGTTCAGTCACTCAGTTGTGTCCGACTGTTTGAGACCTCATGAATCACAGCACGCCAGGCCTCCCTGTCCATCACCAACTCCTGGAGTTCACTCAAACTCATGTCCATCGCGTCAGTGATGCCATCCAGCCATCTCATCCTCTATTGTCTCCTTCTCCTCCTGTCTCCAATCCCTCCCAGCATCAGGGTCTTTTCCAATGAGTCAACTCTTCGCATGAGGTGGCCAAAGTACTGGAGTTTCAGCTTTAGCATCAGTCGTTCTAATGAACACCCGGGACTGATCTCCTTTAGAATGGACTGGTTGTATCTCCTTGCAGTCCAAGGGACTCTCAAGAGTCTTCTCCAACACCACAGTTCAAAAGCATCAATTCTTTGGCACTCAGCTTTCTTCACAGTCCAACTCTCACATCCATACATGACCACAGGAAAAACCATAGCCTTGACTAGATGAAACTTTGTTGGCAAAGTAATGTCTCTGCTTTTGAATATGCTATCTAGGTTGGTCATAACTTTCCTTCCAAGGAGTAAGCATCTTTTAATTTCATGGCTGCAATCACCATCTGCAGTGATTTTGGAGCCCCCAAAAATAAAGTCTGACACTGTTTCCCCATCTATTTCCCATGAAGTGATGGGACCGGATGCCATGATCTTAGTTTTCTGGATGTTGAGCTTTAAGCCAACTTTTTCACTCTCCTCTTGCACTTTCATCAAGAGGCTTTTTAGTTCCTCTTCACTTTCTGCCATAAGGGTGGTGTCATCTGCATATCTGAGGTTGTTGATATTTCTCCCAGCAATCTTGATTCCAGCTTGTGCTTCTTCCAGCCCAGCGTTTCTCATGATGTACTCTGCATATAAGTTAAATAAGCAGGGTAAAATCCCATGGACAGATGAGCTTGGTAGGCTACAGTCCATGGGGTCGCAAAGAGTCGGACACGACTGAGCGACTTCACTCACTCAATATACAGCCTTGACGTACTCCTTTTCCTATTTGGAACCAGCCTGTTTTCCAGTTCTAACTGTTGCTTCCTGATCTGCATACAGGTTTCACAAGAGGCAGGTCAGGTGGTGTGGTATTCCCATCTCTTTCAGAATTTTCCACAGTTTATTGTGATCCACACAGTCAAAGGCTTTGGCATGGTCAATAAAGCAGAAATAGATGTTTTTCTGGAACTCTGCTTTTTCCATGATCCAGCAGATGTTGGCAATTTGATATCTTGTTCCTCTGCCTTTTCTAAAACCAGCTTGAACATCTGGAAGTTCACGGTTCATGTATTGCTGAAGCCTGATTTGGAGAATTTTGAGCATTACTTTACTAGCGTGTGAGATGAGTGCAATTGTGCGGTAGTTTGAACATTCTTTGGCATTGCCTTTCTTTGGGATGGGAATGAAAACTGACCTTTTCCAGTCCTGTGGCCACTGCTGAGTTTTCCAAATTTGCTGGCATATTGAGTGCAGCACTTTCACAGCATCATCTTTCAGGATTTGAAACAGCTCAACTGGAATTCCATCATAAATGTAACCAATTGGAACTACAGACCTCATAGAGATTAAGGTTAATTTCATAGGATATAGCAACAAATTTAGAAGTCTGGGTGGTTTACAAAACTTTTTTGTTAGCATTAATCCTCATAAGCATAGCTTTATCAAACTGGATATTACCTGCTTTCCTAGTAGACTGTGAGGGAGGAAGGAACATTTTCTTCTTATTTTGTTGAAATTTATTTCACCAACAGTGAGTAGGATTTACAATTGCCAGGACAAGTGCTGGAACCTCAGTGATTACTGAGGAAGGGAAGGAAAAGCAAGTTTAAAACTTACAGACAGAGACAAAAGAAGGTTTTTAATAAGTAAAACATGGAGCATGTAATGTTTTACATTCACAATTCCGCTCTCTGTTGCCACAACAATTTACCCTAGCCTTGAATTTGCAGTAAACGCCTTAGCATCTTTTTACCGGCTTTCTTCTTCTAGAATGTATTGGAATCCATGTGAAAACATTTGTTACCTATTAATTAAGATTGCAAATAATGCAACATTCCATAAATGTCACTGCTTAATATAAAGTGTTTCTTCCAGCACCATAACCATCCTTCAAGTATTGGGTCTTTTTTTTTTTTTTTTTAAGGAATTACCCTCTGTATATACTTTCCTTTTACCAGACTTCCAGATATCCTCACTCAGGCTCCCTTACACTTCTTTTCCTCCTCCACTTTCCCTTTTATACACTCAAACATTTCTGAAAATGTCTTAATTGTCTCTTAACCAAATGATAAGAGTCATTGCAATCTATCATCTATACATGAATTTGTACAAGAAATCAATGAATGGCAAGCCTCAATTCCCCTTCAAGAAACCCATTTTGAGTAAGAATTTATAAATTAAGGCTTCAAAGCTAACTCTTACCTGCAACACTGATGCCTCAGTCCCGCCAATAAATTATTACCTAATAAATTACTGTTTGCCTTTGAAAAGAAAATAGAGTTTAATCTTTGAGAATCAATTTCTCCTCTTAGTCTTCTTTCAGGCTCCTGGACAGCACAAGTCTAGCAACTCTGGTTACCCACAGTTTTTTAGATTTAACTGGTCAACATGCACAGAGAAGGCAATGGCACCCCACTCCAGTACTCTTGCCTGGACAATCCCATGGACGGAGGAACCTGATAGGCTGCAGTCCATGGGGTTGCTAAGAGTCGGACACGACTGAGTGACTTCACTTTCCCTTTTTACTTTCATGCATTAGAGAAGGCAATGGCAACCCACTCCAGTGTCCTTGCCTGGAGTATCCCAGGGACGGGAGAGCCTGGGGGGCTGCCGTCTCTAGGGTCGCACAGAGTCGGACATGACTGAAGTGACTTAGCAGGTCAATATGCAGAGGTGTCCAGAAAGATCTCAAAGCATACATCTCTTGGTGTATACTCTGCTGCACCATCTAGAATCCCCATCAAGACTGAAGCCATAATTCCCCTAGCTTCCAAGAGTGCTGGCTGCCAACAGCTGAGTCTCTCTCTGGCCTTATCCTCTATGAAAAGAAGCTGCCATACCCAAGGTAAGGTTATATGTCAATTATATCTCAGTAAAAATGATTGATTGATTGATTGATTGATTAAAGGGAAAATAGAAAGCTGTTCTAATAAAGAGACTTTTGTACAACTAAAAAAATGTTTATCTGGGCCACACTTCATGTATATATTTTTAAAAATCTGTCTAAATATTAACAATAAGCCTTCAAATGTTGGGGCTCCCCTGGTGCCTCAGATGGTAAAGGATCCGCCTGCAATGCAGGAGACATAGGTTTGATCCCTGGGTTCAGAAGATCCCCTGGCGAAGTGAATGGCTACCCACTTCAGTATTCTGGCCTGGAGAATTCCATGGACAGAGGAGCCTGGTAGGCTACAGTCCATGGGGTCACTAAGAGTCAGACATGACTGAGAGACTTTCACTTCAAATGTAGGTATGAGCTGCTTTCTTTACCTGAACACTATAAAAATAACCACATTTTAAATAAAATAAATATACAATACGGTTGAGCAATTCTGAAAGAAATCTGAAACATACTAATCAAGACTAAGTGCTAAGATATTCTTCCTCTGTGTGTATCATGTTATAGATTACATAAGCAAAGTGAGAGAGTAAATCTTTGGTGCAAACAAGCAGTTAGTTACTTATATATATATATGAACACCAAAGCTGATGTGCATACAAAAGATGCCTGTCCGTCTCTGAAGGTCTGAATTGAGCCCTGATTTGGGCAAGGGTAATATCTGTGAGCACGGTCACAGGAGGTTTGTTAGTTGAACGTAAAAGCATAGGTTCTTAAGAGAAGGATCTTTGGAAATTTCAACTTCACCAGAAGTGAGGGACTCTTTATTATTTTTACAATTGTCTAAGTCATAAAATGCTCTGAATCATAATGAGTCATTGCTCTTTTGAAATCAGAGAAAACACATTTGACGAAGGGAGAAAGGCTGTCACCTATGCAAAACACCCAGATAGCAAAATTTGCTAACTCATATTGAGAATAGACTATGGACGTGGAGTTCAACTTTCTCTTCTCAAGTCTACCAGTCTTCCTCCTTTATTGAATTCAAATGTTTTTTTAATTAGTTTTAATATACCTTAATATATACTTATGTGTAGATATACGGTATATACCTAACCAAACAATGCATTACATGACAATGTGTACTCTAGTGTTAAAACAAACTATCTTATCAAGTATATTTTACAACAATGTACGCTGCTAAGTCACTTCAGTCATGTCCGACTCTGTGACCCCATGGACTGCAGCCACCCAGGTTCCTCCGTCCATGGGATTGTCCAGGCAAGCGTACTGGAGTGGGTTGCCATTGCCTTCTCCATATAATACTTTGATTATGACATCCACCCCAACTTGAATAGTTTGAAGAACAAATTTATTTATATCAGTAAAAAGACATAAATTTTAAAAGATTAGAATTGTGTGGTAACTATAGACTCTATTTCCTCTCTCTCCAAATGTTAACTTTTTTTTAAAGTATCAAGATAAACAAGGGTACCTACCCAATTGCCATAATACTGAACTGTTCTAAAGATCCTAATTCAATAACAGATTTCAGGAAACATATTTAAGTTAACTTTAAATCATAGTTCATAATTTGACAGAGGAATAAGGACATCATAAACTATACCCAGATGCTGTAAGTGGTGAAACTATCAACATAAATGGAATGTTATCTGAGGTTTGCAAAAGACAAATTTATAAACACTATATGCTTAAATGAGTAAGTAAGTGTTAGCCACTCAGTCATGTCCAACTCTTTGCAATCCCATGGACTGTAGCCCACCAGCTTCCTCTGTCCAGGGACTTCTCAAGGTGAGAATACTGGCGTGGGTAGTCATTTCCTTCTCCAGGGGATCTTCTTCATCCAGGGATCAAACCCAGGTCTCCCACATTTTGGGCAGATTCTTTACTGTCTATGACTTATTTAATTGAAGACCTAGGTTTACATTTCATATCTTTAAATGTTATTATAATTAATAAAAACTGATCTACAAAGATTAAGGAATTTAGGTATTTAGTAAAATAATAAAAAGTCTTAGATAAACTAAAAATTTCAAGCTTGTATTTTCATTTCCCACTGAGACAATTCAGAGAGAATAAGTATTGAGTTCTTTTAAACCAAAACATCAAAAAATAAAAATATTTTCCTGATTTGGGAGTATTGATGGGAATTGGATGTAGCTATAAAAATCTCTCTCTTAACTAAGCAGTGTTAAAAACTTTACAGATGGATGAATCTTGTAATGCTGAGGGAAGAGGGAAGCAAACTGTCTATGATTTCTCTATACAAATATAATAGATATTTTTCTCAGAGCATAGTTCCTAAACATAGGCAAGCTACTTCAACTGATTTCAGATGAAAACAGCAAACTCTTCCACATTACAAAATATCCTTGGCCGTGTTGGATTTATTCCAAGATTGTATACTACTGTGGAGAAGGCAATGGCATGCCACTCCAGTACTCTTGCCTGGAAAATTCCATGGACGGAGGAGCCTGGAAGGCTGCAGTCCATGGGGTCGCTAAGAGTCGGACACGACTGAGCGACTTCACTTTCACTTTTCACTTTCATGCATTGGAGAAGGAAATGGCAACCCACTCCAGTGTTCTTGCCTGGAGAATCCCAGGGACGGGGGAGCCTGGTGGGCTGCCGTCTATGGGGTCGCACAGAGTCGGACACGACTGAAGCGACTTAGCAGCAGCAGCAGCAGCAGTATACTACTGTCCTTTGTGGATGATTCAAAGTACTCCCAATGTTATTTTGAATTGATGTGATTTTTCGCTTTTAATGAGATTAGAATCTTTTGGAAAAAGACTCTTTAGCTAAACTAAAAAAAAAAAAACTTTACAGAAGGTTTCGTTATGGTTACTTATTATTAGGCTAAAGTCAGTTTGCATATCTTTTGTTCCTAATATTGTACTCAGCAGGAACACTTAGATCGTTTAACTAAAATTAGATTTTCCCTTTTCTCATCCAAAAACATAGTTAAGTGAAAGTATTTATATTAGAACACAAGAAAACCATTCAAATAATTTTTAAGAACTTTGTGATTTTGCATATTTCTTTATACATTTTTATTTTATTTTTTTAATTTATTCCTGAAACAGTATATTATCCTTCTTGGCCAAAATATTTTAAACAACTCAGTGCTTTAATTTCTTCACTTGCAAAGAACATTTTCAAGAAGAAATCCATTATGAAATTCAGTCCTCAAAGATAGATTTCTTAATTATTTAATGTACTTAATGTACACCCACAAGTTACAGGTTTAACTGATGTCTCAGTTCCTCAAGCACTTGCCACTTTCTCCTAGGCTGGAGAGCTTTATCTTGAAGTGCTAGCAGATTTAACACATTAGAAATTTGGGGTTGATTTTTCCTCCCCAGTGTTAACAAAAACCTTTCTACCCTTTCCAGTAACTTCCTTGGGCAACCTCACCTGTCCAATGTCTAACATTTTAAAGGAAACTTCCTTCTTTTCTCAGTCATACCATATCTACATCAACATTCAAATATATATGGCTTCTACAACTGTGCATACTGAGGTAGCATCAGAAAGTATCAGAAAGACTCTAAAATTACAGAATCTTATTGGATTCTCCATCCTGGTCTCTCAATTCACATCATCTCACATATGAGGGGAAAAAATCTCATGAACAACAGAAGAAGATACAAATTATTGGCAAGCTGGATATTGTAGAGCAACTCCTATTTTTCAAGGAAAAGGGGGGGAAATGAACATCTATTCAGAAGAAAAAACACACAAAGCTGCTTTGAGCTTCAGTTCAGTTCAGTTCAGTCGCTCAGTCATGTCCGACTCTTTGCCACCCCATGGACTACAGCACACCAGGCCTCCCTGTCCATCACCAACTCCCGGAGCTTACTCAAACTCATGTCCATTGAGTTGGTGATGCCATCCAACATCTCATCTTCTGTTGTCCCCTTCTCCTCCTGCCTTCAATCTTTCCCAGCATCAGGGTCTTTTCAAATGAGCCAGTTCTTTGTATCAGGTGGCCAGAGTATTGGAGTTTCAGCTTCAACATCAGTCCTTCCAATGAATATTCAGGACTGATCTCCTTTAGGATGGACTGGTTGGATCTCCTTGCAGTCCAAGGGACTCTCAAGAGTCTTCTCCAACACCACAATTCAAAAGCATCAATTCTTCGGCGCTCAGCTTTCCTCACAGTCCAACTCTCCCATCCATACATGACCACTGGAAAAACTATAGCCTTGACTAGACAGACCTTTGTTGATAAAGTAATGTCTCTGCTTTTTAATATGCTGTCTAGTTTGGTCATAACTTTTCTTCCAAGGAGCAAGCATCTTTTAATTTCATGGCTGTAGCCACTATCTGCAGTGATTTTGGAGCCTCCCAAAATTAAATCTGTCACTGTTTCCTTTGTTTCCCCATCTATTTGCCATAAAGTGATGGGACCAGGTGCCATGATCTTAGTTTTCTGAATGCTGAGTTTTAACTCAACTTTTTCACTCTCCCCTTTCACTTTCATCAAGAGGCTCTTTAGTTCTTCACTTTCTGCTTTGAGCTTCCTGTGAATTAAAACTTGACCTCTAGGGGGCAGCTGTTCCCTAATACTGAGGACAGGCGACATTTCAGGTTGAGGGCTTCATTGCTGCAACCCTCCTTTCCCAACAGTAGAGGTGTATTCTCACAAAGTAAGAAAACTTATTTGCTTGGAGGAAAATAAAATTCTACACTAATCCGTGCTCAAACTTACAAACATTCACTGCAGGAGAACAGAAACAGGGAATCCTTCTCTAAAGCCACTGTTGATGGCTTCTCACGTAAAACTCTACCTATATACCACAAACAAACATGGGGCAAAAGTCATAAACCTGCAATCAGCAACAATTACAACATTTTAAAAAGTTTTCCAGTGACTTTATAGATTCTTGGGAAATGGTTCTTTACAGTGTTTGTAAGACCCAAGTGGAAATAAATCTTACCTCTCTTTAGACAGTTTATGAAAGTGAAACTTAGTCACTCAGTCTGACTCTTTGCAACCCCAAGGACTGAGGCCAACCAGGCTCCACTGTCCATGGAATTCTCCAGGAAGGAATACTGAAGTGGGTAGCCATTCCCTTCTCCAATCTTGGATGAATATAGATGCAAAAATCCTCAACAAAATTCTACCAAGCTGAATTCAACAACACATTAAAAAGATCGCACACCATGATCAACTCGGGTTTGTTCCAGGGATACAAGGATTCTTCAATATACATAAATCAATCCATGTGACCTGCATGCATGCATGCGTGCTAAGTCATTTCAGTCATGTCTGACTCTGTGCGACCCTGTGGAGTAGCCTGCCAGGCTCCTCTGTCCATGGGATTCTCCAGGGAAGAATATTGGAGTGGAGTGCATTGCCATGCCCTCCTTCCTGACCCAGAGATCAAAACTGTGTCTCTTACATCTACTTGCACTGGCATAAAAACAGATGCATAAACCAATGGAACAGAATCAAAAGTCCAGAAATAAACCTTTGCATATACAGTCAACTAAATATTGAACAGGGAGCCAAGAAGAGCCAATGATGAAAATACAGACTCTTCAATAAATGGTGCTGGGAAAATTGGATATTCACTTGCAAAAGAATGCAACTACACCCTATCTTACACCACTCACAAAAATTAACTAAAAATGGATTAAAGACTCAAATGTATAATCTGAAAACATAAAACTCCTAGAAAAAAAAACATGGGAAAAACTCCTTGACATTGGTGTTGACAAAGATTTTTTGGAATTGACCCCAAAGATATAGGCAACAAAAGCAAAAATAAAGAAATGGGACTACATCAAACTAAAAGGTTTCTGCAGAGCACAGAGGATATTCTCTTTTTAAAAGAATGAGTGTTTCACAGCAAGAATATTGTAGGGATTAAGACCGAAACCTCTGAAACCAAACAGACCTGGATCTGAATCTGACTCTGACATTTATTACATGAGGGGCATATGGTCATTCATCTCTTTTAGATGCCTGAAGTCTGCATTGACTTATATTTGAGTAATTTCCTACCATATGAGACAAGGTGAGAAAGTACATCTCTCTCTCTGCAGCTGGGAAGATCACAGTTTTGTTTCTCAGCCCGTCTAGGGTAAGGGCATGTGATCTCTAGCACCACTGTTCTCTTTGCTTGAGACCCTAGTTCCACTCAGAAGATCAATTCACCAGTTATTGGGTTATGGTTTTGTGGTTAGTGGGTCCAAGGGAGGCAGTTTGTCAGACGGACATACTGTGCAGACAAAAAACAGTTTACTTCTACAACATTCTCTTTGAAGCGAAACTAATAGAAGAACCAGGTGAAATTTTAATTTTTTGACATAACGAAGACTTTCAAGGAAATAAAAATGGAACACAAAAAGAATCCTCTAGAACTCAAAGCAATATGATCGATTTAAAATTGTATTAAAGTAAGTAAAGGATGGTCACAAGAACTGAATTGGTGATCTGTATGATGAAATAGAAGAAATATTTCATAGTGCAAAACAAAATACAGTGAAATGAACATTGTTAGCTGGGGGATGCTTCCTGCACTTTCCTCATGCTTTCATGAAAAGACTTCTGCTACACACTCCGAGAGGGAAAAGTACCTCTCCAAATAATGAGCTCAAGAATTAGAAGGAGGACATGTACAAGTTATAATTTTTATAATTAGAAATTTCTCAAAACTGAAGAGAAACATGAATTTTTACATCGGAAGTATTCACCAAATCCCAGGCATATCCATGAAAGAAAACATTTATCTAGATACAACATGGTAGAACAACAAAAAATTCCCAGGATAGAAAGGCATTATTAGGAGATCTAGGCAAAAGATACAAGTTCCAACAAACGAAAGAGTATCAAGCTAACATTAGACTCTCAAACTAACATTTGATGTTAGGATCAAACTAATATCTGCAATTCTGGAAACTGGGAATGCAGTACAATTTTTTTTTTTTTTTTTTTTTGCTGCGCTGAGTCTTCGTTGCTTTGACATGGCTTTCTCTAGTTGCAGGGAGCCGAAGCTACTCTTCATTATGGTTTACAGGCTTCTCATTGCTATAGCTTCTCTTGCTGTGAAGCCTAGGCTCTAGGGATGCAGGATTCAGTATTTGCAGCCCACAGGCTCAGTGGTTGCAGCATGTGGGTACAACAATTTTTATAAACTTTTGAAGGAACTTCAACTTCTGAATCAGATTCACAGACAGAGTGCAATTTTTATGTTAACACAATAATTAAAGTATAATTCAAGGGCTCTACAGAGATGCTATAAAGACTGACGCCATAAAATAAGCAACAAAATGAATTTTAGTATTAAATTTAAAAATATAAAAAGAATTTTATTAAATGCTTAATCATACTTGGGGGATTTTACTGTAATTATCTGAGTCTTTCACAGTTCATGTAAGTAGAAATTAAGTAAGAATATTGGAAAAGATTAAGAGAGCAAAAACTTAATTTAGTAGGGAACATGGTCCTAGATTATACCCCCCAAACCCCCAGTTCATTAGCAAAAGGAAACCATTACAACATTCCCCAAATTAAAGAATAGCAGGCCCTGGTTTCTGACCATGATCCATTGAGACCAGCAATAAACTACAAAAAAAATAACAAAAGAAATAAACCACCTGGAACATTCAGAACAAGAATATTAGACACTTCCTATGAAGATTTATTAGAACTTCTGTGGCCAAGCAAGCATGTGGGCATAAAGTTATATGACTTTCTCCAAGGGCTGGCACAGGGCAAAAATAAAGCCTAAGAGACACGATTGAGCTGGATCCAATATGTCAGCTGGGTCCAAAGCCAGAACTTTAGGTCAAAGTATTCAGAGAAGTTTCTGTGCTTTCCCAGGATGCCCGTGTCACAAGCAGTGTCCTCATTACACTTTATCCACTCCGTGTGTCTGTGTGTGTTAGTCCCTCAGTCGTGTCTGTCTCTTTGCAACCCCATGGGGTGTAGCCTGCCAGGCTCCTCAGTCCATGGGGTTTTCCAGGTAAGAATACTGGAGTGGGTTGGCATTTCTTTCTTCCTGACCCAGGGATCAAACTGGGTCTCCTGCATTGCAGGCAAGCTCTTTACCATCTGAGCCCCCAGAGAAGCCCTCATCCACCCTGGGAATAGTGAATTTCTGATTATATCGGGCCCTCCGGAAGGGGGCCCGATATACAGTTGGAAGAGTCTTCTCTGTAACTCCTCTCTTGACCTCAGTGTTCCAACGATAAAATAAATAATTCTGACTACTTGATTCCAAAGATCCTAATTGTAAGAGTCTTTAGGATGTTATAATTTGTACTAAAAATGTGTTTAATTGCTTCATTAAACCATTGATTTCTGTGTCCCTCTTAATCTAAGACCCTGGCCCTGGGAATGCAGTAGAGTCAGTTTCTGCCCACAATGCATTTTCAGTTGGTTTAATGCAGTGTGATGAGGACCGGGATAGTGGAGGAGGGTCTAGGAACGGAGACTCTAACACTCCAATGAGCAGGGTGAGACGGGGGCAAGAAAGACTTCCTAGTGGGTGAATCCTCTTGTTATATACTGCCATGATATTTTAGCTTTTTCTTCTGCTCTTCTGCCTTCTCTCAGAGTGCCTAGGATAAGGTTCTGAGTTGTACGTAATCAGTTAGTGCTACTGGCTAAAGTATCCAAGTTCCTTTATGCCTCTTGTTTCACTGCCAGTGCCCCAGCCCCCTGAGCCCCGCCCCAGGGAGGCAAATAAAATTCTGAATCCAGAGCTCCAGCCGAGAAGTTCTGGACTCTTGGATCTGCCACTTCTTTCTCAAAGACCATGAAATTCTTGCTCCTGACCCTTACTGTCTTTCTGATCCTGTTCCAGATGTTGCCAGGTAACCAGAACCTAGGAAAGAAGGAAAAGAGCACTAGGGCGGGGAACTGCCCATGAAAAAGTATCTTTCTGTCCATTCAGACAGGGTTTTCAGAGGCTTCTGAAATCTGCTTGACCTTATCAGAATATACCCTTCCCAGGACAAGCCTGAGGTTCCATATTAAGAATGTGTGTTTGGCCAGAATCCCCAGAGTCATGGAAACGATGGGGTGGTCCCACATAGTCCTTCGGTACTCAGGGGTAACCTTCGCAGGCAAAATTGACTTTGATACTTTGCACCAGTCAATGTCCCAAGGGCCCAAATGAGCAGCTGTCTGGTTTCAGCTGTCTTTACGTTCTCTGCCAGATCATGGGTCCTGGAGCGTATCTTAGACATTAAGTTCTATTATCCCTTCATGTGAAAGCTTGGGATGATAATAATCTATGAAGCGGTCATGTGGAAGTGAGCACAGGTCCTTTCTGCTCCTTTCCAACTATTAAAGCCTATAATTTTGTTAATGATTTATAATGAGATTACACAAACACATGGCCAGAACTTTAAATTCCTGTTTATGAAGGCCTGAATAATTTTTAAGCAAGGTACCGTTCACTTTATCTGTCTGATATTTGTAACCTTTTTTCTGTACATTTATAAATTCATATAAATATGTATGTACCTATAGTTCTTTCTTAGCCAAAAAAAGTAGCTATATATTGCTCTAAAATTTTTTTATTCAACAGTACAAGGTGAATGTCTTCCTTGTCAGCACATAAAAATTGACCTGATTGCTCCTAGAAGTCTCCTAGTCTATCTTATAGAGAAATAATAATTTGTACATCTAACCCCTATGAAGGGTAAAACATGATTTTTCCCCAAAATCTTTGATAAGACTAACAAAACTGCAACTGACTTCTTGCACATATATTTTTACTTACTTAGACAAAAGTTTCTAAATAAGTTCCTAGAGGTTAACTTGCTAGGTAGAATAAAAACAAGCTCTTAGTTTAATTGATCTTGTCTGTTGCTTTTCAATCTCCATTTTACTTCCTCATTGATCTTTACTTTCTTCCTTCGATGGGCTATGTTTTTGTCTGTTCTTCTTTTTCTAATTTTTTAGGTAATAGTTTAGGTTGTTTATTTGAGATTTTTCTTAATTCTTATAAAAGTTCTGTACCACTATGAACTTCCCTATTAGGAAGGAATCCTCTTAGGGAATTTCCTCTTAGGGAACCTCTTAGGGAAAGTTGTATTTTCATTTTCATTTGTCTCCAAGTATTTTCTGGTTTCTTCTTTGATTTCATTTTTGATCCATTGTTTTTTTTAACAGCATGTTGGTTAATCTCCATGTGTTCATTCTTTTCTGCTGTTCTTTCTCTGATTGATTTCTAGTTTCATATACAGTTGTGGTCAGACTTCCCTGGTGGCTCAGTGGTAAAGAATCTGCCTGCAATGCAGGAGACACAGGAGATGTGGGTTCAGTCCCTGGGTTGGGAAGATCCGCTGGAGGAGAGCATGGCAACTGACTCCAGTATTCTTGCCTGGAAAATCTCATGGACAGAAGAGCCTGGGAGGCTACAATCCACAGGGTTGCAGAGAGTTGGACATGACTGAGACTGAGCATGCATGCACAGTTGTGGTCAGAAAAGATGCTCGAGCCAATAAACACATGAAAAGAAGCTCAACATCGCTTTTTATTAGAGAAATGTAAATCAAAACTACAGTGAGGTATCACCTCACATCAGTCAAAATGACCATCATCAAAACCTTTACAAAGAAGAAATATTGGAAAGGGTGTGGAGAACAAGGAACCCTCCTGCACTGTTGGTGGGAATGTAAACAGATACAGTCTTTTTGAGAACAGTATGGAGATTCCTTAAAAAACTAGGAATAAATCTCTAACATATGATCCAGTAAACCCACTACTGGGCATATACTCTTAGAAAACCATAATTGAAAAAGACACATGTACCCCCCCAGTATTCATTGCAGCACTATTTACAGTAGCTAGGACATGTCGATGTCCATCAACAGATGAATGGATAAAGAATATGTGGTACATATTATACAATGGAATATTTCCCAACCATAAAAAGTAACAAATTTGAGTCAGTTGCAGTGAGGTGGATGAGCCTAGAGCCTCTTATACAGAGTGAAGTAAATCAGAAAGATTAAAGCAAATATCACATATTAACACATATATGTGGAATCCAGAAAAATAGTGCTGACAAACCTATCTGCAGGGAAGAAATGGAGATGCAGATGTAGAGAACGGTCTTGTAGACAAAGAGGGGGAAGGAGAGCATGGACAAATTGAGAAAATAGCATCAACGTATATACACTAACTGTGTAAAATTGATAGTAAATCAACTATACTCCAATATAAAATAAAAAGTCTTTAAAAAGAAAAAAAAACCAGAAATATAGCATGCACAGAACCTTGCTTTGCTTACAGAATCTCCTTTAATAAAGACAGGGTTATTATGAAGATTACAGACATAGTTGCTCTAATTGTTATGACTGTCTTCCTCAGTATCTGGAGATAATTGCCCTTTTTTCACTCTTTTCAGTCTGCAGGGGCCGAAAATCTTGTTGGATCATTAAAGGACACTGCAGAAAAGACTGCAAATCTGGTGAACAGATTAAAAAGCCATGTAGAAATGGTGACTATTGCTGTGTTCCAAGCAAAACAGTTTCTCAACCACAGAGACCAACTCAAACAACTACCAGAAAATATCAAACTTTTACTGATAAGATGAAAAGCAATGCTCTTTTGGAGCAAATACCAGTAATCTTCCAATAGCAAGCAGAAAGTAGAATAAATTGGGGACTCCTCAGACCAGGGATTGTTAACTTCAGTCTCTTTTATATGAGTCCATTAAAGCACATGAAAAACTCTCTGCTATCATTCATCTCTGTCCTCACACGGCTGAATTTAATGGAGGAATCAATCCGAGTACAGCAAATGATATGTAAAATTGAGCAGAGAGGTTTTTACTTTTTTCTTTGTAGTTATTGTCATCCCTTTTCCTAGAACAGCATGAGGATGGTGAAGCATTCAACAGTCACTTCCATCCATCTGCAGCAATACAGTTTTATGTCAAATAGTTTATGCTCAAGTCTGAAATGAATTATATTCTATGCCTGGGATTTAATAAAATGCTTTTGATTATTCAAAAGAAAAAAAGATGTGAAGGTGTCCAAAACACTGAAAATACCCTGATGTCCCACTCCCACTAATAAATAATTCTAAACCAAACAATGATAAATGAATTAGTTAGAAGGAAATTCAGAAAACTTCCAATATTTCCCATGAAAGCTTCTTCAAAGAATTCTTTTGAAAAGATCAAGCATCAAATGACTTCAGCCAATAAAAACACATTCCATTTCTTTTGCACCTGCTTCGATAGTGCCCCACGTCAGTGGCACTATTCTCTCCGTTTGGGCCTTGCCTTCCCAAAACAAGTTCTGGAAGCCTCGGGGAAATTCCTTGTTTTATGCTTGCCTTCTGGTTCAACATTAATACCTCCTTTGTTTTATTTTATTTTGCCAATAGCTACCAGGACACTAAGAGTTTTTTTTTTATAAGTTAAAAGACACCTCAGATAAATGCATCCTGTTTATCACTCAACTTTGGTTGTAAACTTCTTTCTGACACAGGCTAACAGAGAAGAATACAGAGCCAAGAATTAAAACCCTCACATATGATTAACTAATAATTCCACAATGGGGCCAAGAATAGTATATGCAGAAAGGATAAGTCTCTTCAATAAATGAATGGCATTGGGAAAACTAGATAACCACATGCAAAAGAGTGAAATTGGACCCCTCTCTTACACCACTCATAAAAATTAACTCAAAATTGATTAAAGATTTAAATGTAAGAGCTGAAACTTTAAAATTCCGAGAGGAAAAGCTGATTGGTCTTGGCAATTATCTTTTGTGATATGATACCAAAAGCCCAAAAAACAAAAGTGAAAATAAACAAGTGCGAGTACCCCCAACTAAAAATCTTCCATACTGCCAAAGAAACCATCAACAAAATGAAAAGGCAACCTATAAAATGGGAGAAAATATTTGCAAATCATATATTTCATAAGTGGTTAAAATTATAAAGGACACATACAATTCAATAGCAAAAAAAAAAAAATCTGTACCCGGAAAGGTGGCCAACATCACTAATAATCAGGGAAATTCAAATCAAAATCATGAGATATCACCTCACACCTATTAGAACGGGTATCACCAAGAAGATAAGAGAAAAAAAAATGTTGATGAGGATCGAGAGAAAAGTGAATTTTTATGCACTATTGTGGGAGTGTAAACTGGTTCAACCACAATGGATATATACCTAAAGGAAATGAAAACAAGGTATCTAAGAGCTATTTGCTCTCCTAAGTTTATTCCAGTGTTAGTCACAATAGCCAAGATACAGAAACAACCTAAGTGTCCCTCAAGGATAAAAGGATAAAGAAGATGTGGTATAAATATATAATGAAAAAGAAAAAAAGTCCTGTCACTTATGACCTCATGGATGGACCTTGAGGACATCATGCTAAATAGATAAGTTATATAGAAAGAATGTGTTAGTCACTCAGTCATGGCCAACTCTTTGTGATCCCATGGACTGTACCCTACCAGGTCCCTCTGCCTATGGGATTCTCCAGACAAGAATACTGGAGTGGGTTGCCATTCCCTTCTCCAGGGAATCTTCCTGACCCAGGGATCAAACCCAGGTCTCCCTCATTGGGGTTGCTTCTTTACCATCTGAGCCACCAGGGGAACCCTCAGATAAGTCATATAGAGAAAGACAAATACTGGAGGATATCACCTATGTATGGAAACTAAAAAAAGTCAGACTCATAAAAACAGAATAAATTGGAGATTACCAGGGGCTGGGGGTTGGGAGAATAGGAGAGATGTTGTTTAAGGGTGCAAATTTGCAACTAGTAGACAAATAAGTCCTAAAGATCTAATGTATAGTATAATTAATATAGATAACAGTAGTGTGATGCTTACTCCTTGGAAGAAAAGTTATGACCAACCTAGATAGCATATTGAAAAGCAGAGACATTACTTTGCCAACAAAGATCCATCTAGTCAAGGCTATGGTTTTCCCAGTGGTCATGGATGTGAGAGTTGGACAGTAAAGAAAGCTGAGTGAGGAAGAATTGATGCTTTTGAACTGTGGTGTTGGAGAAGACTCTTGAGAGTCCCTTGGACTGCAAGGAGATCCAACCAGTTCATCCTAAAGGAGATCAGTCCTGGGTGTTCATTGGAAGGACTGATTTTGAAGCTGAAACTCCAATACTTTGGCCACCTGATGCAAAGAGCTGACTCATTGGAAAAGACCCTGATGCTGGGAAAGATTGAGGGCAGGAGGAGAAGGGGACGACAGAGGATGAGATGGTTGGATGGCATCACTGACTCAATGGACATGGGTTTGGCTGGACTCTGGGAGTTGATGATGGACAGAGAGGCCTGGCGTGCTGTGGTTCATGGGGTCGCAAAGAGTCCAGACACGACTGAACGACTGAACTGAACTGAACTGAATGCAGAGTCCCATGTAGATCAAATGGTCCATTCACAACTTGTAGCCGTAATATGTGGAACACCGGGCCCTCAAGCTCACCACGGCAGGGGAAATGAGGACTGACTAGACACATGGAATGTGCCACATGCCAGGCCGGGAAGTGACACACAACCTATATAAGAATCCTATTGGCCACAGTCCAGTCAAATGGTCCCATGAGAAGCTGAGGAATGCAGAGGAGCACTTGAATATTTGGTGAACTCTAACAATTTCTGCTCCAGTAGGAAAGAGATTTTGTGTAGCTATTGTGATGACTAAATTAAAGTTGGGAAACATGGAAAAAGAAAGATGATTTAGGAGGCATTTGAGGTGGCCTGATCAGGATGTTCACGGTAGGGAAAAAAAAAAAGTATGTAACTGTGAAATCTATTTTATTTCATTTTTTAATTTTTATTTTATATTGGAGCATAGTTTATTAACAATATTGCATTAATTTCAGGTTTACAGCAAACTGATTCCATTATACATGTACATATATCTATTCTTTTTCAAATTCATTTCCCACTTAGGTTATTAGAGTATTGAACAGCATTCCTTGTGCTATATAGAAGTGTGTACATATCAATTCCAAACTCCCAATCTATTCATTCCCCCTACTCTTTCCCTCTGGTAACCATAAGTTCATTCTCTAAGTCTATTTCTGTTTTGTAAATAAGTTCATTTGTAGTTTTTTTTTAGATTTCACATGTAAGCAATATGTTTTGAAGGTGGAGGCACAAAAGGAATGATTTGCTAATAGACTAGGTGTGAAAAGTGAAAGTGAAGTTGCTCGGTCATGTCTGACTCTTTACAACCCCACGGACTGTAGCCTACGAGGCTTCTCCATCCATGGGATTTTTCAGGTAAGAGTACCGGAGCGGATTATCATTTCCTTCTCCAGGGAATCTTCCAGACCCAGGGATCAAACCCAGGTCTCCCGCATTGCAGGCAGTAGCTTTACCCTCTGAGCCACCAGGGAAGCCTTGTGTGGACTAGGTGTAGTTAGAAGAAATGAGGCAGAGAAATGTCAGGATCAATAACGACTCTGAACATTCAAGCACTAATGTGAACAGTGATGCCATTTACTGAAATGGGGAAGACAGAAATGGAAGCAAGTAGAATGGGTTTAGGGACAAAACTATGACAAATCCAAGCGGAGCTGACCCACATACAATTTGATATGTGAGACAGTAGCTCAAAGCAAATTTGAAGCAAAGGATATAAATTTAGAACTTTTCAGGACACACAGCTCATCAGAAATGTAACTACAGGATTCCTCCTGAAACCCTTAATAAGTTAACATGTTTGCAGTTTGTCACTTAATTGCTAGGTATATTTTGCAGCAAAAATTTCCAATATAAACTTAAGTATTCATTCTACCTATCTTTTCCTTGAAATCTGGTCTGAGTTTCATACTTGGAAAGTGTTTCCCCACTGAAAGATTATAAAAATAGCTATGTATGTGTTCTAGTACACTTGTGGGTCCTAAGAGAATGAGCTTTCATTTGCAAGATAGTTGGCTTGCAAATGAAACCGAGTTGTTGTTCAGTAGCTCGGTTGTGTCCGACTCTTTGTGATCCCATGGACTGCAGCACGCCAGGCTTCCCTGTCCTTCACCATCTCCTGGAGTTTGCTCAAATTCATTTCCATTGAGTCAGTGATGCCATCCAACCATCTCATCCTCTGTCATCCCCTTCTGTCTTCATTCTTTCCCAGCATCAGGGTCGTTTCTAATAAGCCAGCTCTTCGAATCAGGTGGCCAAAGTATTGGACCTTCAACTTCAGCATCAGTCCTTCCAAAGAATATTCAGAGTTGATTTCCTTTAGGATTGACTGGTTTGATCTCCTTGCAATCCAAGGGACTCTCATGAGTCTTCTCCAGCACCACAATTTGAAAGCATCAATTCTTTGGCGCTCAACCTTCTTTATAGTGCAACTCTCACATCTGTACATGACTATTGAAAAAACCATAGCTTTGACTATATAGATATAGACCTTTATTGGCAAAGTGATGTCTGCTTTTTAATATGCTATCTAGGTTTGTCATAGCTTTCCTTCCAAGGAGCAAGCGTCTTAATTTTTTGCCTGCAGTCACCATCTGCACTGATTTTGGAGTCCAAGAAAATAAAGTCTGTCACTGTTTCCATGAGTACCTACATGTCAAAATTATCAAATTGTATACTTTAAATATGTACAACTATGGTTTTTTAATTATAACTCAGTAAAGCTTTCACAGGTAACTCTGTCAATGGCCTTCAGGGTGGCCTTGTCGAAAGTAACATCCCAAGCTACCATGGAGCTGCCTTGGGTAGAAAGCATTTCTGGTGAATGTCACTGGGTAATATCTCCCTTTTAGCCCTGTTTTAAATAATCTCCCCAAACTCTGCAGCAAATCAGCTTTACTATCTTAGACAAGAAACTTCCCCAGGTAGGCATATGTGAGGGACTAGAAATTGACACATGTTCACTACATTTTATTCCACAAACCTTTACTGAGAATATGGTTTGCATTTGGAGAGTTCAAAACTGAGAGACACAGTCCTTATTCTCAGGAATCTCACAATCCCGTTGGGAGACAGACACAACTAAACAGTGTAAAAGCAGGCTTATCCTGGAGTGAGAAGGACTGTGACCGGAGAAGGCAGGACCCTGCTGAGAGGTCTGCAGAACCCAGGGACAATGTCTTGGTGTGCAATTTCTCTGTCTCCATTTCTCCAAACACTTCCTAAAAGCCTATAACTTATAAAACCTCTGCGTGCCCTCCCTGTGCCTGTAACAGATACTTGACTGATGTACCAGCCAACAGACTAATGTTCTGCATGGATTAACATTTACATATCTGTCCAGTTCAGTGCCCCATCCATCTGCCCCCACTCCAGAGAGGCCAATAAAACTCTATTTCAAATTCATACTGCACAAAGTGTTCTTGACTCCTGGATCCACTGCCTCCAACTTCCTAAGGATCATGAGACTCCTGCTCCTGACTTTTACTGTCCTTGTGTTCCTACCACAAGTGACCCCAGGTAATCAGAACCCAGGGAAGCTGCAAAAACAAAGGTAGACTAGGTTCCGGTCCATGTAAATTTCCAATGTGGCATGGTATTCCCCCAACCTGAGCAGCTCCATGGTCCCCTTGTTGGAACAATGTCCCTGGCAAGGGTAGACCTTAAGCGTAGGACAAGTTGTCTGCTGTAGACAGGGATGACCCCAAACATCCAGAGTTGTCCTTGGTTCTATGTCCCAAGTTGCTACCTAAGGGACCAGGTGGCAGCTTGACTCAGTTCAGTTGTCCTTCCAGTTTGTGCCAGCTCTTGAAAATAATTCCCAAAGCCCACTTTCCTATGTTTTCCTGACCCTAAAAGTCCTGTTATAGCTTTAAATGGGTTTCTTTTTTTCTTTTGATAGTCTGGAATTTGGCAAACAGGTCAGAAATTATCTGCAGAGCTGTTATTCAAAAAATAGAACTGACTTTCATTCTCTCTTCTACAATAAAATTCTAGGCTTTTAATAATTACTGCTTTAAGATATAGAGAACAGGCTTGTGGACACAGCAGAGGAAAGAGAGGGAGGGACAAATGGAGAGAGTAGCCCTGAAATATATATATTACATATGTGAAATAGCTAGTGGGAAGTTGCTACATAACACAGGGAGCTCCACCCGGTGCACTGTGTCCATCTAGAGGAATGAGATGGGGGGGTTGGGGGTGGGAGGGAGTTTCAAGAAGGAGGGGATATATGTACACTTAAGGATGATTCACATTGTCATATGGCAGAAACCAACACAATATTGTAAAGCAATTATCCTCCAATTAAAAATAAAAATTTTTAAATAAAAAAATAATTACTGCTTTATTAAGTATATCTAAAGTCTGCCCAAAACTTTGAAATTGTGACTGAAGGGTTTTTTAAATTAATTTATTTATTTTAATTGGAAGCTAATTACTTTACAATATTGTATTGGTTTTGCTATACGTTGACATGAATCTGCCACGGGTATACATGTGTCCCCCATCCTGAACCCCCCTTCACCTCCCTCCCCATCCCATTCATCAGGGTCATCCCAGTGCACCAACCCTGAGCACCCTGTCTCATGCATCGAACCTGAACTGGCCATCTATTTCATGTATGGTAATATACATGTTTCAATGCTATTCTCTCAAATCATCCCATACTTGCCTTCTCCCACAGAGTCCAAAAGTCGGCTCTTTACATCTGTGTCTCTTTTGCTGTCTCGCATATAAGGTCATCGTTACCACCTTTTAAAATTCCATATATGTGTTAATATACTGTATTGTTATTTTTCTTTCTGACTTACCTCACTCTATATAGTAGGCTCCAGTTTCATCCACCTCATTAGAACTGATTCAAATGCATCCGTTTTAATAGCTGAATAATACTCCACTGTGTATATGTACCACAGCTTTCTTATACATTCATCTGCTGATGGACAGCTAGGTTGCTTCCATGTCCTAGCTATTGTAAACA
Organism: Oryx dammah; assembly: GCF_014754425.2. Lineage (NCBI taxonomy): Eukaryota > Metazoa > Chordata > Mammalia > Artiodactyla > Bovidae > Oryx > Oryx dammah. Next base: position 22,371,362 of record NW_024070194.1, on the reverse strand, counting down.
GTATGTAGGATTGCTGGGTCATATGGAAGTTCTATTTCCAATTTGAAATTGTGACTGAAGAGTTTTTATACAAAGTACACTACTTTCTACTTTGTTGTATATCTCTCAAGATATACATGTATATCTTGTATACATGTATACACAGAGCTTTGTATAAATAAAGCTTTATAAAAGTTAATCTATATTTTTATTAAAAAAACAAACACACTATATATATAGCTATGTGGTGTTCATCTTTTGTTAATAATATTTTGTGACCATCTTTCCCTGTCACCACCTAAAGATCTGCCTCATTCTTTGCAATGTTGTAAAATTCCACTGTGAGATAAGCCATAATTGTTGAACGGTGATTTGGGAATTTCCTAACTTTCTAATGAACACATCATGAACATACTTGTATATATATCTTTACATATTTGGATCAGGATTATACAAAATAGATTCCCTAATGTCAAATGACCTAGAAGTCAAGACGTAAGTGTAAAAGATCTTTTTCCATTAATTCCTTCCTTATATGCGTGGGGGTGTTGAGACTAGGAAAGAGACAGAGGTGAAAGATTTTGTGAACGCAATCCATAAATCTTGGAAACTTAGAGCACGTGGGCAGTGAAGGAAATATTACACGTTCTGAGGTTTTAAGTCTGAGTGCTCTGGTAAGAGATATAAATTTAACACCATCCCTTTAGAGGGAATAGTTGAGATGATGAAGGAAGCCTGAGGTTTTCATGTTTTATCTTGGACAGCCCCTATGTTTAAGAAAGAAGAATAAAAATCAGTGACATTTATACGAACAGGAAAATCCATCTACCTCTCACCAACATTGTACAAGGGTCACCACATCACCGTAATCCCTCCAGCACTCAGCATTGCTTTTATCTGAGTAATAGCACTCTGTTGGGTTTTTACGGTTTTTTTTTTTTTTTTTTGCACTTCTCTTATCCACATCACCAGATGGTTGACACCGAGATCAGATTGATTATATTCTTTGCAGCCAAAGATGGAGAAGCTCTACACAGTCAGCAAAAACAAGACCAGGAGCTGACTGTGGCTCAGATCATGAACTCCTTATTGCCAAATTCAGACAAATTGAAATAGGGAAAACCACTAGACCATTCAGGTATGACCTAAATCAAATCCCTTATGACTATACAGTGGAAGTGAGAAATAGATTTAAGGGACTAGATCTGATAGACAGAGTGCCTGATGAACTATGGATGGAGATTCATGACATTGTACAGGAGATAGGAGTCAAATCCATCCCCATGGAAAAGAAATGCAAAAAGGCAAAATGGTTGTCTGAGGAGGCCTTACAAATAGCTGTGAAAATAAGGGAAGTGAAAAGCAAAGGAGAAAAGGAAAGATATACCCATTTGAATGCAGAGTTCCAAAGAACAGCACGGAGAGATAAGAAAGCCTTCCTCAATGATCAAAGCAAAGAAAGATAGGAAAACAAAAGAATGGGAAAGACTAGAGAGCTCTTCAAGAAAATTAGAGATACCAAGGGAACATTTCATGCAAAGATGGGCTCAATAAAGGACAGAAATGATAGGGACCTAACAGAAGCACAAGATATTAAGAAAAGGTGGCAAGAATACACAGAAGAACTGTACAAAAAAGATCTTCATGACCCAGATAATCACGATGGTGTGATCACTCACCTAGAGCCAGACATCCTGGAATGTGAAGTCAGGTAGGCCTTAGGAAGCATCACTATGAACAAAGCTAGTAGAGGTGATGGAATTCCAGTTGAGCTATTTCAAATCCTGAAAGATGATGCTGTGAAAGTGCTGCACTCAATATGCCAGCAAATTTGGAAAACTCAGCAGTGGCCACAGGACTGGAAAAGGTCAGTTTTCATTCCAATCCCAAAGAAAAGCAATGCCAAAGAATGCTCAAACTACCACACAATTGCACTCATCTCACACGCTAGTAAAGTGATGCTTATAATTCTCCAAGCCAGGCTTCTGCAATATGTGAACTGTGAACTTCCAGATGTTCAAGCTGGTTTTAGAAAAAGCAGAGGAACAAGAGATCAAATTGTCAACATCTGCTGGATCATGAAAAAAGCAACAGAGTTCCAGAAAAACATCTATTTCTGCTTTATTGACTATGCCAAAGCCTTTGACTGTGTGGATCACAATAAACTGTGGAAAATTCCAAAAGAGTTGGGAATACCAGAGCACCTGACCTGCCTCTTGACAAACCTATATGTAGGTCAGGAAGCAACAGTTAGAACCGGACATGGAACAACAGACTGGTTCCAAATAGGAAAAGGAGTACGTCAAGGCTGTATATTGTCACCCTGCTTATTTCTTACATGCAGAGTACATCATGAGAAATGCTGGGCTGGAAGAAACACAAGCTGGAATCAAGATTGCTGGGAGAAATATCAATAACCTCAGATATGCAGATGACACCACCCTTATGGCAGAAAGTGAAGAGGAACTTTTAAAAAGCCTCTTGATGAAAGTGCAAGAGGAGAGTGAAAAAGTTGGCTTAAAGCTCAACATTCAGAAAACTAAGATCATGGCATCTGGTCCCATTACTTCATGGCAAATAGATGGGGAAACAGTGGAAACAGTAGCTGACTTTATTTTTCTGGGCTCCAAAATCATTGCAGATTGTGATTGCAGCCATGAGATTAAAAGACGCTTACTCCTTGGAAGGAAAGTTATGACCAACCTAGATAGCATATTAAAAAGCAGAGGCATTACTTTGCCGACAAAAGTCCATCTAGTCAAGGCTATGGTTTTTCCAGTGGTCATGTATGGATGTGTGAGTTGGACTATAAAGAAAGCTGAGTGCCAAAGAATTGATGCTTTTGAACCGTGGTGTTGGAGAAGACTCTTGAGAGTCCCTTGGACTGCAAGGAGATCCAACCTAAACCTGCAGTCCATCCTAAAGGAGATCAGTCCTGGGTGTTCATTGGAAGGACTGATTTTGAAGTTGAAACTCCAATACTTTGGCCACCTGGTGTGAAGAGCTGACTCATTGGAAAAGACCCTGATGCTGGGAAAGATTGAGGGCAGGAGGAGAAGGGGACGACAGAGGATGAGATGGTTGGATGGCATCACCGACTCAATGGACATGGGTTCTGCTGGACTCTGGGAGTTGGTGATGCACAGGGAGGCCTGGTGTGCTGCGGTTCATGGGGTTGCAAAGAGTCAGACATGACTGAGCAACTGAACTGAACTGAACTATCCTGTATATATCCAAATATTTATGAACAGCTTGCTTTCAAAGACCTGCAAGACCCCGTGAGATTTCAACCTCCATTACATTTCTCCATTAGTTCAGTTCAGTTCAGTCGCTCAGTCGTCTCCGACTCTTTGCGACCCCATGAATTGCAGCACACCAGGCCTCCCTATCCATCACCAACTCCCGGAGTTCACTCAGTCTCATGTCCATCGAGTCAGTGATGCCATCCAGCCATCTCATCCTCTGTCGTCCCCTTCTCCTCCTGCCCCCAATCCCTCCCCGCATCAGAGTCTTTTCCAATGAGTCAACTCTTCGCATGAGGCGGCCAAAGTACTGGAGTTTCAGCTTTAGCATCATTCATTTCTCCATTACTCTCCACCTAATTTATTCTACAGTCACCATGACAACCTTATCTTCAAAAACGTTGAGATAAATCCTGCCTCTGGGCCTTTGTACTTGCAGCTTCCTCTGTCTGGTACACTCTTCCTCCAATTAGTATCAAAATCTCACTTTCTCACTTCCTTCTCTATGAGGTCTTTTACTACTTCTCTTCCAAACACATGCTTCCTATTCTGCTTTCCCTGTTACAATGCTCTTCAGAATACTTTTCATCTATTTCTAATGGCATCTTAAATAAAGAACATTTTACTTTCTTCTCTTACAATCTCATTGTTTCTCGAAAAGACAAATCTCCATGAGAGCAGAAAGCTTAGTTTATTTTGCTAACAGATATACATTCCTGTATCCTGAACAGTGCCTTCAACTGTTGAATAAATAAACAAGTTACATTTGTTGAATGAATAAACAGGTTCCACTTCTGTTAATTGCCTATTTATATCCTTTGCTCGTTGTTTCTATTTGGCAGGTGATGCTTTCTTGTTGATAGGCAGATCTTTATCTATTTTTTATATTATTCCCTAGTCAGGTTTAGTCACTGGGTATTATTCCTTATCCTGTCATCTACCTATGAACTTTGCCCATTACATGTCCTTCAACTGAACAGAAAACTTAATTCTGGTCTAATCAAATTCAACAATATTCTGCCTTGTGAGTCATGCTTGGTAATTTTCTTAAAGAAGTTTTTCCTCTTCTTAGGTCTCAAAGGAAATCTCTGATGTTATCTTCTAGTAACTTTTCAGCCTTGCCTTTCACATTTAAATCTTTAAGCCACAAGATGGAATGTGTAAATCCACTTTTATTTTTCTCATGGAGTTGACCAGTTTTCCCAGTACTGTTTGCTAAATAATGTATTCCTCTTCATTGATTCAGAATGTCATTGTTAGAGCGTATTAAGCTCTCCATGGATCTGTTGCAAACTGTCTACTCTATTCTGTTGGTTTATTTGTTCTGGTGACAAGCTACTATGTATTTTTTTTGTTGTTGTTGTTGTTGTTTAGTTGATTTCCTTTATTTATTTTTATTTATTTATTTATTTTTAATTTTTACTTTACAATTCTGTATTGGTTTTGGCTTAGATTGACATGAATCCACCACAGGTGTACATGCGTTCCCAAACATGAACCCCCCTCCCACCCCCCTCCCCACAACATCTCTCTGGGTCATCCCCGCGCATCAGCCCCAAGCGTGCCATATCCTGCATCAGACATAGACTGGCAATTAGATTCTTACATGATATTATACATGTTTCACTGCCATTCTCCCAAATCATCACGCCCTCTCCCTCTCCCTCTGAGTCCAAAAGTCCGCTATACACATCTGTGTCTTTTTTGCTGTCCTGCATTACAATGGCTTGATAGGCTGTCAGTGTCTAGAAGGGCAAGATTTTGTCTTATTTCTTTTTTAAAGTAATATTAGCTATTGGTGGCCTCTATTCTTAATTATAAATTTTAAAGTAAAACAATAAAGTTTCCCAAAAATCCCACTGGGATTTTGAAGAGAATTTCATTAAATTTGTGGATTAATTTACAGGAAAGTAAATCTATATGATAATTATCATCTCTTTCAAGATCACACTTTCTGTTATGGTTTTAAACTATATCCCATAGAGGTCTTAGATATTCTCAGTTTAAAACAAGATATTTCATGACTATGACATATATTTTATTATACTTTTTAGTCAGTTACTGTTGGTGTAGAAAAGTGCCATTGAGTCTTGTAAGTTGATATTGCATCTGATATAATTACTGAACTCCTGTTAATTGTAATAATTTGTTGGTTACTTTTTTATATTATAATCATGACTGCTAGAATGAATGACAGTTTTCTCCCTTTCCTTCCAATCCTTATACTCTTGTTTGGTTTTGGTTTTTTCCTTAAAACATTAGCCAGGCCCCTACTATTATTTCAAAAGATAGTAGTAATAGAAGAGTATCTTTGTTTTCCTGATCTCAGAGGGAATTAGTTTTTCCAATAGGTAATGTTATTTCTAGAATCTGATACATCAGTTCAGTTCCGTTCAGTCGCTCAGTCGTGTCCGACTCTTTGCGACCCCGTGAATCGCAGCACGCCAGGCCTCCCTGTCCAACACCAACTCCCGGAGTTCACTCAGACTCACGTCCATTGAGTCAGTGATGCCATCCAGCCATCTCATCCTCGGTCGTCCCCTTCTCCTCCTGCCCCCAATCCCTCCCCGCATCAGAGTCTTTTCCAATGAGTCAACTCTCCTCATGAGGTGGCCAAAGTACTGGAGTTTCAGCTTCAGCATCATTCCCTCCAAAGAAATCCCAGGGCTGATCTCCTTTGATACATAACCTTCATCAAATTAAGGAAATCCCCATTATGCTTGCTTTGCCTAGTTTTCATCATAAGTAAGCACTGAACTTTATCAAGAAATTTTTCTGTATAAAATAAAATAATTTTATTATTTATCTCCTTAATTCTATATAGGTAGTGAATTTCACTGGAGGATTTCATAATGTTGGATGGTAATTTTGCTTTTGGGGTTAAACTCTCCTTGATCATGCTGTATTTTAATACATTGCTGAATTCAGTTAACTAATACTTTATTTAGGATTTTTTAAATCTATATTTTAAAGGAAAATAGACCTATTATTTTCTAGTTTTGGATTATAGTTGTCGCATAAAATGATCCAGACAGCTTTCCTTTCTCCCTCTACCTCTATTTTCTGGAACATTTTATACAAGATCAATACTTGGATCTTCTGTGAAATTAGTAGAACTCACCTTTAAAGTCATCCAGAATAACAGTTTTACTCACAATGGCTAAAAGGTGGAAGCAATCCAAATGTTCATTAATTGGTGAATAGATAAGTAAAATGTAGTACATATATGCGATGGAATATTATTCAGCTTCAAAAAGGAAAGGATTCTGACACACGCTGCAATGTGGATGAACATTGAAGACACAGTGTTAAGTGAGATGTCAGTCACAAAATGACAAATACTGTATGATTCTACTCACATGAGGTATTTAGAGTAGTCAAACTCATAAAGAAAAAAACAAAATGATAGTTGCCAGGGGAATGGGGGTGGAGATTTTAATGGGTACAAAATTTCCACTGCAAGATGAAAAGTTTAGCGGGTGTATGTCGGTGATGGCAACACAACGAAGTGAATTATACCAGCATGGGTGTGTGTGTGTGTGCGCGTGCGCGCGTGCACCCGGACACGTGTGCTTAGTCAGGTCCAACTCTTTGTGACTCTGGACTGCTGTCCGCCAGTGTCCTCTGTCCATGGGATTCTCCAGGCAAGAATACTGGAGTGGGCTGCCATTTCCTCTTCCAAGGGATCTTCCCGACCCAGGAGTCAAACTCGCGTCTCCTGAATTGGCAGGAGGATTCTTTACCACTGATCCACCTAGGAAGCCCTGAATCATATCAAACTACTACTTTAAAATGGTTTAATTGATCAATTTTATGTTATATGTATTTTACCAAAATTGTAAAAATCATCTAGGGCTGAGTCTTTGGGGAAGAAAAGTTTTTTCACTACAATGTCAATTTCCAAACACTTTTTGATTTATTGAGGTTTACATTTTTTTCCTAGGCCATCACTGGAATATTTTTAGAAATTTACACATTTCAGCTAGGTTTTCAGTTTTATTAGCATATAATTGTTGATAATTCCTTTCTGTGTTTTTAATTTGTTGTATCTAGTTTTATTTCACCATTTCACTAAGGATATCATTTTTATTTCCCCCTTTTTTTCCTTGATTGTTCTTTCCAGTTTTCTGATTTCCTTAACTTCTAACTTTATCATTTCTGATTTTATTACTGCCCTTCTAATTTGTTTAATTTTTATCATATTGTTTAATTTTCAAATACATGGGGTTTTAATTCTGATTTTATTGCATTTGATTGGGAAACATAGATTGTCTGATATTAAGCAAATGGAACTTATTAAGGTTTTTTTAATGGCCTGAATCCTTGCTACATAAGATGTAGTCCATGGACTAGTAGTACTGACATCTTCTAGAAGATTGTTAGAAAAGCACAAACTCAAGTGTTTTCCCATCAACTGAAATAAAAATTGCATTTTACCAAGACTTCTATGATTTGCACATAGTGTGAGAAGTATTGGCGTAAAATTTGAGCAAATGAAGCATCTCACTTAGGAATATCTACACTGTTCTGAGGTCCTATTTCTCAGTTGCTCAGTCGTGCCTGACTGCAACCCTATGAACGGTAGCCCTCTGGTCTCCTCTGTCCTATCCCTCTGGTCTCCTACCTGGGATTTCCCAGGTCAAAATACTGGAGTGGGTTGCCATTTGCTTCTCCAGGGGACCTTCCCAATCAAATCTACATTTTAAGGGTCTAGTAATATTTTATTTCTTAATCAGAATGCAGGTATATGGGTATTCATTTTATTATTTTTAAAGTACAGAGATACATTTTATATACTTATTTGAATGTATATTTTGAATGCATTCAAAGAAATTTAGCTGCGTGGGATATGAGCAATGCAAATAACCCAATCATACCTACGACAGGATGAACTTGTGTTATGCAGATTGCTTCACACAAGCCCAGGGAACTTCATTACTAGTTCCAATTCCCTGTGACTAACAAGCTGCTTTTTATTTATGAGATGCAAGATGCATCTCTACATACAGAAAAAATTTTTAAATGGGCAGATATGAAGTTCAGAACAGATACTTTTAGAAACATGGTATTTACCAGGCCTGAGCTGGGGAATCTTGCAAGTTGCTGGTTGCCAAATATACAGTCATGCTTGTTAAGTTGAGAGCCTCAAACCTAAAATCAGTGATCTTTCCTTTTATTTTTCAGCCTATGGTGGTAGAAAAAGATGCTGGAACAACTCAGGGCGCTGCAAAAAAAAATGCGCTGCTGATGAAGTAATAAGAGCAGTATGTAAGAATCGTCAATCCTGCTGTGTTTCACAACTAGTGGTTTTCGTCAAGGAAACTATCACTTCTTCCCCATCCACGAATGGTTGGGAAGAAGAGGCTATGGATAGAATTGTATCAGTAGCATCTACTTCAACCTACTTGGAATAAATAACAAGAATAAAGAAGATTAAAAGTCTGACCCAGACCTGAAAACCATATTTCTCTCCTATATGTTCTTCAAAGCTCACGACTTCCTCTTGACCATCACTCTCCCTATCTTCAAAGTATAGATCAACGCACTGAAAAATATCACAGTCACCCACTCCCACCCTCCATCAATGTGTAATTCTAGAGTAAAAGGCTGTGTAAAGAAGTCCCCCAAATTTCCAGCATTTCCAGTGGATAAACTCCTTGGTGCTTTTCTTGAAATTTCAAATTATTTCCACAGTTTTAATCAATTTTTAGTGTTCCTAGTTTGTAGTTTAGCTATGCACAGCCTTAATTACTTGAAGTGTTCCAACTCTGATCTTTCCATTTGTCCTTCTGCCTTCTCAATAAGTGTTTTGGAATACCAGAGGCACTCCTTGTGTTAGTCCTGCCTCTTGATGGCAGCATAAATGGTGACAATAAAAATTCCAGGTCCTTGTGTTTAGGAGAGTAGTTCTAGGACACCAAAGGCTTTCTTTATAACAGCAGATACCTCAGATGAAAGGATGCATTTTATAAATGCCTTAACATTATCACTCACTGTAGGAAACTGACTGGTCCAGGTATGAGCTACAAGGACTCCTTTTTACCCTGGTTGCCTCAAGGTTGGAATAGAAGTTATTGAAAAACTGGCTTCATAGACCCATTTCCTTAACCAAGCCTTATTCGCATACAGACATCCATGGACCGGGATGATCTCTTAACTAGGGGTGAAAAGGTGGGTCCTTTTGTCCACCTTATTGCTGAAAGCTTTGTCTCCCCCTGATGGCACAAACGTATATTCACACCCCATCTCTTCTCAGAAAGGTCCATGAAACTCTACCACATACTTCTAATTCTAATATTTTAAGTCTTTGAAAGGCTGAATCTCTGGTCTTTGGTTTCTGCTAACTTAAATTCATGGTACCTTATTTCCTTGTGTGTTTTACAATCTGGGGGGCTTCCCTTGTGGCTCAGCAGGTAAAGAACTACCTTCAGTGCAGGAAACCTAGGTTCAATCCCTGGGTTGGGAAGATCTCCTGGAAAAGAGAATGGCTACCACCTCCAGTATTCTGGCCTGAAGAATTCCATGGACAGTATAGTCCATGGGGTCACAAAGAGTTGGATATGACTGAGCGACTTTCACTTTCCTTCCCTTTTGGCTTTGGGGCTCTAATCTTTGCATGTTCCTTTATCTGAGTAAATTAGTTGGATAGTGACCTAAAATATTTCCCAGGTGTTTCAGTGGTTAAAAAAGAAAAAATCCACCTGCCAATGTGGGAGCCACAGGAGACGTGGATTCAACCCTTGGATTGGGAAGATCCCCCAGAGAAGGAAATGGCAACCCAGAATAGGAAAGATACCTTACCATGCAAAACTTAATCTCTCACTATGTTTTCCAATGGATGAGAAACACACAAGAGTGGCAGGTGCATGAATTTTAATAAAGGAGTATTGGCAGCAGGTTGAGGATAGTGACCACTACCACTCAAGATACTTTTGGCCAGCGATTCTCTCGGCTCCAGTCATTTTTCCTTTCTTTGCCAGAAATGTCTATCCTTACATAGGAAGGGAGGCAGCAGGGTTGATCATTTCTGCAATAGAAGTAGGGCTCTTCAGACTGTCTGCAAGCAGGTCTACAGATTCCCAAGTTACCCATGCATCGAAGCATGTGACGTCTGCCTGGCCAAAAAAAAAAAAAAAAAATAGAGATAGTTAATTTCTATTTAGCAGTAACAAATCTGACAATTCAGGGAGCATAGTGAAAGCACAAAGAGCTAAAACAATAATAAGTACCATTTCACACCTGTTAAAGTGACCCAAACTCAGACTATTGAAAACAGTAAATGCTGGCAAGGAAGTGGAGCAATAGGAAGTCTCACTCATTGACGGTGAGAAAGAAAAATGGTATAGCTTGGTGGTTTCTTACAAAACTAAGCATATTCTTACCCATGTGATCCTACAATTGCACTCCTTGTTCTGTACCCAAAGGACTTGAAACTTTATGTCCAGACAAAAATCTGCACACAGCTTTATTCATAAATGACAACATTTGGAGGCAACCAAGATGCCCTTCAGTAGGTGAGAAGTTAAATAAACTAGGACACATCCAGACAATGGGATTATTCAGCTCTAAAAAAATAAAAAACAAAGAGCTATCAAGCTATGAATAGACACAGAAGAAGCTTAAATGTACATCACTAAGTGAAAGAAGCTGAACCAAGAAGCCTACCATGTAATTCCAGCTATGTGACTTTCTGGAAAAGGATACGATAAAAAGATCATTGGTTGCCAGGTGTTGGGATGGGGGAAGAGATGAGTACGTAGGGCACAGATGATGTGGGGGGTGGTGAAGATAGTCTATGTGATACTATAATAGTGGATTCATGTCAATATACATTTGTCCAAATCCATAGAATGTACAACCCCAAGAGTGAATCTTCGTGTGGCTCAGCAGTGGAAACTATGGACTTGGGGTGATTATGGGTTAATATAGATATGTCAATTGTAATAAATGCACAACTCTGGTGGCAGATGTTATAACAGAGGAGCCTTGAATGAGTAGGGGCAGACAGCGTATGGGAAATCTCTGTCCCATCTTCTCAATTTTGCTGTGAACCTAAAACTGGCTTAAAAAAATAAAACCCATTTTAGTGAATACCTTAAAATAAATAAAGCTGCTATAAACACTTGTCTATAGGTTTTTGGATCTACATTTTCATTTCTCTGGAATATATGCCCAAGAGTGCATTTGCTGTGTAGTATAGTCATTATATATTTAGTTTAGTGGTTGTACCATTTAACATTCACTCAAGAGATGTATAAAAGAATCAGTTTCTCTGCATCATGGCTGGCATTTGGTATTGTCACTATTTTTAATTTTAATTGTTATATGTAAGGAATCTCATTGTGGTCTTAATTTAATTTGCATTTTTCTAATTGCTAGTGATGTTGAGCATCTTTTCATGTACTCCTTTGCCATCCGTATAACCTCTTCAGTGAAACATCTTTTCACGTTTTTCTTCCAATTGGATTGTATACTTTTTTCTGTTGAGTTTTGAGAGTTGTTTCTCTATTCTAGATACAAGTTCTTTGTCACAGATGTGGTTTGCAAATATTTCACCCAATTTTTTTTCCAATTATTAATTTGTCTTTTTGTCTATCTTTTTCACAGGATCTCACAGACTGAAAGTTTTAAATTTTAATTGAATCTATTTTCTTTTTCTTTTATGGATTATGCTCTTCATCTCTAAGAACTCTTCACCTAGCCCTAGGCCTGAACATTTTTCCCGTGTTTTCTTCCAGAAGTTTACATTTTACTTTTAAGTCTATGATACACTTTGGGTTAATTTTTGTGTAAGTTGTTAGGTTTAGGTTGAGAGCCTTTTTTCTCTGCCTACAGACTTCCAATTGCTCCAGCAATATTTATTGAAAAAGATATTTTCTTCTATTGAATTACTTTTGCACATTTGTGAAATATCAGTTGGTTGCACTTGTGTAGGGCTATTTCTGTTCAGTTGAACTGTGTGTCTGTCTCTCTACCATGACCACACAGTCTTGGCTACTTTAGCTATGTAAGTCTTAAAATCTGGTAGAATAATTTCTCCACCTTTGTTCTTTGTTTTAGCTATTCTCATTCCTTTGCAAATTTCTCTACAGATGAAATATAGAGCAGACAATCTTATCTGTATCCACAATAAACCTTACTAGAATTTTGATAGAAATTGTATAAAATGGATCTATAAATTAAGGAGAATTTACATCTTTCCTAGCTGAATCTTACAATCTATAATCACAGTGTGTCTTCATTTATTTATATCTTCTTTGATTTTTATCTACATTCTGTAATTTTCAGCCTACAATTTCTGTACATGTTTTATTAGATATTCACTTAACCATCTTATTTTTTGGAATGATTGTGACTAATGTGTTTTTAATTTCAGTGTTCATATGATCTGTGATAGGACATAGCAATATAACTAATTTTTTTAATAATTGGAGAATAATTTCTTTACAATGTTGTGTTCGTTTCTGCCATGCATCAACAGGAATCAGCCATAGGTATACATGTGTCCCTTCCCTCTAGAACTTCCCCCCACCTCCCACACTATCCCATTCCTCTAGATTGTCTCAGACCACCATGCTGAGCTCCCTGTGCTATACAGCAACTTCTCATTAGCTATCTGTTTTACAAATCCATGCATGCATGCTAAGTTGCTTCAGTCATGTCTTACTCTTTGCGGCTCTACAGACTGTAGCCCACGAGGCTCCTCTGTCCATGGGATTCTCTAGGCAAGAATACTGGAGTGGGTTTCCATGCCCTCCTCCAGGGGATCTTCCCAGCCCAGGGATCAAACTCGCATCTCTTACATCTCCTGCATTGGCAGGTAGATTCTTTTCCACTAGTGCCACCTGGAAAGCCCATTTTACAAATGATAATGTATGTAATATTTTACAAATGGTAATGTATAAAAACGAAGATTAATTCTTTGTCGGTTGCTTCATTTGCAATCATTTTCTCTCATTCTGAGGGTTGTTCAGTTTTCTTTGCTGTGCAAAACCTTTTAAGGTTAATTAGCACAGAGTTGGACACGACGGAAGCAACTCAGCAGCAGCAGCAGATTCCATTTATGGGCTTCCCTGGTGGCTCATATGGTAAAGAATGGCCACACTTTCAGTCTGTCCCACCCTCTCCTTCCCTCACTGTGTCCACTGTTCTCCATGTCTGAGTCTCTATTCCTGCCCTGTAAATAAGTTCATCACTACCATTTTTCTAAATTCCATATATATGCATTAATATACAATATTTGGTTTTCTCTTTCTAACTTCACTCCATACAACAGACTCTAGGTTCATCCACCTCACTGGAACTGATTCAGATTTGTTCTGTTTTATGGTTAATACTCCATTGTATATATGTACTACAACTTCTTTATCCATTCATCTGTCGATGGACATCTAGTTTGATCCCATGTCCTGGCTATTGTAAATAGTGTTGCAATGAACATTGGAATACATATGTATTTTTAAATTGTGGCTTTCTCAGCTGGGTCATATGGTAGTTTTATTTCTAGTTTTTTAGGAATCTCCATACTGTTCTCTATAGTGGCTGGATCAATTTACATTCCCATCAACAGTGCAGGAGGATTCCCTTTTCTCCACATCCTCTCCAGCATGTATTTTTTGTAGATTTTTTTATGATGGGCATTCAGACTGGTGTGAGGTGATACTTCACTGTAGTTTTGCTTTGCATTTCTCTAATAATAAGCAATGTTGAACTTTTTTTTTCATGTGTTTATTAGCCATCTAGATGTCTTCTTTGGAAAAAATGTCTGTTTAGGTCTTCTGCCCATTTTTTGATTGGGTTGTTTGATTTTCTGATGTTGAGCTGCATGAGCTGCTTATATATTTTGAAGATTAATCCTTTGTCAGCTGCTTCATTTGCAATTATTGTCTCTTATTCTGAGGGTTGTCTTTTTATCTTGTTTACAGTTTCCTTTGCTCTGCAAAAGCTTTCAAGTTTAATTAGGTTCCATTTGTGGGCTTCCCTGGTAGCTCATATGGTAAAGAATCCACCTATAATGCAGGAGACCCCAGTTCGATCCCTGGGTTGGGAAGATCCTCTGGAGAAGAGAATGGCTACTTACTCTAGTATTCTTGCCTGGAGAATCCCATGAACAGAGGAACCTGGCGGGGTTCCTCTAGCCTATGGGGGACCCTATAGCCTATGGTGTCACAAAGAGTTGGAAACGACTGAGCAATTAACACTTTCACTTTCAAGTTCTATTTGTTTATTTTTGCTTTTATCTCCGTTACTCTGGGAGGTGGATCGTAGATGATCTTGCTGTGATTTATGTTGAAAAGTCTTCTGCCTATGTTTTCCTCTAAGAGTTTTACAGTTTCTGGTCTTCCATTTAGGTCTTTAATCCCTTTTGAGCTTATCGTTACTCATGGTGTTAGGATGCGCTCTAATTTCACTCTTCCACACGTAGCTGTCCTGTTTTCCCAGCACCGCTTATTGAAGAGACTATCTTTTCTGCATTGTATGGCCTTGCCTCATTTGTCAAAGATAAGATGCCCGGAAGTGTGTGGTTTTATCTCTGGGCTTTCTATCTTGTTCCATTGGTCAATATTTCTGTTTTTGTGCCAATACATACTGTCTTGATGACTGTAACTTTGTAGTATAGTTTGAAATGAGAAAGGTTGATTCTTCCAGCTCCATTTTTCTTTCTCAAGATTGCTTTGGCCTATGCGGAGTCTTTTGTGTTTCCATACAAATTGAGAAATTTTTTGTTCTAATTCTGTGAAAAATGCCACTGGTAATTTGATAGGGATTCCACTGAATCTATAGATTGCTTTAGGTAGTATCATCATTAGAAATACAACTAACTTTTGTATGTCTATCTTGTATCCTGTGACCTTACTAAACTTACTCATTGGTTTTAGATTTTTTCTAGATTCTCTTGTATTTTCTGTATAAATCATTATGACACCTGCAAATACAGTTTCATTCCTTCTTTTCTAATCTATATGCCTTTTATTTCCTTTTCTTGCCTTAATGCACTGTCTAGAACTCCCCAGAATTAAAAGGAATGAACCATTGATCCATATAATTTGGGTACATCTCAAGAACATAATGTTGAGTGAAAAAATGTCAGTCTCAAAAGATCAAATATGATTCCATTTATACAAGTCTTAAAATGACAAAATTATACAGATGGGAAACAGATTAGTAGTTATCAGAGATGAGGGGTAGTGACAGAGGTGAGGGTAAAGAGGAGAGTTTGTGCCACTAGAAAGGAATAGCAGGAGGGAGATCTTTTTGGTGACAGAAGAGTTCTGTAATCTTGATCATAATAATGGTCACATTATACTTGTGATCAAATGTCATGGAAGTAGGCACATTCATTGCACTAGTATCAGTTGTACTGCTGTACAAACAGAGGCTGACTTGAGCTTAAGTTACACCAGCAGGCCTATGTATCAGCCTGAAAAAAAGTACAGGATGGACACCCAGTCTTCCTTATTTTGGGGTCACAATGCTTCTACAGTTGCCAGGTCAACCCCTGCACCCCAGGGGGCTCTGCTCTCCCCTCCCAAAGTTTCTACTCTTCCTCTTCATCTCTCAGCCTACAAGGAATAAAAAGAAATATTCAAGTAGGCCTTCCAAAAGCAAAAGCAACTCTTTCTGCCATATCCCCAGAGAAAAGATCCCTTTCCATTTTCCTTGAGAAGAAGGGCCAATGTGAGATTTACATCCAAAAGAACTGTACGCAGAAGAGTGCGTTTGACATAGTGAAGCAAGCAGGCCAGCCTGCTTCAACATTTCTCCCCTGGAGAAAGGCCATGGCAGTCCGGAAAGAAGTTTCAAAAGTGCTCAAACTACCCTCAAAGCTTTTGTTGGGGTCTTTGCACCTCTTAGCACCTGCACTCCTACTAGCCCCGATCACTGTGCCCCACCGCTCACTTATCACCATGACAACCTAACATCACCTTCAATGTTCCCACATGTCTCTCACCGGCAGCCAGAGAAAATCTGCTTATTTATCCCAGCATTGTCTTGGACCCACTTCTGAAAATGGATCACTTTTCCCTCCTTGGGCCTCAGTTTCCCAATCTGTGAAATGGGAAGACAGAGGAATGTTGCCTAGACCAGAGATTCTCACAGTTTGGGAGCTATCTGGAATACAGGACATTTGACAGGGAGTTGTGGGGTTTAGGGTTTTATTTCCCAAAAGAATAATCTAAGAGAATTTTCAAAATTTCACATGCCCAGACCCCAGAGACTCAAGTTCAGAGATTCAGACAAGGGAGTTATGTGTCTTCTGAAGACTTATGGTGACTCAACAGTGAGTTCCAAGAACTTTTTTCATCCCACCATCGTATCACTCCCCATGGCTGTCTCTACCTAAAGTACAGAGGAGGTTCTTAATAAATGTTGTTGACTGAGTGAAAAAGCCATGCCTCATAATGAATTAATTTGGTGAGAGTATGACTGGCTGTGTGTGAAGAAGTTAACACCAGGCCCCAGGTATTGGGGAATCCCTAGGCTCTTCCCTTTCACACTGTGAAACCTATGTATTTTAAGAGCAAACTAATGAATAAATTGTAAGAATCCCCTTGAGCAAGGCCCCAGAGCTGCTCTGCAACCTTCCTAATATGCCAGCTAGAGCCAAATTCACCTGAGACAGTGGGACTCTGATCCCTCTAGCCCAGAAAGGATCCCACCCTGAATCATGCTTGATGCAGCAGCTATCTATAAAACTCCTCCCACACACCAAATCCACTTGTACTTTCACATATGAATTCATAATTCACCTATTCATTCACCCAGGACACACTGTGTCAAATCTGACCCAAGTGCTGGGCTTAACAACAGGCATACTGATGTAAATAAGAGTGATCTCAACCCCCAAGGCTTTCCATCTGGTGTGTGTGTACTTGGGGATTAGTGAGAAGGGAACAGTGACGAATAATTATATAAGAACACGATACAAGCCCTAAGAATGGCTTGCTGTGGGCATCTGAAAACAACCTGGGAAGAAAGGACTGTGTTGGTCCCTGCGGCTCTGCAGATACCTACCTTACAGAGTTATTTCAGAGGAGTGACAGTTTGGTTCAAACTTTGTGATTTAAGAGTTTGTCAAGTAGTTATTTTTTTAAATAAAAGCAACATATCTAAAATTAAAAATTAAAAAAGACAAACACTTTGTGAAGACAGTCAGAACTCAGTTTGAACACCTCCTCTATCTTAATGTTGCGCAACCTTGGCTAATTATATCACCTCTCTAGACCTCAGTTTCTGCATTGGTAAGATAGGGATAATAAGAGGGTTGTGTAAGAATAGGATAATTTCAAGTCTATAAGCACCCATCACTGTGCCTGGCACATAAGAAGTGTCAATGACAACTATTTTATAGCTACTGTTATTATAATCATTAAGAAACAGTGAGACAGAGCTCCTGTGCAGGCTTTTAATGGTAGGGGCATTAGTTGGGCTTTGAAGGATGAGAAAGAGTTCATCACAGAGATGAGCCTAGTGATGGGGACAAGGTGAAGGGGAACCATGGGCCCAGGCAGCAGGAGGGGCGGGGAGGGTGGTAAGAGCCGAAAGAGAAAGTCTGTGAGCAGCAGCCATGGGAAATGAAGCTGAGCTATCATTTCAATGAACAAATTTATGTGCTTTATCCTTCTTTAGTACTTGGAAAACTTCTGATTCTTTGCGCTGTGTTCTCTTGAGCATGAAAAGGCATGTCAGCCAGCTTCCCTAGAAATCCAAGGATTTGGGCTCAGCTAAGTCTCTGTCCACCCCAGCTCATTCACTCCAAAACCAGGCCAACTGTTTCAGCCTAAAGACACTCCCACTCACTAGGGAGCAACTGTGTTTTTAAGCCTCTTGACTCCCCACATGTGCTCTTCAGTTCATTCCAGCTCCAATAGCCTTCCCTGCAGCTGGCAGATGAAGTATTATGTTCAGGACTGCAACCATTACCCAACTGCAGTAGCCAAGCCCCAGAGATGTCTCTCTGCTAACTGTTAACACCCTTCCTGCCATTTCCCCACCCTCAATCCATTTGGAGTATCATTCATGATTGACAGACACAAGAAACAGATTTGCAAGTTTTAATGGAATGTAGGAACTAAAGAACAGGAAACAAAGTCATTTCTATCCATGATTTCCATGTATCTTCCCTGTATTGACAAGTTTGGCCTTAACTGTCTCCTTGTGTCACTTGAGGAGTGGTCCAAGGGAGCATTCGATCAATTGTCATTGGTACGATTGTCAAATAACGACTAAGGATACAGCACCGTTTACGATTTGAGCAGCGTGTGACACTGTCTTCATCACTTTTGCACACCAACCGGCATTTTCCCTTCATCCAACATTCTTCCTCTGGACATAGGAACAACCGTTAAGTAGATGTTAGTATTCCTCAGCTGGATAGACAGGTGGAAGCAGAGGAGGTGTAGTTCAGGGGAGGAGTGGAGGGAGAGAGTTAATGCTAGACCCAGTCCCAGGAAAGGAGAGAAGAGATCTCACAAGGGGAGAGAATTGAGACAATTTTTCCAAGATTGGGAACTCAAGGGTTTTAAGAAAGCCTTTTTCATAATCTCACATTTCTGTCTTTCTATCCCCCCACCTCCTACTCCTAATTTGAGATCAAATGATGCCAATGAAGTTCCCACCTAACAGAGCTTGGGAATGATGGGAAAAGACAGTGAACATCTGTCTTACTAGGGAATGGAAGAGATTCCCTCACATTTCCACAGACTCAGCTCTTTATCAATTGTCTAAGGTTGAACCCAACAAATCCCAACTCCAACTCAACTCAACCTCCAATCCTCCTTGACCCCATATTCACCCATTTCAAACTCAAATACCCAGGCCAATTTTAATTAGAACTCCCAGCTTTACCCAACTCAATGCCCCTGGAGCCCTAACTCCCAGTCAAACCCAAGTCTAATCAAGTCACCAACTTCAATCCTAAGCAGCATTCCATCACCTAGCTGAACCTCAGGCACCCGGACACCATCCAGTACCAACTCTCAATCTCAGTCCAAGCCCCAATCTAATTCCCAACACCAAATCCACTCAACTCAAAATTCCATACCCCCTCCAGCCTACTCCAAACCATCAAGGAAGCCCAACTCCTCGCCTCTGGCTCTTCCTCATTTTCCTGCTATCACTCCAAGCCAAAGTCTTGCCACCCCATCACAACTCACCCTCAACCTTCAATGTAATCTCCCAAACCCCCAAGAAGTCCCCAACCCGCACCAGACCCTTTACCCCTAAGCCCTCCTCCATGATGCCAGCAGAATACCAGCCTTCCCTTCAGCACTCCAATTATCTCCATCCCCCTACCTGGCAAAAAAAAAAAAGAATCAGGGAGAGATGTGAACAGGAGATGATTATGAGAAAACCTCCCAAAACCACATGAATTGAGAAAGGGTTTCAGATGCTGCCCACAGTGAGGGGGAAGAGGAGGGAGAGACATTTATGACCAAGATCCCAGACATTTGAGAGACACCCGAATTACCTGATACCACTGGTTCCATGGCCAGAAGGATGGCAAGAAACAGGAAGAGAAACTTCATGACTGGAAGGTCACAGGAGAAGGACTTGGTTGTGCTGCAGGCTATGGAGAATAGAGCTGTCCTCTGCAGGGATGAGTCTTGTTTTCATTGGCAGGACCGTGGGCAGTGAATTACAGCAGAAGAGGATTTATATCAGATCAAACAAGCCGAAGGACAATGTGTAGCAGATTCCGCAGCAAAGCATGAGATGAGAGGGTGGGAAACCGGCCAGCATCCGTGCCAAAAGGGCTTTTCTCTCCTAGTAAGGAGACAGGCAAATTAAAGCCATTTGGCCTTTTGAGATCCACAAAGGGATTAATCAATTAATGCATATCAAGACACATTTAATTTTTTTCTTTTTTTAATTGAATTTATTTGTTTTTAATTGAATTTATTTGTTTTTAATTGAAGGATAATTGCTTTACAGTATCATGCTGGTTTCTGCCAAATATCAACATGAATCAGCCATAGGTATACATGTGTTCCCTCCCTCTTGAACATCCCTCCCACCTCCCTCCCCATCCCACCCCTCTAGGTTGTTACAGAGCCCCAATTTGAGTTCCCCGAGTCATACAGCAAATTCCTATTGGCTATCTATTTTACATATGGTAATGTATGTTTCCATGTTACTCTCTTCATGCATCCCACACTCTCCTTACTCTCCACCCCCTGCCCTGTGTCCCTAGGTCAAAATATTTAATTTTTAAAAAATTCTTATTCTCAACTTTCTAACAGAAAAATACACACGTGTATGTCTTTCTGAACCTTGAACTTGCCAATCTCATTCTCAGCTCAGACCCTTAGCATTTATAACTTGCTCTTCCTATAAAGTTCTTCCTTCAGACTGGCTCCTGTTCACCATTCAGTCTTATCTTAAATGTCATTTCTCGGAGAGGCTTTTCCTGGTCACCTTAGATTAAGGGTACTCCCACACACAGTCACTCTGTATCATAATAACTTGTTTTGTGACCTTCATATAGTTACTTGTTCCTTTTCAATTTATTCTACATGATTAATCTTTGCTTCTCCCATTAGAATGTCAGAAATTTGCTTTGTGACTCCAGCGCCCATAATAATATCACCTGGTGTATTATTCAGGATATTAATTCAACTGTTTTAACACATGATCTCCCCAAACAGTAATTCTAAGAGACAGACATTGATTTCTGTCTTATGTAAAAGAAATTTCTTTCTTATGTAAAAAGCTTCATCACTAAAAGCAAGGGCTTCCTTGGCAGTTCAATTGGTAAAGAGCCAGGCTGCAGTGCAGGAGACTTGGGTTGAATCCTTGGGTTGGGAAGATCCCCAAATGGCAACCCACTCTAGTATTCTTGCCTGGAAAATCCCATTGACAAAGGAGCCTGGTGGGCTAGAGTCTGAGGAGTCACAAAGAGTTGGACACGACTTAGTGACTAAACCAAAAACCATACCATTAAAAGTAGGGCACAAGATTCCTTCTGATTTTATGCTGTGCCATTCTTATCAGGCAGCTTCATTTGATGCTCTGGTTCCCACCACGAGTCCCCAGTGGGGCTATCAGGAAGAAGAGAAAGAAGGAAATGAAGTGCACCATTTCTCCTTTAAGGACCCCATCCAGAATCTGCACACGTCACTTCCATTCCAGTCCATTGGCCAGAGCTCATTCAAACAGACATATCTAGCTGGACAGTAGGCTGGAAAGAGTTTCTTTATTCTGGGCAACTGTGGCTAGCTGAAGTTCAGGGGGTGTCTTACTAAGAAGAAGGGGAAGACGGATACTAAGGAAGAGCTAGCAATTTCTGACACACTCGGTACATTGCAGGTGCTTCAGAAATGTTGTAGACTGAGTAAATATCATGCACATTGAATAAGGTTATAAGAAATAATCTAACGGGGAGGCAACTCGAGTCATTCTAGAGTGTAGAGAAAAAGCACGTGGACTGTGCCCCTTCAGTCAAGCTTCAGAAGAAGCTGAATAAGAGCTAGACCCTTTAAGATACTATACACTACTATATAAAAACTAGATAACTAATAAGAACCCACTGCATAGCACCGGCAACTCTACTAAATATTCTGTAATGACCTATATGTGGATAGAATCTTAAAAAGAGTGGATACATATATATGTATAACCGATTCACATAAAAGGTGTGAGAGAAGAAAAACACCACTGAAAGTTGGAGCCCTCAAGGAAGACACTCTCTCCCAAGCTGTGGGAGTGGCCACAATAACCAGCTAATTGGCACTGACCCTCTGCTAGGTTGGGCTTCCCTGGTAGCTCAGACGGTAAAGAAGCCACCTGCGATGTGGGAGACCTGGGTTCGATCCCTGAGTTGGGAAGATCCCCTGGAGAAGGGAATGGCTACCCACTCCAGTATTCTGGTCTGGGGAATTCCACGGACTGTGTAGTCCATGGGGTCACAAAGAGTCGGGTACAACTGAGCAACTTTCACTTTCACTCTGCTAGGCTGGTGACAAGTATTTCACAAGTATAGTCTCACTTCATCCTCACAAAACCAATAGAGTTCCTGCCTCGTTGTTCTAGCTTGGACACTAAAGTACGGAAGCACAAGCAATTCGCCCAACTCTGACCAAACGGGGATTTCAGGATTTGAACTCAGATCTGACTGGCTCCCAGTTATGGTACTTCTATCCACAACCTGGTCTCCCATTGCTTCTTCAAACTTGGAATAGCAAGGGTCCCTTCTAAGTGAGGAAGCCAGTCAAAAGGAAACCTTGAGTGATTCTTGCCTAGAAAAATTTGAAGAGCCTCTGCAGAAAGTAGGCACAGGTAAGATCAGAGAAATGAGGGTCTCTTGCTTGTGACCCTCCTCATTTTATAACAGGTTTATTGAAGTCTAATTTACATGCCATAAAGTCTGCTCATTAAGTGTACAAAGCAATGAATTATGCAGAGCTGCACCACTGTCACTATAGTCGAATCTTGAATATGTCTATCACCCCCAAAATATCCCTCACACCCATTTGTAGTTACTACCCTTTCCCACCCCCAGCCATGATGGAACCACTGTTTATAAGAACACCATCAACTATGTATTAAATATCATCTGGGGTTAATCCCCACAAGGAGAAGATATGTATGACTCTGGATGAAGTCATGGCTCGGGGGATAAAATGAATAAACCAGGGCCACTGAGGCAGTCAGGATTCAAACTCAGAACTCTCTCCACAAGGGTTCAGATCAAGGGGAAGATCCTGAAGAAATATATTTGTAAAGAGTGGGAAATGTATCATTTTTTAAGCTGAGGTGAAATACACTGTATAACAAGAGATATTGAAAATACAAAAGAAGACAGGGTTTCTGGTAGAGAAAAATTCTAGATAAGCCAAAGGGAATGGAGTCAAAGAATTAGATAAAAACACTGGACCTTAACAGAGAAAGACTTCTTTTGAGAGAAAGGGGGTTTATAGAATGACTTCATAGCATTGCTCTTAAAACCTGAAACTTTTATGTCAAAAGTGAAAGTCGCTCAGTTTGTGTCCAACTCTTTATGACCCCATGGACTGAAGTCCATGGCATTATCCAGGCCAGAATATAAGACTGGGTAGCCTTTCTTTTCTCTAGGGGATATTCCCAACCCAGAGATCGAACCCAGGTCTCCCGCATTACAGGTGGGTTCTTTACCAGCTGAGCCACAAGGGAAGCCCAAGAATACTGAAGTGGGTAGCCTATCCCTTCTCCAGCGGATCTTCCCAATCCAGGAATCGAACCAGGGTCTCCTGCATTGCAGGCGGATTCTTTACCAACTGAGCTATCAGGGAAGCCCTTTTTTTGTCAAACAAACCTGGATTCAAATCCACCTCTGCAAGTTGCTATCTATGTGACTACTGTAGAGATTTGTCTGTTTGGGGTTTTTTGTCTTGTCTACCGTTCAAGACAGTCTCATCTTGTCTCATCTTCCCATTTGGAGGAATCCTGTCACCATAGCGGTCTTGTAGAGGGACAGTGTCACCTCCCATTGTTCAAATACTCGTTTTCCTGCTTCTCTTGCAGCTGAGGTATGAGCACGTGGCCTAGGCTCAGCCAATTAGATTCCCTTTCTGTTCTTTGAATCAAGTGCTTGGGATTCCAGCAAGCAGTAACAGTGGAGGGCTTATCTTAGCAAAAGAACCCACCCACAATGAAAGCTAGTGCCCTGGGCAGTCGGGAAGCATGGTAACTAGGAGTGGAGTTCAGGGTCCCAAACAATGGGGTTCAGCGGCAGCTCTATCCTCACTACTGGGTCTGAACGCTGGTTCTTCACCTTGGCTCTATCTACCCCACCATTTTCTCAGCTTGACTCCACGCATTCTCTGAGCGTCAAAGTTTCCTTCACTAAAAACCCTAACTGACACAGTGAGCATGGGCAAATTGTTTAACCAATTTGGGGATGATAATCATACGTACCTGATGGTTTGCTGTGACCTTTAAGTAGTTATCCAGTGTTTAGTGCAGTGCGTGGCTGGTAATAACACACTTTACTTACAATTTCTTTCTTTTTTTTCTTTTTAATATTTATTTATTTATCTTTGGCTGCACTGGGTCAGCCTCGCTGCACACGGGCTTTCTCTGTTTGCCATGAGCGGGGGCTACCCTTCATTCCAGTGTGTGGGCTTCTCACGGCAGTCTTCTCTTTCTGCAGAGCATGGGCTTTGTTGCTCCATGGCACACGGGATTTTCCCAGGCCAGGGATCGAACCTGTGTCCCCTGCATTGGCAGGCGGATTCTTAACCACTAGGCAGCCAGGGAAGTCCCAATTTCTTGTTTGAGGTGAGAGAGAAAGGAATGGGAACCTTGAGCGGGTTCAGTTTCTGCAGTCTCAGTGACAGTGGCGCTAAATTCCTCGGTGGGGTGGGGAGATGGGCCTTGGAGAAAATGAATAGAAATGAATAGTCTAGAGAAGCCACCGTGGGTGACGGAGTCTGAGAGGGAAAAACCTGTGAGCAGGCCCAGGGCTGGACGGCCCAACAGGAAAACTACATCCTCAGGAACCCTGGCAAGGCTCAGGCCAAAGATAAAGTCAAAAATCTGAAAACCTGTTTTCGCTTCAGCCTAAGAACATGTTTTGTGTCATTCTTCAGAAGTACATTCTTTTTCCAGAGTTGCCTGTTGCTTGATTTTGAAAGCTACTTGGGCAGCCCGTGAACTCTGTTCTTAAGGTCACTGGCTCTAGGTGTTGGCAGGACTTGCTCAGTGGGCAGTGGAGCTGCTCAGGATGAGGGAATGTGGGGGCAGTATCCAGCTACGTGATGGAGATGCCAGGGGTTGGGTTTGGTTCAGAGTTAGGGGCTGAGCACCTTACTCTGTATCCTCGATGATACCAGTCAGTGAAAAAGATGGTTTAATTCAATGCTGCAGGACTCAGCATTGAATGAGACAACATTGCAAAATGTTGACAAGCTTGTATTCTGAAGTTAGATTCATGGTTGCATCATCTTGGAAATTTTCATTAACTCTGAACCTGTTTCCTCAGCTATACAGTGGTGTAGTAATAGTATTTTTTTTTTCATAAGGTTGTTAATGAAGATCAAATGAGTGAATACTATAAAGCACTTAGAACAACACCTGACATTTAATGACTGCAGTATTTGCTGTGATTACTGAAATAACAGAGGATTGCAACTCAGATTCCAGGCACTTCCTCTTTGCAATATTTCATAAGCCCCTATGAATCCTTGTATACACAGATTGCCCAAGAAGCTCTGCAATGATTCAGAGAAATGGCCTTGACTGAGATAATGAGAAATTGAAAAAGTTGGTTTAATTTCTATGGCACATTCACATTTGGGTGTCTGCATTAATGTGTTACATTTTTTTTACATTGTAAGTAGCTCAGTTGGTAAAGAATCTGCTTGCAGTGCAGGAGACACAAGTTCAATCCCTGGGTCAGTAAGATCCCCTGGAGAAAGAAGTAGCAACCCACTCTAGTATTCTTGCCTGAAGAATTCCATGGAAAAGGGGCCTGGTGGGCTATAGACCATGGGGTCGCATAGAGTCAGACATGATTGAGTGACTATCAATTTCAACTTCAACGTGTATACATATAAAATCTAAAAATAGCTGTGTATGCTCAAATATATATTTTATGTTTATTTTGTACATGTGTTGTTTGTATTTTGTATACATGAGTATTTGGGTGCTCAAGAATGTTTGTAGTTGCCTGCAGTTTGTGTGTAGATGTGTAACTGGTATGTGGGCAGGTATTTGTGTACTTCTGAATATATATGTGTTTCTGTGATTCTTCTCAGATCTTCAAATGCCATGGCCTAGAGCTCCGTCTGTGAGTTGCATGGTGATTTTTCTGCTGAGCTGGGAAATCTGGGCCACGGCCAAGGGGCTGAGGGGGAACAGGGAGCAGGGGCTGTCGAGGTGGCCAAGCTTAAGCTGCTGTGGGAGAAGGTGGCAGGAGACAGGGAAAGAGGCAGGCTTTGGTCAGAGTCAACTTAGACCCCGGTTATTGTATGGTATCACCTGGGACTCACCACGACCAGAACAAACTGTAGCCTTGGCCTTTGTAATGCCTCCCACATGGGTACATTCCGGCCTGGCCAGTGCTCTGAGACTGGCACCACCTACCCCTGAAATCTTTACAAGTTGCATTTTGAAGTTTTTGAAGGGACTGCCCACTTCCTACAGCCTGAATCCCACGGTAGAGAGGAGGAGGGAAGTATCAATTATCAAGTTCCCAGGGCAGGTATTTTTACCTGATCTCATTTATTCCTCCCACCAACCTTGTTAATAACATAACAAGAAGGTAAAACAAATGAGAATCATAGAATCGCCACCTTTTACAGACATTTCTCACTCTCATACATTCACGTCATTTCCTCACTTCCCCAGCAAGGAAGGTAAAGCATCCAGGTGAGCATCTGTAGCTCAGAGAAAGGTGATACCAATGCCAAGGCCACATGAAAGTGTGTGTTTGGGAGGTGGGCTACTAAAGAGGGTGTGGATGCTAGAGAAACCCCTACAGCAAGATAGCCCCAACTGTGTCTCGTTTCAAGCAATGTTCTGCAACATAAATAGATACTAGTGAAAAAAAATTCTAAAATTCTTTAAAATATTAATAGCCACATACCAGTTATGAATGCCCCACTACATTCAAGACTTGGGAAAATCTGCATTTCTTTTTTTTTTTTATTTCACTCCAAGATACCACTTGCAAAGTAAGTGAGATGTCCAGAGCCAGTTGTTACTGGGGTTTCCTGATCTTCTCCACTTGTTCCTCGTGGTTCTGGGAAATGAGGAAGAACCTGATCCCTATTCCATGATGATGATGTTCATTTCTCTTTTCCTCATGCTTAGGATACTGCTGATGAACTCTGCCAGTTATTCACTGGGCAGCTGGAGAACTGCTCACCACCATGGCTTTCTCCACTGACCTCAAGTCCAACCTGGAGGCCTTTAATGCTTCTCTCAGGACCACGAACCTAGTGCCTGGGTCCACAGCCTCTGTCTGCCATGCTGGCAACCCCATCTGAGTACCTGTCACCTTGGAGTACTTTATCAAACACCCATGAAACCAAACCCCATCTCTTCTCCCAGCCAAGGAGCTTCAACACTCCCAAATGATGGACTTCTCTTCCTCGCTTGACCCTAAAACAAAGTCTTCATCCCACTTCTGAGACAATCCAGTCTAACTGTTCTCTTGCACCTAGGCCTCCCTAACAAAGACGAGGGCAGAGGGAAAGATAAGGTTGGCTTCAGAACACAAACTCACACACACACACAATTCTCCAGTGAAAAAGGAGGAACACAAAGTATCCTGGCTTTCCTTCCAATAACTGGGCAGAAAAAAAAATCATATTTGTACTCTTTTTGCTGACGCTTCAAGAAAATGGATAAATAAATTATCAGGTAATTGCTACATCAAAATCTTAATTTATCACTCTGCCACAATGTTTGTTTAAAAAATACTAATACATTTATATTGCTAATCTCATTAATGTGCAATAATGTTTCTTTTAGGGCAAGGCATGCTGTCCTCAAGAACTCCCGATATTCAGAAAAGATGTCACTTGACTCACAAAAGCATACCTTTCAATCTGTTCAGCAATAATAGGATTGACCAATGCATGACAGTAATGGATAGTGTCACCCATTCCTGTTAAGCATCTTGTCTTATTATCTCAACATGTATTTTTCATATCATTCCATGCTTATTTGAAGCTTCCCTGGTGGCTCAGACGGTAAAGCATCTGCCTGCAGTGTGGGAGACCTGGGTTCCATCCCTGGGCTGGGAAGATCCCCTGGAGAACGAAATGGCAACCCACTCCAGTACTCTTGCCTGGAAAATTCCGTGGACTGAGGAGCCTGGTAGGCTACAGTCCGTGAGGTCGCAAAGAGCTGGACACGACTGAGCAACTTCACTTTCTCTTTCATGCTTATTCATATCAGACACTTATACTATTCTAATGTGAAGCTATGCCTAAAAGAAGGAATTTTCTTGCAAGGCCATTTCTAATGTCTATTTTAAGCCAAACGTGTAAGTCATTAAGTCAGACAATTGCTAAAATAATATTGGTTGAGTCCCCAGTTTATGCCGATTCTATTCTGGGACAGAAAACTAATCAGCTGCGGTCTCTGTCTTCTTGGAGATTACAGTCTATCATAAAGACAAACATTGAACAAACATAAGTACAGGTGTGGTGGGTGCTGAAAAAGGGAAGTGCAGGATGCCATCGATAAGGTCGGGATTAGGGTGAAGGGAAGGAGGTGCCTAGTGCGCAACATGTAAGGAGACACTTGCACGACCTTCATAGTGAGTGCCTCCTTCTAGGTCACACTCTAGGCACCTTCCTCTTCTCTCCCTTGTCCTGGCCTTGGCAATCAGAAAGGTCAAAGTGGAAGAGAAAACACTCCAGGGAAAAGGAAAGGGTTGCGGATAGTAGTCCCTAGTAGTGATCACTTGGTGCCGCATTTTGGACACTCAGCATCTGAATCCCTTTTCACCTGGGAATAATTCTCCATTCTTTGGATCTTGGTGGAAAGGAGGGCTGACCTTCTACTACAGAAAGTTGTTGTTGTTTTTCAGTTGCCCAGCTGTGTCCAACTCTTTGTGGTCCCATGGACTGCAGCACGCCAAGCCTCTCTGTCCCTCACCATCTCCCAAAGTTTGCCCAAGTTTGTGTCCATTGCACTGGTGATGCCATCCAGCCATCTCATCTTCTGATGCCCTCTTCTTCTTCTGCCCTCAATCTTTCCCAGCATCAGGGACTTTTCCAATAAGTTGGCTGTTAGCCACAGATGACCAAAATACTAGAGTTTCAGCCTCAGCGTCAGTCCCTCCAATGAGTATTCAGGGTTTATTTCCTAAAGACTGACTGATTTGATCTCCTTGCTGTCCAAGAGACTCTCCGGAGTCTTCTCCAGCACCATAGTTCGAAAACATCAATTCTCCGGCATTCTGTTTTCTTTACAGTCCAACCATATGTGACCACTGGGAAGACCATAGCCTTGACTATATGGACATTTGTCGGCAGAGTAACATCTCTGCTTTTCAACACACTGTCTAGATTTGTCATAGCTTTCCTGCCAAGAAGCAAATGTCTTCTGATTTCATGGCTGCAGTCACCATCCACAGTGATTTTAGAGCCCAAGAAGAGGAAATCTGTTACTACTTCCACCTTTTCCCCTTCTATTTGCCATGAAGTAATGGGGCCAGATGCCATGATATTAGTTTTTTTAATATTTAGTTTTAAGCCAGCTGTTTCACTCTCCTCCTTCACCTTCATCAAAAGGCTCTTTAGTTCCTCCTAGCTTTCTGCCATTAGAGTGGTGTCATCTGCATATCTGAGGTTGTTCATGTTTCTCCCACCTAACTTCATTCCAGCTTGTAACTCACCTAGCCTGGCATTTCTCATGATGTGCTTAGCGTATAGATTAAACAAACAGGGTGACAGCAGACAGCCCAGTCCTACCCCTTCCTCAATCTTGAGAAAGACTGAGTACTACAGAAAGTACTGAGGGTGAATATTTTTGTGCCACCTTGGGAGTTAGCAGGCAGACACACAACCCAGGCTCAGCCAATTGGATGCTCAATGAAAAAAATCTGAATCATAAAGAACTAAATCCAAACCATAGAGGAAGTGGAGAAAATACTCATGTATGCACAGCAGGCAAAGCCACTGTGGGAGAAGTTCAGGCAGATTTGATGTTGGTGTCCAGTCCCAGGACAACAATGCTGGTGGTGGGACCCTGGTACATTTTTTCTGTCCCCCACACCCCCTTTGTCCTTCCAAGTACAGTTGTCTACACTTCCAGTCAGTTCTGTGAGTTCCATGTTTTCCTTCCTGCTATCTTTCCTTTCTTTCTGCTTAAGTTGGTCTCTGATGAACTCTAATCATTATGAAAGTGAAAGTGATGTCACTCAGTCGTGTCCAACTCTTTGCGACCCCATAGACTGTAGCCTACCAGGCTCCTCTGTCCATGGGATTTTCCAGGCAATAGTACTGGAGTGGATTGCCATTTCCTTCTCCAGGGGATCTTCCCAGCCCAGGGGTCAAACCCAGGTCCCCTGCATTGTAGACAGATGCTTTACCGTCTCAGGGTGTTGACTGCAAGGAGATCCAGCCAGTCCATTCTGAAGGAGATCAGCCCTGGGATTTCTTTGGAAGGAATGATGCTAAAGCTGAAACTCCAGTACTCTGGCCACCTCATGCGAAGAGTTGACTCACTGGAAAAGACTCTGATACTGGGAGGGATTGGGGGCAGAGCAGAAGGGGATGACCAAGGATGAGATGGCTGGATGGCATCACGGACTCGATGGACGTGAGTCTGAGTGAACTCTGGGAGTTGGTGATGGACAGGGAGGCCTAGCATGCTGCGATTCACGGGGTCGCAAAGAGTCGGACATGACTGAGCGACTGAACTGAACTGAATCATCAAATATGTTGAGAAAATATTACTCTATTATTCAACAAAGAACCCCTGTGAGGTTGGATGCCAGAATATGACCTGGCAGGGAGGTAAGAGATTAGCAGCAAAACTCAGGAGAGAAGGTCTGGAGAAGAGAGGAGAGAGGATGCTAATGAGAGACTGACGTGAGAAGGCAGCCCTGACAAAAGTGAGGGAGAGTGGGATTTGTACAAAGATATTGTGGAGAAAGAATCAAGAAGCTGTGAGGGTTGATTTGACGTGAAAAGTGAAGAGGGCAGCATCAAAAGGCTTACATCTCAGACGATGGTAAAGCATGAGAACTTGGGAGGGGATACCTGTTCAAGTGAAAAGGTGACCTTCTTGAGCTTTAAATATTCATAGAGTTAGCAAATATTTATTACACTCCCGATGGAGCGAAGAGTGAAACTGACAAGAAATCCAAATTCTCCTGATAGACAAGAAGCAGGTAAATGCACAGAATAATTACTGATTCTTGAGAAGTGCTAAGAAAGACACGGCAGTGACATAAAGAACTTTGTTAGCTTATGATAATCAAGGATGATATTTAAACTTAAGACCTGAACACCCAGGTCAGGTGGGAGTGATGATGTCAGTGATGGATGATTAAGGAGGGCCCATACCTGGCTAAGGCTGAGGTCGTGACTGGGACAAGTATATTCCTGGCTCAAGTTTAGCTAGGGCTGGAGGATGGGAGCAGCAATTAATGGCAAATGATTACAAAGGAAATTTGGGAGATGATGGAAATGTTCTGAAACCAAAAATCATCGAACCATACCACTTTGCGTGGGTAAACTTTATATGCAATTTATGTAGTGGTAAAAGCTTCTTTTTAAAGCTATATGCAAAAAGGAAAACTTGCTAGGGTAGAAGAAAAAGTCTAGATCTACAGCTATAAGGAGCATGCCTGAGACGGTAAAGCGTCTGTCCCTGGTAAAAATTAATTTACTCTATCTTCAACTTGTCTTAGTAACAGTTTTATTTGAAGCTAACACAATATTGTAAATCAACTACCTTTCAATATAAAATTTAAAAACTAAATTTTAAAAAACTGTATAAGAAATATGATCTTATCCATGCAGGAAAAGAAAGTCAGACAGATTACTTGCAAAGAAAGAACATTCACTCTGAATTCAAGCTTCCCAGGTGCAAAAGTAAATGTCATAATAATAAAAGGAAGACATTTCTATACAATTTTAGTAGGTCAAATTAACCTCTCAAAATTATATGTCAAGCTAAGATGTAGCTCTTGTCAAGGCAATAGAAATATAATCAAGTGTGCTTATTTGATGTACAAACGAGGTTGCTTATAGTTACAGTTGATTTCACTGAATAGCAAACTATATACACTTCAGATGTAGTTTGATTTATAAATTATATTTCCCCCAGTACTTCATAGAAACACATCTATTGCAAATCCAAAGCCCCGAGTTCAGTTGTCTTTGGGGACAGGCAAGTAACGCAAACGAAGGAAGAAGGCCAGATGCACTACCATGGTATATCAGAAATCATCATTTGGGGTCTTTTAGTACCACTCTGGATATTTAGCTTCTGCATCAGGGAAACTTTAGGTGAGGATTTTGGCAAACTGAGAAGGATTCCTGAAGATCGACACTTTTCAAGAATGAGAAACTGTGTTGCTGAGTCTTTAAATGTCTTAAAAAGAAATCAGATTATTAAAAATTTTTTTCAGTTTACTTATATGAAAATAAGGTTTGTCCAGAAGAAAAGATATAAGGCCTGGAAGATGAGACCAAAACACAACTGCACAGATATCCGAGGAAGAGCTTTCTTAGGCAGAAGGAATGGCACGCAGCAAGGCCCTAAGGCAGAAAAGAGATTGTTGACATGAGGGAACAGAAAGGAGGCCAGAATGACCTGACTGTAAGGAGGAAGGAAGATGCCAGAGAGGTAAGCAAAGTCAGGTTGGGCAGGGCCTCACCAGTTATAGCAAGGAGCTTAGATTTTACTCTTAGGGAAACAGGAAGCCATAGTTTGGGGTAAAACAGAACGTAGTTGTTGTTTAGCCACTAAGTCGTGTCTGATTATTTTGTGACCCCATGGACTGTAGCCTACCAGGCTCCTCTGCCCATTGGATTTCCCAGGTAAGAATACTGGAGTGGATTGTCATTTCCTTCTGCAGGGGATCTTCCCAACCCAAGGATAGGACTAGTGTCTCCCGCATTGGCAGGTGGATTCTTTACCACTGAGCCACCAGGGAAGCCCAAACAGAATAGCTACAGGATTTATCTTTTGGTTGTGCAGAAAATTAATTAGGGGATTAAACAAGAAATCAGTAAGGATACTATTGTAGAAATTCAGATTAATAGTGGCTTCATTGTAGCACTATTTACAATAGCCAAGACATGGAAGCAACCGAAATGTCCATTCTCAGAGGAATGGATAAAGAAGATGTGGTACATATATATGATGGAATATTACTCAGCCATTTAAAAGAATGAAACAATGTCATTAGCAGCAACATGGATGGGCCTGCTAAAGCTGCTAAGTCACTTCAGTCGTGTCCGACTCTGTGCAACACCATAGACGGCAGCCCACCAGGCTCCCCCATCCCTGGGATTCTCCAGGCAAGAACACTGGAGTGGGTTGCCATTTCCTTCTCCAGTGCATGAAAGTGAAAGATGAAAGTGAAGTCACTCAGTCATGTCCGACTCTTAGCGACCCCATGGACTGCAGCCTACCAGGCTCCTCTGTCCATAGGATTTTCCAGGCAAGAGTACTGGAGTGGGGTGCCATTGCCTTCTCCATGGATGGGCCTAGAGGTTGTCATATTGAGTGAAGTAAATCAGAGGAAGAGAAATATCGTATGATATCCCTTATATGCAGAATCTAAAAAGAAATAATACAAATGAATTTATTTACAAAACAGAAACACACAGACTTGAGAACAAACTTACAGTTACCAGAGGTGAGGGGTGGAGGGAGGGATAGTTAGAGAGTTTGGAATTGACATGTATGCACTGCTATATTTTAAATGGATAACCAACATGAACCTACTGTACAGCACAGGGAATTCTGCTCAATATCATGTAAAACCTA
This sequence comes from Oryx dammah, assembly GCF_014754425.2. Lineage (NCBI taxonomy): Eukaryota > Metazoa > Chordata > Mammalia > Artiodactyla > Bovidae > Oryx > Oryx dammah. The sequence continues at coordinate 22,337,697 of NW_024070194.1, read as the reverse complement.
AATGGGAAAAGAATACAATACATATATCTGAATCACTTTGCAGTTCCCCTGAAACTATCATAACATTGTTAATCAACTATACTCCAATATAAAATAAAAAGTTTGTTTTTAAAGAAAAACTAGGCTTGAACTAGATGGAAAGACACGGATGGTCTTGAGACACATTTTTAGGGGAGAGCCATAGGATTTGCTGATAAATTGAATGCAGTGAAGCAAAGTAAGGAACCAAGGATGCCTTCTAGTTTGGTGCACCTGGGTACATATTGTTACTATTTACTGAAAAGGGAGATAATAGGGTAATAACAAGGCTTGGTGAAGTAAGGTCCCCACCAAAAGGATACATTAGGCATCCAAATGACATCACTTAAGAAGGCAGATATATCAACTAGAGGTTTGAGAAAGAATGGGGTCAGAGATATGAATATGGAAGTGATCACCACGTGGAATCAAAGCACCCAGTGTGGGGGGGCGGGGGGGTGGGGCGGGGCGGGGTGGGAACAGAAAGAAGCCCTGTGATGAGGCAGGAGTGAAGGAGGAGACTACATAGAAGATCAAAAGGAAATTGCTTGGCCAGTTAAAGGCAATCTAAGCATCTGGTAACAGATATCAAGAGAAGAAAGCATTTCAATGAGCAGGTAGTGGCCCCAGTGTCAAATATTGCCTAGAAGTCAATGAAAGGAAAATAGGGATGCCTCTGTTGAGTTTGACAACATCAGAGATAGTTAGGGACCTCTACAAGAAAAGTTTCAATGGCAAGGTTAAAGCCAAATTGAATTCAGTTGCAAAGTGAGTGGGAAATGAGGAAGTAGGGAAGTGAAGGCAGACAACATTTTGAGAAATTTTTCTTTGAAGAATTGCAAAGAAATGGGGCATAGTCCTGAATGGGACTAAGGGATGTTTTGTTTTAAGATGGGAGGTATGAGAACATCTTTGTATAGTGATATAAATGGTCCAGCGAGAAGAGGGGGATGAAGGGAAGAATTGAAAATGAAATCCTTGAGAAGGGAAGGAAAAGAGGAATATGGACAAGTGGAGAGGTTGGTTTCTCAGAAGCAGGCAAAATTGTTCTATCCAAAAGGAAGACAGGAGTTATAGAATTGAATGAAAGAATAGGTAGATCTAGTCAAGAAAAGTGGAGAAGGAAATGGCAACCCACTCCAGTATTCTTGCCTAGAGACTCCCATGGACAGAGGAGCCTGGTGGGCTGCCGTCCATGGGGTCGCACAGAGTCGGACACGACTGAAGTGACTTAGCAGCAGCAGCAGTCAAGAAAAGATGAAAGAGTTGTTGAGGAAGTAGTAGAAAATTGAGCAGAAAGAAAACAATCATGGAATAGTGATTTCAGAGAGAAGCCAAGCTTCCTAGAAGAAAAGAATAAATTAGGTGTAGGAGAGTTGAGTGCGATTTGAGGTTTGAGGCCCTGAATTTCCTATGAAATCACTGAGGCCAGGTAGATAATTTTCTCCAAAAATAACCAGCTGATAAAACACACATATGGAGAAGCCAAACAAGTGGTTGCGTTGTGCTAGACTGGGACTCTTTCAAGCAGCATGGAACATGGGTATTGAGACTGTCTGCAAAAGAACTGCTACAGGGCTAGATCATTATCTAGCACAGAGGGAACTGAAATCATGAGGTTCAGATGATCAGTGAAAACGTAGTGAGGTTAAGGGCTTCATTTCAATTTTAAGACTGATTCATTCTGGCAAGTAGGAGTTGGGACAAACTGGAGAAGGTGGATCTGAATTTTTGACAGGCAGGGTCTCAGAGGAGAAAATTAAGGAGTTAGATCAATCTAGATTCAACTTGTATTTCTTGGAATCTAATGTGTGTTAGACTCTGTACTGGGCACTTTCCTGTTATTTTATTTAATCCTCATAATAACCCCATGCTTTGGGTAAGATAAAAGCTTGTTTTATAGATGAGAAAATAAAGCAGAGAGGATCAAATGGTTTGCCCAGAAGCATCTGAGAAGGATTTGAAGCTAGACCTTCTGATCCTGAATCTAATGCTCATCCTTTGACAGCAGCAGGAATACTTAGACTCTAGGGTTAGAGAGAATCATCAAATAGACAGGCTGGCGATGACTGAAGCAAGACATAAGGCTGAGGCCAGATTCAGTGTTCTCATATAAAGGGACTGAATAGTAGACAGGTAACTCTGAATAGAACTTTCTGACTCAGGATAAAGAATCAGTTCTTTCTGATTAGTCAGATAAGTAGCAATGGGTTAGGACTACTTGGACCATGACCCAAATCATGGAGCTGGAGACAGGAAAATCCCTGTTGTCTCAGTTCCAACTCAGTCCTGGAAAAGGACTGGCCAGAAGTTCAGCAGCACGCTGAACTTCCCTTCCTGAGAAAGGGAAGGAAAGAGATGGAGCAGGAATCCACACTGGGCCTGATATCAACTCTCTCCAGGGTGAATGACACAATCCTGGAGTCCCGAACAGGACAAAACTGCAAGTATTATTATCAAGGGAGAGTTGCAGCCCTTGGCATGAAGATACAGAAAGAAAACTGGCAGGCTAAGAATGGGTTCTTATGTTCTTTGCAGATCCTAGCTGGCCTCCTTTACTTCACCTAAAATACCTGAGGCTGAGCCCCCAGCCTGTCTCTACTTTATATCTCTAGACTCTAAAGCTACACTGTCCAATACAATAACCACTAGCCATAGTTGGCTATATACATTGAAGTATAGATTAAATTAAAAATTCAGTTCCTCAGTCACACTAGCCACATTTCAACTGCTTAATAGCCATACATGGCTAGTAGTTACCATATTGGACAACACAAATAAGAAACCATTCTTTTGATGCAGAAAGTTCTATTGACAGTGCAGAAAGAACATTCCTTATTTACATCATATGGGACCAGCCAAGGGCCAGCAGGCAGAGAGATGTGCAGAAGACTGGAATTATTACCAACAGGTCCATCCTCTTCTCCACAATACCCATATGCACCTTACTCCACTCCTTATTTACTTCTAAATATAATATATATAAATTATATACAACATAATATATTTAATATTTCTAAATATAATATAACTGGATAGAACTGTCAGACACAAAAAGTACAGGCAAGAATGATTTACCAGAACCACAGGGTTCAATGATGTTAGACTCAAGTTTGCATAAGGTGTGTCAGACCACGGAAATTTGTCTCAATCTTCCAGCTATGTTTGAAGATTCAGTTTCTGGCAGGCAGATGCTTGGGAGATATACAGCACATACCCTCATTCTTGCACATTATATGGAACACTTCATTCTGTTCACACGTTTCTCTGCATCTTCCCAAGTTATTCCAACACTTCATGGCTGAAATTAAAAGGAAAAGGAGAGGGGTGGATCAGTCTAGAAACAAGAAGCAGGTTGGGGAAGGGAGAGGCCAAAGCCCAACAGAAGAGACAGTTATAGGGAAATAAAGAGACATGTGAAGAAAAAGCCCTCCTAAGGCATCCTCCAGGTTTAAGGAGGTTATAGTCACTGGCTTTTCTTTTTTCTCACTTGTATCCCTAGTCACAATTCCAAAATTCTTCCCACTCAGTGACCTGGGACCTACTTGGCTGCTTCCCCACCCCAACCAGCTCCCTTTGGGGAGGCAAGAGGGCCCCTCTCTCCAGGGTTTCATCTCTCCCATATTATAAGGTACCCAGGTAGTTTTTCATCACCCCCCCCCATTATAAGGTACGCAGGTGCCCAGGACACGACTGAAGTGACTGAGCAGGCATGCACACAGGGGCCCAGTGTCAATTAACCATATTTTCCCTTTACTTTTGGGTACCCTCTCTGATCACATCAATGAAAAGGGGACAGGAATCTGAAATGCATCCATCAGAACATCTGCAAGTCTTCTTTGTTGTTGTTCGTTCTCTCAGTCGTGTCTGACTCTTTGCAACCCCATGGACTGCAGCACACCATCTATAAAGCTCTTTTCCACAACATTCCAGAGCTTTTCACTGGTCTTAACAGGTCAAGATAATTAGAAACAGCTCTCTGGTACAACCTAAAGTAGCCCAGGTAAATTGAGGTTGCCTGAGAGAGTAGAATCAGAATCCTCAATCAGAAATCAAGGAACCGTTTTCATAGAGGCAACAAAAGATCAAAATCCAAATTATCCCAAGGAATGTTTTTGTAAAAAACTCCCATTTCCTCCATACTCTGTGTCCAAGTCTCTCCCCTCCAAGTACCCACCCTGTCTTCGCCATCATCATGTTCAACTTCTCCAGAGCCAACCATAGAGAGAAGGTCAGAGTGGTCAACTAATGCCGCTGAAAAGTCAGCACCAGGGAACTCAAACTTCCCCTTTGAGTTTGAGAGATATCTTAGATATGGTTAGAGAGATATCCAAAGGCCATTCTCCCTGCCCAAGGCCATTCTCCCTGCCCAAGGCCATTCTCCCAGCCCAAGCTATTAGAGCCGCCAGAATTCCCCAAATGTGCATCAGGTTCCCTGACCCACTTTCTCTTGGGAAAGATCCTGGTTACCTGGGGTGACCTGGGCCAGGAGCAGGGTAACGGTCAAAATCAGAAGGAACTTCATGAATTATGGGTAGAGATAGGAGGCTTCTAGGCTGGCAAGACAGTCAGAGGACTCCATGCTGAGCAGTCCAGGCTGGTATTTATTGACCCAACGAGCATGGTAGAGCCATGATCAGTGAACCAGAAAGGGAACAGTCATTTCAGATTAGACAGACAGATTAGTAATCAACCACAGTAGTAGAATGGCTGTTGGACACACCACCTTCTTGTGCTCTTCCAGCCATACATATATATATTCGTCCCACCACTTCCACCCCCAGGGTTTGGCAATCACCACTCCATTCTCTGTTTCTATGAGTTGGACTTTTGAAAAAATTTGTTAGATTCTACAAAGAAGTTATATCATGCAGCATTTGTCTTTCTGTGTCTTGTTCCCCAAATCTTTTGTTGAGGTAACTTTTTAATTACCTTATATATGTTTTACATGTATTTTAACGTCTGTATACACTACAAGATGCTTACAAGTACTACTGGAAAAACCATGGCTTTGACTATATGGACATTTGTCGGCAAAGTGATGCTCTCCTTTTTAGTACACTGTTTAGTGTACTAAATGCCTGTCATAGCTTTCTTTCCAAGGAGCAAGTGTGTTTTAATTTTGTGGCTGCAATCACTGTCCACAGTGATTTTGTAGCCTAGGAAAATAAAATCTGTCTCTGCGGCTTCCACTTTTCCCCCTTCTATTTGCCATGAAATAATGAGAAGGATGCCATGATCTTAGGTTTTTTAATGTTGAGTTTTAAGCCAGCTTTTTCACTCTCTTCTTTCACCCTCATCAAGAGGCTCGTTAGTTCCTGTTCACTTTCTGCCATTAGAGCGGTATCATCTGCACATCTGAGGTTGTTGATGTTTTCTCCTGGCAATCTTGATTCAGGTTTGTGATTTCACATGATTATGAGGGTAAAAATCAATAAATCAGTAAAATAAATACGAAAAGGCTTTGTCTAAGACCAATGATGACAAATTCGTCATAATTACTGACCCAACCCTTGGCAGCAGAGGAATGAAAAAGGAAAAGGTGCTCTATTGACAAGGGGCTTACTTCTAAGCATTAGTAGTGAGGAAATTAGCCCTGGAACTCATTTCCTCTCCTTCTAGAAAGGACTGTAGAAAAGAAACCTGAGGTGCCATTTGAGTTTCAAGACCAAAGGGCACAACTTCCTCCATTCTTGAGAAAGGAAATGTTTCCAGTTCGAAGAGTAGGACACTCGGCTAAGAGTCTTGAAGGACTGGAGACCGAGAAGTGGGGTAACTCACAGGGGCACCATTCTTACAGAAATTTAAAGGACTTCCTTTGCACATCCAAAGAACCCTTAGTGACACAGAGTTTCTCTTAGTATTGCACTTTGTTTTGAGATCTACTTCTCCTTCGGTAAAGAACTCCATCGTAGCCCTGCATATTTATTCTTCTGATTGTTGATTAGCAGAATAAGGTAGCCTAATGAAGAGATGACCTGAATCCATTATGTGCATTATCTAACAGGTTTTCATCATTAGAGGAGACTCTCATAACAAATCCTTTCCCATCTGGCACAAGGTACTATAAAACAAAATGCCCTGGTTACTTCACAAGCTAACAAGGGATCCCCCCACACCTGAGCTATATTCATCTCCATCTCTGGGGTATCCAGCATTCTTCAGCTTAGACATGTCTACTTCCTCATTTCTACTGATAGCCAATTATTTTTCCATGACTTTCATTCAAAGCTCTCCAAGAAAAATAATCTGACTGGCTAAAAAGAATCTGATTCATTAGCTAATAGACATAAACTATTGTAAAAGGACAGAAAATAATAGAACCACCTCTCTTACTGATATCTACAAATCTGAGCTTTTCTCTATTGTCAAGCATGAAGTCATAGGCACCTGATGAGTGGGGTAAATGCCTGTCAGTAAGAAAAGGAACAAAGAAAACTGTGGAAGCAGAGCAAAAAGAGAGAGAGAGAAATGAATGAAGATTAGAGGTAATCTTTGTGAGAATATGTGCCTTCCAGACACATTTAGAAAGAAAGAATCCAGAGAATTCCCTGGTGGTCCAGTGGTTAGGACCAATTCACTGTCGAGGGCCTGAGTTCAATCCCTGATTGAGTAATTAAAATCTCACAGGCTATACAACAAAGCCAGAAAAAGAAAAAAAGGAGTCTATAGTCTATTAATGGTCCACTGAGAATATTAGCTGAGAGTGTGAAAAAGTAGGAGGCATTCAGCAGGAAGGGGTTCACCCTGATGAGTGGACTTTGCTGTGAAATGTTCAGGAGCTTAAAATCCCCATACTGAAGGTATGGTCAGAAGCCCAGCCCTGAGGCCAACTACATGTGCTTGACCTCTTTAAATAGGCTCCTGCGGTGCTGTGGTCCTTTACTCAACACCAGCTACCTCTTTCTGAGCCTGAAGTGGGTACCATTGCCATCTCTGGCCTAGTGCAAGATAGGGTGGTGTCTGAGATTCAGAAAACTGTGCATCTCTTCTCCGCCTGACCATTGACTTTTTACTGTATAGTCCAGGCCAGAATACTGGAGTAGCCCCTTTTTTCTAGGGGCTTCCCAACCCAGGGATCGAACCCAGTGGTCCAGTGTAAACCAAAGCCTCTCTCATTGGAGAGTGCCTAGCCTAGAAAATGAACTTTAAAAAGAATACATTTGAATCAGTTCTAATGAGGTGGATGAAACTGGAGCCTATTATACAGAGTGAAGTAAGCCAGAAAGAAAAACACCAATACAGTATACTAACACATATATATGGAATTTAGAAAGATGGTAATGATAACCCTCTATGCGAGACAGCAAAAGAGACACAGATGTATAGAACGGACTTTTAGACTTTGGGAGAGGGAGAAGGTGGGATGATTTGGGAGAATGGCATTGAAACATGTATACTATCAGGTAAGATACAAATCGCCAGTCTATGTTCGATACAGGATACAGGATGCTTGGGGCTGGTGCACAGGGATGATCCAGAGAGATGATATGGGGTGGGAGGTGGGAGGGGGGCTCAGGATTGGGAACTCATGTACACCCGTGGCTGATTCATGTCAATGTATGGCAAAACCAATACAGTACTATAAAGCAAAATAAAGTAAAAATAAAAATTTAAAATAAATAAATAAAAACAGAGATAAAGGGCATAATAAATGTAATGCACTTGAAAAAAAAAAAGAAAAAAGAAAGAAAATGAACTTTCTTATGTTTCCAGGGGACTTATCACATCTTTCCTGGGACCCTTCCACAACTTTCTCAGATTTCAGCCACCAGCCCCTGGTTTTTCCCTGTTTCTATCACTGCATCAAAAGAAAGTAAAATTCTACATTCCATTTCTTTATAGTTTTTAGGGGTGGGAGATATTGGAGGAAAGTGGGGGTGGGGGGAGATGAAACTACCTAGTTCAAATAAGGCTTGGAAATTTGCTGTCTTTTATTACAGTACTGCTCTGACTCCTCCTGGTGCTAAATGCAATTAGCAATGGCAATAGATACACGGTTTTTGTTTTTTTTTTTCCAAATTACTTGAAATTATATTTGACAATCTTAACACCAATGTCTGTGTGGGGTAATGAAAATAATATGAGCTTTGGAGACAGACAAATCTAGGTTCAAATTCTCACTTTTCCACTTATTAGCCATGTGACTTTGAATAAGCCAATTAATGTATCTGAACCTCATCACTGACCTCAGGAGCTTTGCTGTGAAGATGAGGAAATGCCAATAAAGCCCATAGAACAGTACCTGGTATACAGGAAGACCCCAATGTTATTTTCTATGAATTTTCAACTTTCTTGATTTCTTGGAGCATTTGACTTGACTTCTTTCCTCCCTGAAGCCCCCTTGGTTCTCCTTCCTTGTCAACATAGTCAATATTCAGTAAAAGGGACAAGAATTTTCAGTGATTCAGAGACCACTATGTTCACCATGCTTTTTAAAATCAAGACTGGAACTGTTGAAACTTTAGGTCTTAAATCTAAGACCCAGAGCACTTACTCAGAATCCAACCTCAAGGACGCATCTCTCCTCTAGTCTGGAGTATATACAATGTAACTCTGTCTGAGCTGTAGTGAAAAATGATAAGGAAGGTTCCCAGCATTTTATCAGAGAGTGTTTCCAAGCTTATCCCTGTTCCTAGCTCTCCTTGTTCCTCCCAGGATGTCTCCCCTGGTTTTTATTTTTATCATTGCCTAAACTTTTCTAAAAGTTGTTCTTTCCTTAAATACTTCATTTCATTGTCTTCTTTCCCAGGAACCAACTACTGATCTCTCCATATCAGGTCATGTTTTTATCCCTCCTAGAATGTTCTTCTTTAACATCACCCGGTCCAAAACTACCCAAGCTATTTAGAGTTTCTTATAGACTGCAGGCTAAAATGCTAGGGAGTGATGGAAGAAGAGCTGTCTAAGAGGGTTCCTGTCCTTAAAAAGCTTACACCTTCTTTAGGAAAAGGAAATAGGCAATTTTCAATGACCTCCATATCCTTTCAAAAACATCAAGAATAATTTGCCAAATAAATTGAATCTCACTTAAGTGTATACAATATATAGGGTCCCCTGTTGAACACCAGAAATACAGAACAGTATAGAATACTGTTCTGTATTATCCAATCTATTAAGATAAACTAGGTTATGAGGCAGTAATCAAAAATTTAATCTTTTGGGAACAAAGGTTTAATTTTCACTGATGCTGCATATCCATGCAGGTTTGCTAGGGTCACTTCTCCATATCTTCTCATTCTGGAACCCTGACTGATTGAATAGCCACTCAGTTGTTGCTGATCACCATGGAGAGGGAAAGAGAGTTCTGAAGGGCTTTGAACAGGCCATTGTACACCCTGACCTTGGAAGTGCTGTTCATAGCTCACTGCCTATGACAGTGACATGGCCCCATACAACCACAAGAGGGCCAAGAAGTGAATCCTACCATGAACATAAAATGCTGAAAGCCAGAAATGTTTGATGAAAAGCTTTAATGACCTTCAAATATATCCTCACTGTAGTCAGGCAGAACTGCTACATGACTAGAAACAATACAAAGTAACCTGTGCTGAGTCAAATCAAAAAACACATTATAGTAGGATAGAACATGGAGACAATCAACAAAGGGCAGGATTTTAGGGAAGTCTTCATGAAACTCCTTTAAATCTTGAAGGAAGATAGATTTCAGAGAAATGGTGAAGAAGAGAGGCATGAGAGGATACTCCAGATAGGGGAGTTATATGAACAGACAAATGGTGGCTTGTAAGCCATTTGGAGACAATTAAAAAACTTCATGGCTATCGCCAGGAGTTCAGGCACCAAATAAATCAGAGAACTGCATAGTGATAAGATTTTAAAATCCTTGAGTGTAAATCTAAAATACTTAGACTGGGTTCTCAAGGCAAAATCAGGGAATTGAGATGCTAAGAAGGTAGGGCTGTGGTCCCTTCCTTCTCAATTCTTGCTTTAAGCTGAGCAGATTCATTTCGATCTGTTTGATACCTTGAGTTCCAAGGTTTTGTTTTTGAAAAGTTTTCTGCTAGTTGCTAAGAGAAAAATCTTAAAAGTCATCATCAAAATGCACAGGGAAATATCTCTGATGAATATAGATGCAAAAATCTCAACAAAATATTGGCAAACTGAATTCAACAATATATAAAAAGGATCATGCACCATGATAAAGTGGAATTTATTCCAAGGATGCAGGGATGGTTCAAAAGCCAAAAATCAATCAATGTGACATACCACATTAACAAAACAAAGAGTAAAATCACATGATCATCTCAATAAATGCAGAAAAATCATTTAACACAACATCCATTCATGATAAAAACTCTCATCAAATTTGGTATAGATGGGGACTTCCCTGGTGGTTCATTGGTTAAGAATCCACCTGCCAATGCAGAGGACATGGGTTCAGTCCTTGCACCAGGAACTAGGATCCCACATGCCACAGAGCAACTAAGCCTAACGGCTACAACTACTGAGCGCTTGAGCTACAGCTACTGAAGCCTTCACAACTTAGAGCCTGTGCTTTGCAACAAGAGAAGCCACCGCAATGAGAAGCCCATGCGCTACAATTAGGTGTTTTAAGTGTATTTTCTTTTTCATAGCCCACAAATATATTTCTAAACAATTTGCCAAAATGATTTTATCAATTCATATTTCTATCAACCCTGCAAGGAGAGTTGCTATACCTTCTCACCAACACTTAACATTATCTCTGATTAGACATTTTTAATAAATTGTTTTTCTTTAAATCAGCCAAAATTTATTTATTTATTTGTTGGTTGGTTGGTTGAAACTCAGAACCACGTTTGATGCCAAAGGGGAGGCATAAAGATACATGGTCAAGGAAACGTGAGCAGGAAGGATGACAGGAAAGGGAACACCAAAAATAAAAGTTAGTTTGTGTAAATAAAGTCTCAGAAAATGTGCCTACAGAGTCTCAGGGTGACAATATGGGAGCAAAGACACAAGAGAAATGATTGGAGAAGACATGAAAATGTAAAGGGAAGGTAAAAAATGGAACATTTTCATATAGAAGATTACAAAATGATAAAATTTTAAAACACTCAGAGTAACAAATTTAAAGTACCTAAAATTTTTACTTGAAATTCATTTGTTATGTATAAGTGTAAATCATTTATGGGATGTTTTGTTGTTGTTGTTGTTTGGTTGCTGTTTTCTGACTCTGCGATCCCACAGACGGCAGCACACCAGGCTTTCCAGTCCTTCACTGTCTCACAGAGTTTGCTCAGACTCGTGTCCATTGAGTTGGTGATGCCATCCAGCCATCTCATCCTCTGTTGCCCTCTTCTCCTCCTGATCTTTCCCAGCATCAGGGTCTTTTCCAAAGAGTTGGCTCTTCATATCAGGCTGCCAAAGTATTGGAGCTTCAGCTTCAGGATCAGTCCTTCCAGTGAATATTCAGAGTTGATTTCCTTTAGGATTGATTGGTTTGATCTCTCAAGAGTCTTCTCAAGCACCACAATTGGAAATCATCAATTGTTCAACGCTCAGTATTCACTATGGTCCAACTTGCACATCCATACATGACTACTGGAAAACTCATAGCTTTAACTATATGGACCTTTGTCGGCAAAGAGATGTCTGTGCTTTTAATATGCTGTCTAGGTTTGTCTTAGCTTTTCTTCCAAGAAGAAGGTGTCTTTTCTTTTTTTCCACTTTATTTTTTAAATTGAAGGATAATTGCTTTACAGAATTTTGTGGTTTTCTGTCAAACATCAACAAGAATCGGCCATAGGTACACCCATGTCCCCTCCCTCCCGACCCTCCCTCTCAGCTCCCTTCTCATCCCCCCTTCTAGACTGTCACAGAGGCCCTGTTTGAGTTCCCTGAGTCATACAGCAAATTCCCATTGGCCATCTATTTTACAAATGGTATTGTAAGTTTCCATGTTACTCTCTCCATACATCTCATCCTCTCCCTCCTCCCCTCCCTCCATGTCCATAGTTCTGTTCTCTACATCTGGTTCTCCATTGCTGCCCTGCAAATAAATTCATCAGCACCATCTTTTAGATTCCATATACATGTATCAGTAGGCAATATTTATATTTCTCTTTCTGACTTACTTCACTCTGTATAATAGGCTCTAGGTTTGTCCACTTCATTGGAACTGACTCAAATGCATTCCTTTTTATAGATGAGTAATATTCCATTGTATATATTTACCACAGCTTCTTTATCCATTCCTGTGTCAATGGACATCTAGGTTGCTTCCATGTTCTAATTATTGTAAATAGTGCTGCAGTGAACATTGGGATACATGTGTCTTTTTCAGTTTTGGTTTCCCTGGGGTATATGCCTAGTAATGGGATCACTGCGTCAGATGGTGATTTTATTCCTATTTTTTAAGGACTCTGCATACCATCTTCCATAGTAGCTGTATCAATTTACATGGCTACAGTCACTGTCCACAGTGATTTTGGAGCCCAAGAAAATAAAATCTGTCACTGCTTCCACTTTCTCCCCATCTATTTGCCATGAAGTGATAGGATAGGATGCCATGATCTTCATTTTTTGAATGTTGGGTTTTAAGCCAGCTTTTTCACTCTCCTCTTTCACCTTCATCAAGAGGCTCTTTAGTTCCCCTTCACTTCCTTCCTGGGCTTCACAATCAGGTAGGCCACAGTTGTGGCCCACTGTTGGGCAAGGTTGCTGGCCAGCTTTCTGGCCAGGAGGGGCCTATAGATGTATCCCACTGTTGGATGGGTCTGAAGACAATGCTCTATGACTGAGTGGGGTTGCAGGCTATGCTCCATGATTGGGTGGTGTCACTGGCTAGATTCTCTGCCTGGGTAGGGCCACAAGCTGTGTTTAACACTTAGATAAGGCCATAGGCTGGGCTGAACTACAGGGCAGAACTGTAGGCTAGACTCAGCCTTGGGTTGAATTCTAAGGCTGCCCAGGATCACTGTTCAGGCTCTCTGGCTATAAAGGCCCAGAGGCAAAAGGTAACAGTTGGGCAGAGCTGATGGCTTGGCTCCCTGCCCAAGTGTGGCTGTAGAATGAGCTCCGTGGGTTCCCAGGACTCTGGTCAAGCTTCCTGATCAGAGGGAAGTTGAAGCCAGTTGAAGCTATATTCCGTGCTTGGACAGGGCTATGAATTGGCTTTCCTGCCTGGGTGGTAATAGAATGGGCTCCACGAGTGGTATGGCTAATTGGCTGGGAACCAAAATCTGACAGAAAGGCCAGCTGAGCTTGGCTCTGCAGATGATCACAGCTGCTGGTCAGGATTCCTGCCCAGGCTCTACTGCAAGCAAGAACATAGCCACCAAGATCTGAGCCCCGGTTGCTGTAAGCCCTGGCTCCCTTCTCTGTCTCGGTCTGGTCCCCTCTGGGCAAGCTCTGTAGCATCCCTCAGTGATGCCCATGACCATTCCTCTACTATCTCAGCAGAAAGTTAGAGCCTTACTGTCTGAGGAGGTTAATACAAACAGTGTCTGGTTCAAGGGGCAAGGCATACTACGCCAGTTGAAAGCAAGGGTATCATATTGAACCCAGGAGAGTCAAGTAAACTTTTACATATTTAAAGTTAAGACCCAGGACTTTCCTGATGGCACAGTGGATAGAAATCCATCTACTAATGCAGGGGACGTGGGTTCAATCCTTGGTCTGGGAAGATTCCACAAGCCACAGGCAACTAAAGCCTGTGCACCACAACTACTGAGCCTGGGCTCTAGGGCCCACCAGTCACGACTAATGAGCCCCTGTGCCACAGCTGTTGAAACTTGCATGCCTTAGAATCCACAGGCCACAAATACTGAGCCCGTGTGCTACAACCACTGAAGCCCGTGAGCCTAGATCCTGTGCTCTGCAACAAGGGAAGCCCCCACAATGAGAAGCCTGTACTCATGTGCAGCAACGAAGACCCAGTGTAACCAAAAGTAAACAAATAATAAATAAAGTAAAAACTCAATTTCTCTCCCATCTCTGCCTTGAGAAAAGTGACAAACTTATACCTTCTAAGCAGGACTGTGAAGGATCCTTCCCAGGGAAATTGGCCCAATATCAGAGGAAAAACCTGAAGACATAGATACCGTGTGTCTTAATCTGTCCAGCCTGCTATAATGAACTACCACAGATTGGGTGGTTTAAACAATAAACATTTATTTCCCATAGATCTGGAGTGTGGGAAGTCCAAAATTAGTGCACCAGCAGATTCAGCTTCTGGTTCAGAGGTGGCCTTCTCATTGTGTCTTCACTTGGTAGAAGGTGCAAGAGAGCTCTCTGGGATTTTTTTTTTTTTTCAGAAGGGGCACTAACCTCATTCATAAGGGATCTACTTTTACAACCAAATCACCTCTTAAAAGGCTCTGCCCCTTAATACCATCATATTGGGGCTTGGGACTTTAATATATGAATTTAGAGGGGAACACATTCAGTCTGGGGCTTCCCAGGTGGCTCATTGGTAAAGAATCCGGCAGCCATTGCAGGAGAAGACAGTTCGATCCCTGGGTGGGAAGATCCTCTGGGAGGGGAAATGGCAATTCACTCCAGTATTCTTGCCTGGAAAAGCCCCTGGGCAGAGGAGCCTGGCGAGCTACTGTTGCAAAGAGTCAGACACCACTGAAGCAACTTAGCATGCACGCACGCATGCGAGCTAATGTGTCATCTCAACACCTCCTCATGTTAGCTATGTAACTGGAGTTGGGTGAATCACTTCAAAACAGCCTGAGCTTCCCCAACCGAAAAAGTGGTGACAGGATCTACCTCTTAGGTTACTTGAAAGGAATAGGCGAGGTAGTAAGTGCCTGCCTAGCACATAGCAGTCCCACGTTCCTCTCCAATGTTTGCTTCCTCACCCACTTGTTCTACTGGAATTTGGTTAGGTATACTAAGAGACACACACAGAAGTCAGCCAAAAGCGTTTTAATAAAACTCAGGAATCCGCTGAAGTCAGGCTCAGGGCAACGTTGTCTTCATTTTTGTGCCCTTGGGCTTCAATATTTAGTTAACTTTGGTAAGCCATGTGGTTGGTATTTGGGCTTCACACAGCACAGTTTACCACTCAGGCAGAAAACATAGACTTTTTCATTCTTGTAACAGCTGTCACGGCAGTTGCCATGAAGATTCCAGCAGTCTTCAGGGCTGTCTGATACAAAGAGAAAAAAAGAAGGAAGCCAGGATCAGTCCTGTGGGGAAATAGATCCTAGTTTGAACTGAACTTGAGAGAACAGTCATGCTGGAAAAGGGGGACCGTTGGAAATGGAAAAGTCACCTCTAGACTTACATAGTGGTGGTAGAGTCTCAGGGGCTTCCTTGCTGGCTCAATTGGTAAAGAATCCCGATACAATGAAGAAGACCCTGGTTTGATCCCTGAGTCAGGAAGATCCTCTGGAGAAAGCAATGGCAACCCACTCCAATATTCTTGCCTGGGAAATCCCATGGGAAGAGGATCCTTGCAGAGTACAGTCCATGGAGTTGCAGTGTTGGACACCACTTGGAGACTAAACCACCACCACCATAGTCTCACATTCTTTTTGAACACCCCATTCCAATTCCAGCCTGCCCCTAATGGTCCTTCTCTTAGAGTCAGTGGGTTATAATGATTAGGAGCATAGACTATTGAAACTCATACAGCTGGATTTGAAATCTGTCTACAACACAAGCCAAACCAGGAGACCTCAAGTAGGTCATTTCACTTCTCAGATCATCCATTTCCTCTATTTTAGAAAGAAAGTAGGGCACCTGTCACAAAGAACTGTTGCTGAAATTAAGTGAAATAGTGCATAAAAATACAAGCATTAAATAAATTCAGGTATAACATTACAGGACCTCAGAAAGAGTTACAAATTTTAAAAATTATTTCGTAAGTTAAGATTAAACTAGAAGGCCCCCAGAATATAAGATGACATAAAGGAAAGAAAAGTAAACTGTACTTGGACTTTCTGGCAGTGATGCTTTACCCCTGAAAAAAATAGTGTCACATTTTTAAGATATTCAAGGAAAAAAAAAACGTTACATCCAGCAAAACTGACTTCTACATACAAAGGACAAAAACAAGTATCAACATATTGAAACTCAGGAGATACTGAAAGAGCTAAACAACCAAATGAGACAGGCCATGACACAGGACTAGTAATAAACATTAAATATAGTTACTCATAGAATTATAATTAGAATTTAAAAAGAGAGAGCAGAGTACGTAATGGATACATGTTCTGACAATATAGAAATAGCGCAGTACAAAAATGGGAGAATAATGGTGAAAACCTATACAAAAACTTTGACAACTTTGAGTAATCATGTTATACTGGTAGTGTTGGTTTTATTATACTGAAACTATTGTATATGTGATGACAGAGAAATCAAATGATTAATTTTGGGATATTCTAATTCTATAATCCTCTGTGACCTTAGGAAAAAAAAATATTGGTTTCAATAGATATGAATGGATAAAGAAGATGTGATATACACAAATAATGGAATACTCGCAGCTATTAAAAAAGAGCAAAATTTTGCCATTTGCAACAATATGGAATGACTTGGAGGACATTATGCTAAGCAAAATAATAAACCCAAAATGTAAAACCAACTAGTGAATGTATAAAAAAGAAACTGACTCACAGATAGAGAACAACCTACCCGTGGGAAGAGGGACCCGGGGAGGGCAACATAGAGGTAGGTGATTAAAAGGCACAAACTACTATGTATATAAAAACACAAGCTACAAAATTATATTGTATACCACAGGGAATATAATCAACATTTTACAATAATTTTAAAAGGCATATAACCTTTAAAAATTGTGAATCAGTATGTCACACCCTTGAAATTTTTATAATATTGTATATCAACTATACTTCAATTTTTAAGATTTCTTATGTGGTATAGATTGTTCTAAAATGATGCTTTGTATTTGAATTGGAAGTACCATATAAACCCACAACTATTTTGTTTCTAAATAGGTGGATGGATGGATGCATAGAAAATTTTCCACTTCTAATCACTGAAAAAAAGGCTAGAAATACTGACCAACCAAAAGAAATCAGTATTCCTAGTACCCATATTGTAGTCTAAAAATATCATTGCCAACTAAAATAAAAGAAACCAATACCTGGGCTACATGGTTTTTTCCAGTTCCTGGGTAAAAAACTGTAAGATGAGCCTAAAAACATTCTGTCATACCCAGAGCTAAGTGGAAGAGATTCCCATTGGTCAAAAATAGGAAATTTTGTGCTTCAATTGGAATAATTGCAATAGATTGGACTTGTGACTTAGAACCATGAATTCAAAATAATACTTGTGAAAAACCAATTGATCGACCTCAGAGGTACAGAAAATGAATTCATTAACTTGCAAACTGATAAGGAAAGATAGAGTCAAGCCATTTGCCCTTCCTCTCCTCTTTGAACTCTTTAAACCACAAGGTAACCAAATAGTAGATGAAGGGAAGCATCTCTTTTACAAGTAGTTCAGCTATTAAATGAATGTTCTTTCCAGCATATCTGCATGGCTCACCCCTTCACTTCCTTCATGTCTTTATTCTAATTCATTTCAGTGCGGCATTCCTTTACATCCTTTCTTATTAAATTGCACATCCACTTCCCCTGATGCTTGCTATCCATTTCCGTGCTTACTCTGTTCATTGCCGCCACACACAGAATGTAAGCTCCAAGAGAACGAGGATTTTATATAGTTGGTTTTCGACTGATTGATGGGTTCACTGCTCTATGTCCAGCATCTACTACAATGCTTGACACCTGGGATGAATGCTACAATATTTACTGAATAAGTGAATTCTTTAACTAAATAATAACATAGCTGTGTTGTGCTCTGCTTAGACGCTCAGTCATATCCAACTCTTTGCAACCCTATGGACTGTAGCCTGCAAGCACCTTCTGTCCCTGGGATTTTCCAGACGAGCATACGGGAGTGGGTTGCCATTTCTTTCTCCCCACACAGGGATCAAGTTGGCATCTCCTGCATTGGCAGGTGGGTCCTTAACTACTGAGCCACCAGGGAAGCTCAAAGTGACTAAGTTGGAACTCAGAGAAGCCAAGTGGTTTGTTGGGGTTCACAGAACTAATAAATGATGAAGCCGGTTCTAACTAACCCAGGATTTGGAGATTCTCCTCTCATCGTCAGGTGAGGCTGTTTACTGTATGTGTCTACCATGAGCAGAGGTGGGTGTGGGTCCAGACTGCTCTCAAGCAATCCCCCCACATCCTGACACTAAGGTTAAAGAGATATCTGGAGGGCAGTAGGGGTAGAAACTTAAGTCATTTTAAATGGAGGGTTTGGGCAAGTTTGAAGTGACCTTTTCTCTGCTTAAAACCTTTCCATGGCTCCAGTGTCAGGGCTGGCACAGATGGGCAACATTAATCATGAGATTCGACCTCACTTAAGGCAGGTGTGATTAGTGCAAATCCAAGTGGTTTCAGGGACACTGTGAGAAAAGATCACTATTGGCTTCCTTCTTTCCTGCTTCCCATGTCCTCCCCCACTGCTCCTCACACATCTGACCTACTGCCCTTGACCCTTGGAGCTGACCAAAGAGAAGGGATTTGGGGGCAAAGAGAAGGGGAAATTCTGGGGGTTACAGTTGCTGCCTAAGACCTGGCACCTCTCACTGGCAAAGATGAGCATTTGGATGCCAGGTCCCCTCTTATATGGGTTTAGAAAATTAGAAAGCTCCATTTCCTGCACATCAAACATTTAGTGTGATTAATATTGATCCCTCAACCTCATTATTTCAAATGGATAAATAAGTACATTGAAACTCAGAGAAGCCAAGTAGTGTGCTACTAAATGGTGGGATGGGGTCTCACCCAGGAATTGGGGGCTTTTTACTCTTTCCCCAGATCAATGGTGTTTCACATTTCTGCCTGCCAGCCCATCCTCCTAAGCCCTGGAATGTCCCAACCATGACCCACTTCTCCACCCCTCCATCTCTCCCTGGAAAAAGCCTAGGTTACCTGCAATGACCTGGGGTGAAAGGAGCAGTGCAGCCAAAGTTAGCAAAACAGTCTTCATGACTTCAGGGAGCCCAGGAGGTAGTCTCAGTCCTGGCAAAGAGACACCAAACGAAGAAGAGCTCTGGACTCTCTGCTCCTTCTAATCAACTGGAACACGTGTCACAGACACATGCTCTCAGCTGCCCACGGGTACATTTGGCCCTGGAACATCCTGCCTCCCTCAGGATTCTCCTTGCTATCCAATGCCCATGCATCCACCTTTGGACCACACACCCCTGAGCTGATATGCCTCCCTTTATCTACTTCCACCTTTTAAGGGACAGCAGAGGGAAATCATACAAGCCAGAGGGATTTTTAAAAATAGATCTCAGCCCTTGTTATCAATCTAAACTTCTCCAAGACTATATGTTACACATTGAAAAAAATGTGTATCTTTATTAAGTTCTATAAAGTACCTCATTATCTGTCCTAGAGATCCACTATTATCATGTTTTAGTGTAAGCTGAGCAAACTCATTTCTTCAAATGTAATTTTCCAGTTTGATAGTGGAGGTGTAGAGAAGGGAAAGCATTCGTTCAGACTTTAGGAAGACTACGTTTATATAATTACTTTCTGAGAGTAGACCCCACTACTTGAAATGCCCAGTTTGGAAAGGATTTTTGGCATTGAGGGTGAGAGAAAGAAGAGTTGAAAATACTCAGCAACATGTACTGGCTGTGCCACGTGCTTGCTATGTGACTTTAGGAGAGTCGCCTTTTCTCTTGGACTTTAATCTCACCAATGCGCAGATTGGAATAGATGGGGCACAGAGATCAACTCAGTCCTGATAGGCTGTGGTTCTGCTGCTGCTGCTCAGCTGCTTCAGTCATGTCTGATCTCTTGCGACCCTATGGACTCTAGCCCACCAGGCTCCTCTATCCATGGGATACTCCTAGCAAGAATACTGGAGTGGGTTGCCATGCGCTCCACTTGGGGATCTTCCCAACCCAAGGATCGAACCAGTGTCTCAGACATTGCGGCCAGATTCTTTACCACTGAGTCAAAGGGAGGCCCATGCTATGGTTCTCTGGGTGCTAAAAAGGCACAGAAAATGAAATGCTGCAGAACACCACCAACACAGACCATGCTGATTGAGTTTACACCTAAGGATCCCTAGGGCTACCTCATCAGATTCCAACTCTCTTTATACATTGGGATCAGAGGCCTCTTCCCTTGGTACATACATCTTCTATGTTATTTGGCACTTACAAACCACAGTCCCAGTTTGTGCCTGCTCCTTATAGAGTCAATGCACAAATATTTGCTCTTCTTACTGTAAAGGCTTAAGTTCTCTCTAGGATCCTTGAATGGGTCTCACCACATCAGGTTGTTTTAGGAGTAAGATCCATGGGATACTAATAAAGGAACATAGGAGACCCTGTTCTTACATGTCAAGGTGCTATTTCCACTGAAGTCACATTGTCAGGTACTTGGGTTAGGATTTGAGCCCATGGAATTCTCCAGGCCAGAATACTAGAGTGGGTAGCCTTTCCCTTCTTCAGGGGATTTTCCCAACCCAGGAACTGAACCAGGATCTCCTGCATTGCAAGCAGATTCGTTACCAACTGAGCTATCAGGGAAGCCCATATTTGAAAGAGGGGATACAATTCAACCCACAACAGATGATTATGATTTATATTCTGAAAACCATGAGACATTGATGAAAGAAACTGAAGATGACTCAAACAAATGGAAAGATATGCTCACAAATTGGAAAAATTAATATTGTTGAAATGACCATATGACCCAAGGAAATATACAAGTTTAATGCAATTGCTGTCAAAACACCAATGTCATGTTTCACAGAATAACCACAAATGATTCTAAAATTTATATGGAAGCACAAAAGATCCCAAATAGCCAAAGCAATCTTGAGAATGAAGAACAAAACTAGAGGTATCATGCCGTCTGATTTCAAACTATACTACAAAGTTACAGTAATCAAAAGAGGATGATATTGGGACAAAAAAGGCACATAGATCAATGGAACAGAACAGAGAGCAAAGAAATAAACTCATGTTTATATGGCCAATTAATCTTTGACAAATGAAGCAAGAATATATAATAGGGAAATGATAGTTTCTTCAATAAATAGTGTTAGGAAAACTGGACAGTTACATGCAAAATAATCCAACCATGTTCTCCCACCACATACAGTTAGAAATTAAAATATGATAGCATAAAATGGAAAGGTAATATTAATAAAAATGCTAGAAAATAAACATGTTTAAAATTTCTCAGAAACTAATGGGGAAATTTTCAAAGGATTTGCACACCTGTGTTCCTAAGTAAAATTAACTTTCTTAATCCAGATGACCAACCCAAGGGAAGACAGTGCTCTACAGGTGGGT
This sequence comes from Oryx dammah, assembly GCF_014754425.2. Taxonomy (NCBI): domain Eukaryota; kingdom Metazoa; phylum Chordata; class Mammalia; order Artiodactyla; family Bovidae; genus Oryx; species Oryx dammah. Next base: position 22,316,363 of record NW_024070194.1, on the reverse strand, counting down.
GGCGCTGTAGGCTATGCTCCATGACGGGGTGGTGTCACTGCCTAGATTTTCTGCCTGGGTAGGGCCACAGGCTTTGTTTAGCAGTTGGATAAGGCCATAGGCTGGGCTGAGCTACAGGGCAGGACTGTAGGCTAGACTCGGCTCTGGGTTGAATTCTAAGGCTGTCCAGGGTCATTGTTCAGCCTCTCTGGGTAGGTAGGCCCAGAGGCAAAACTGAACAGTTGAGCAAGATGCTAGCCTGGTTGCCTGCCCAAGTGGGGCTGTAGAATGGGCTCTGTGGGTTCCCAGAACTCTGGTCAGTCTTCCTGACCAGAGGCATTGGAGGCTATACTCAACACTGGGGCAGGGCTGTAAATTGGCTTCCCTGCCTGGGTGGTAATCGACTGGGCTCCACGACTAGTATGGCTAATTGGCTGGAAATCAGAATCAGTCAGAAAAGCCAACCGAGCTCAGCTGAACTCCCTGCCCAGATGAGGTTACTTGCTTGGCTCTGCAGATGAGCAGAGCTGCTGGTCAGGATTCCTGCCCAGACTCTATTTAGGCAAGACAGTTGTCCACCAAAATCTGAGCCCCGGTTGCTGTAAGCCCTGGCTCCCTTCTCCGTCTCGGTCTGATCCCCTCTAGGCAAGCTCTGTAGCATCCCTCAGTGATGCCCATGACCATTCCTCTACTATCTCAGCAGAAAGTTAGAGCCTTACTGTCTGAGGAGGTTAATACAAACAGTGTCTGGTTCAAGGGGCAAGGCATACTATGCCAGTTGAAAGCAAGGGTATCATATTGAACCCAGGAGAGTCAAGTAAACTTTTACATATTTAAAGTTAAGATCCAGGACTTTCCTGATGGCACAGTGGATAGAAATCCATCTACTAATGCAGGGGGACGTGGGTTCAATCCTTGGTCTGGGAAGATTCCACAAGCCACAGGCAACTAAAGCCTGTGCACCACAACTACTGAGCCTGGGCTCTACGGACCACCAGTCACAGCTAATGAGCCCCTGTGCCACAGCTGTTGAAACTTGCATGCCCTAGAATCCACAGGCCACAAATACTGAGCCTGTGTGCTACAACCACTGAAGCCCATGAGCCTAAATCCTGTGCTCTGCAACAAGGGAAGCCCCCACAATGAGAAGCCTGTACCCATGTGCAGCAACAAAGACCCAGTGTAACCAAAAGTAAATAATAAATAAAGTAAAAAGTTTCTCTCCCATCTCCATTTTGACAATAGTGACGAACTTGTACCTTCTGAGCAGGATTGTGGAGGAGCTTTCCCAGGGAAATTGGCCCAATATCAAAGGAAAAACCTGAAGACATACACACTATGTGTCTTAATCTGTTCAGCCTACTATAACGAACTACCACAGACTGGGTGGTTTAAACAATAAACATTTATTTCCCTTAGATATGGAATCTGGGAAGTCCAAAATCAATGCACTAGCAGATTCAGCTTCTGGTTCAGAGGTGGCCTTCTCATTGTGTCTTCACTTGGTAGAAGGGACAAGAGAGCTCTCGGGTCATTTTTAGAAGGGCAATAAATCATTCATAAGGGATCTACTCTCATGAATTAATCACCTCCCCAAAGGCTCTGTCCATCAGTACAATCATATTGAGGTTCAGGACTTCAATATATGAATTTATAGGGAGGACACATTCAGTCTGGGACTCTCTGATGGTGCAGTGGTAAAGAATCCACCTGCCAATGCAGGAAATGACTGTATGGTCCCTGAATGGGGAAAATCCTCTGGAGAAGAAAATGGCAACCCACTCCAGTGTTCTTCCCTGAGAAATCCCATGGACAGAGAAGCCTAGTGGGCTATACTCCATGGGGTCACAAAGAGACACAACTGAGCGACTGAACACATTAAGTCTATCTGGATTGCAGAGCATTCTTCCAGAGGAAATATAACTAGTACAAGACAGAAGCCATGAAACAAGAAGAGGATGTTATTTTTAAAAGAAAAAAAAAAGAATAAAATAGAAAGAATGAGAAAAAACTTTAGAGACTCAGAGTACAAAGAAATGCCTAGGAATGAGAATAAAATGGCAGAGATAAAAGCAAGAGAGACCAATATAAAACAGAATCATTCAGGTGACTGTACATTTAAAAAATAAGAATTCCAGAAATAGGAAGCAGGAAACCAAAGGGCAAGAAATCACGAAAGAAATGAGTCAAGAAAAAAAAAGATGTCCTAGAATTGAAGTTCATGAGTTTCCAGACTGACAGGGCCCATTAAGCATCCAGCAGAAAGATAGAGGAGCAATGTTTTCAAAATTCTCAGAGGAAATCACTTCCAATATGAAATGAGCAGCCAGACTACTAAACTAGCATGAGATTAGTACATGAGGCCAGACTTTTTCAGGAAATGACCAGGCAATGCCCTGCCAAAATAAAGGAATATATCAAGAAAGACCTCAAAACCCCAAAGCAGGACATTTATCTAAGGATAAAATCAAAGAAAACCCCAGGATGATGTAAATGGAGTTCCAGGATGGCAGTTGGTCACCAGGTATAGAAGCAACCAATTCAGAGTAGAGCAGATCTGACTGCCCAGGGAGAGAGGCCAACAGGAAGAGAAAGTGAAAGTGAAAGTTGCTCAGTCTGTGTCTGACTCTTTGCGAACCCATGGACTATACAGTCCACAGAATTCTCCAGGTCAGAATACTGGAGTGGGTAGTCTATCCCTTCTCCAGTGGATCTTCCCGACCCAGGAACTGAACCAGGGTCTCCTGTGTTGCAGGCGGATTTTTTTACCAGCTGAGCTACCAATGATTCTGAATGTATTCAAAAGGTATGAAAGACAGTTAAATTCTCATCTTCTGTAGCAAGAATTCAATGGATAGCACCTGAAACTGAAAAAAAGAAATAAGAAGCAATGTAAGTAAGCATATCTCTTACTAATAGTTAGAGAAGTAGAATCCAAAGAAACAAGTGGTTTTGTGAAAGAGGTAAGAAATGGAGAAAGGGAAATGGGTGACTCCTATATTTTATTATAGTTTTTTATTCAAAGTTGACACTTAAAATCACATGGATGAACATTTTAGGGGTTGTTTTTAGTTTAAATAAATTCCATTTTTAAATCATGTGGATGTATGACTTTGATGAAAATTTAAACTAGATGTATAAGAAAAGAGAGACGCAGGGGGGTAAGAATTGGATCTGGGGATTAACAGTTTCCTGTTTAAGAGTTTCTATAACAAACCCAGAAAATAAGACTCCATATAAGACTGTCTAGGAGACATGGGTTTGATTCCTTTGGTCAGGAAGATCCCCTAGAGGAGAAAATGGCAACCCACTCCAGTAGACTTACCTGAAAAATCCCATGGATAAGGAAGCCTGGCAGGCTACAGTCCATAGGACGCAAAGAGTCAGACACAACTGAGCAAATGAGCATGCATGTAATGCTGTCTACCCCAGTTTTTCTCTCTCTTTCTCTCTTTTTTTGCCATGCTGGGTCTTTGTTGCTGCCCAAGGGCTTTCTCTAGTTGCAGCCAGTGAGAGCTACTCTTTGTGTGGTGGGTGGGCTTCCCATTGCAGTGGCTTCTCTTGTTGCAGAGCATGGGCTTTAGAGTGCAGGCTCAGTAGTTGTGGCCCAGGAGCTCAGAATTGCGGCTTGCAGACCCGAGAGAGTGTAGGCTTCCTTAGTTGTGATACATGGGCTTAGCTACTCCATGGCATGTGATATCTTCCCAGAACAAGTATCTAGCCTGTGTCCCCTGTATTAGAAGGCTGATTTCTTTCCACTGTGCCACCAAGGAAGTCCTACCCCCTAGTTTTTCATTTGAGAGATTCAAAGAAATGCAATATGCATTTTTGTATGTATATTCATGAATGTCCAGGAGGCATGGAGCTAATTGCAAGCTAATATGTAGTCTCAACACCTGCTCATGTTAGCTATATAACTGGAATTGGATGAATGACTTAAATAGCCTGAGCTTCCCCAACCATAAAATAAAAGTGATGACAGTATCTTCCTCTTAGGCTACTTGAAAGGAATCAGGCACATAGTAGGTCCAGGTTCCTCTCCAATGTTTTCTTCCTTACCCACTTCTTCTACTGGAGTTTGGTTAGGATTACTAAGAGACACACACAGAAGTCAGTCAAAAGTGTTTTAATGAAACCCAGGAATCAGCTGAGGACAGGCTCAGGGCAACGTTATCTTCATTTTTGTGCCCTCGGCTTCAAGCATTAATTAACCGTGGTGATGTATTTGGCTGAAACTTGGGCTTCACGCAGCACAGTTTACCACTCAGGCAGAAAACATAGATTTTTTCATTCCTGGAACATGTGTCACGGCAGTTGCCATGAAGATTCCAGCATTTTTCAGTGCTGCCTGAGGAAAAAAGAAGGAAGCCAGGATCAGTCCTGTGAGGAAATAAATCCTGGCAGCCAGGCAGAAAAAGGAGGACCATTGAAAATGGGGGCATCACCTCTAGATTTACAGTGGTGTTATAGTCTCACACTCTTTCTGGACACCCCATTCCAATCCCAGCCCACCCCTAATGGTCCTTCTTTTAGAGCCAGTGGGTTATAATGATTAGGAGCATGGACTCTTGGAACTCACACAGCCGGATTTGAAATTTATCTACAACACAAGCCAAACCAGAAGACCTCAATCAGGTTATTTCATTTATCAGATCATCCATTTCCTCTTTTCTAAAACGGAGATATAGCACCTGTCTCAAGCCATTGTTGAAATTAAGAGAAATACTGCATAAAAATACAAGCATTAAATAAATTTAGATATAACATTACAGAACCTCAGAAAGAGTCACATGTTTTAAAAATTAGTAAAGATTAAACTAGAAGGAATATATGATCAAAAAATGCAAGAGATAATGGCTTAAAATAAATACAGGATGATGAGGAGGGTTTCTTAATCAAAAAGAAAGAAATAAAATAGAATAAATGAGTGTTACAAATATTCATGACAAACAAAAAAATTTCAACATACAAATAATAGGAACTACCAAAGAAGAAAACAAAATCAAGGGAATGGAAAAAATACTACAAACTAGGTTCAATAAATGTTCCTAAACAGAAAAAGATTTGAAAGCATGTACTGCAAAAGTATACAGCATACCTGAAAATACTGACCCAAGACAAGATACATTCTCCTAAAATTACTGGACAAAAGGAAACAAAGCTTTGGGCATTTAAGCCCCTAAAATACAAGATGACATAAAGGGAAAAAAAATTAAACTGTACTTGGACTTTTTGAGAGCAATGCTTTATCTAAGAAAAAAATGGTGTCATATTTTTCAAGATATTCAAGAAAAGTGTTATAATAAAAAAACTAACTTCTAAATACAAAGGACAAAAACAAACTGGTATCAACATACTGAAACGTGTAGTGGATATATGTTCTAACAGTATAGAGACATTACAGTTCAAAAATCGGAGAATACTGTGACAGTCTCTGCACAAATTTTGACTAGTTTGAGTAATCATGTTATTCTGGTACTGTTGATTTTGTTATACAGTATACATAAACTATTGTATATGTGATGAGGGAGACATCAAATGAGTAATTATGGAATACTCTAACTCTTATCATCCTCTGTGATCTTGAAAACCAAGATTCTCAACACAAGACAAAAATACTGGTTTCAACAGAAATGAATGGAAAAAGAAATGTGGTATACACAAAAAATGGAATAGTACTCAGCCATTAAAAGAGTGAAATTTTGCCATTTGCAGCAACATGGAATGACTTGGATGGTATTATGCCAAGTAAAATAATAAACCTAAAAAATAAAACAAATCAGTGAATATAACAACAACAAAAAAAAAAAAAACAGACTTACATATAGAGAATAAACTACCACTGGGAAAGGGAACCAGGGAGGGCAAGATAGAGGTAGGTGATTAAGAGGCACAAACTACTATATATAAAAAAATAAGCTACAAGGTTACAGTGTATACCACAGGGAATATGGTTAATATTTTACAACAACTTTAAAAGGAATATAACCTTTAAAGACTGTGAATCACTATGTCATACACCTGAAATTTATATAATATTGTACATCAACTATACTTCAATTTTTAAAAATCTGATGTGGTATAGAAATTGTTCTGAATTTGTGCTCTGTATTTGAATTGGAAGTACCAGTATAAACCCACAAGTACTTTATTTTCTAAGTATGTGGACAGATGGATGGATAGAAATGTTTCCAGTTTTAATGAATGAAAAAAAGGTAAGAAATGTTGACCAATACAAATTAGTATTCTTAAGACTCATATTGTAGTCTAAAAATATCATTTCCCACTAAAATAAAAGAAACCAATACCTTGGCAATGTGACTTTTTCCAGTTCTAGTTAAGAAATTGTAAGATGAGCCTAAAACTATTCTATCATACCCAGAGCTAAATGGAAGAAATTCCCATGGGTCAAGAATAGAAAACTTTGTGCTTCAGTAGGAATAATTGCAATAGATTGGAACTGTGGCTTAGAACCATGAGTCCAAAATAATATTTAGGAGAAACAAATTGTTTGTCCTCCGAGGTTAACAGAAAATGAATTCATTAACTTGCAAACTGAAAAGCAAAGACAGAATCAAGCATTTGTCCTTCCTCTCCCCTTTGAACTCTCAAAATCACAAGGTAACCAAATAGCAGACGAAGAGAAGCACGTCTTTTATAAGCAGTTCAGCTAATAAATGAATGTTCTTCCCAGCATATCTGCATGGCTCACCCCCTCATTTACTTCATGTCTTTGTTCTAATTTGTTTCAGTGGGGTATTCCCTTACATCCCTTCTTAAATTCTACATCTCCCTCCTCTGATGCTTGCTGTCCATTTCCTGGCTTACTCTGTTTATTGCCTCCCCACAGAGAATGTAAGCTCCAAGAGGACGGGTATTTGGGGTAGGTGGTTGGTGGGTGGGTGGGTTCACTGCTCTGTCTGCCCCACTTACCACATTGCCTGACACATGGAATGAACTCCACAATATTTATTGAATAAGTGAATTCTTTAAGTAATGGCATAGCTACTGGCCCCTAAATCCAGCTGCCATCAAGGGAAGTAGAAAGGGAGAGAGGAAAAGGAGAAACACCAAAAGACTAAACATTTACCCAAAGCAGAATGAATTAATCCAAGAGACTGTTTCAAACCAGAAAAGAAGGATAAAATTGTATGCTGAGTTTACCTACAGCCCCTGGGGCCTTTCTAACCTCCAACTTTCTCACCAACAGAATGAAAGTTCCTGGGAAAATTCTCATGAGTTATAAAAAATAGAAAAGATACAATTGTTGCACACTAAAATTTCAGTGTATTCAATATTGAACCCTAAACCTAATAATTTGTGTTGCTGTTTCAGTCACTAAGTTGTGTCCAACTCTTTTGGGACCCCATGGACTGTGTAGCCCGCTGGGCTCTTCTGTCCCTGGGATTTTCCAGACGAGCATACGGGAGTGGGTTGCCATTTCTTTCTCCCCACACAGGGATCGAGCCGGCATCTCCTGCATTGGCAGGTGGGTCCTTTACCACTGAGCCACCAGGGAAGCTCAGAGTGACTAAGTTGGAACTCAGAGAAGCCAAGTGGCTTGCTGGGGTTCACAGAACTAACAAATGATGAAGCCGGTTCTAACTAACCCAGGATTTGGAGATTCTCCTCTCATCGTCAGGTGAAGCTGTTTACTGTATGTGTCTACCATGAGCAGACGTGGGTGTGGGTCCAGACTGCTCTCAAGCAATCCCCCCACATCCTGACACTGTGGAAGGTTAAAGAGATATCTGGAGGGCAGTAGGGGTAGAAACTTAAGTCATTTTAAAGGGAGGGTTTGGGCAAGTTTGAAGCAACCTTATCTCTGCTTAAAACCTTTCCATGGGTCCAGTGTCGGGGCTGGCACAGACGGGCAACAGTAATCATGAGATTCGACCTCACTTAAGGCAGGTGTGATTAGTGTAAATCCAAGTGGTTTCAGGGACACTGTGAGAAAAGATCACTATTGGCTTCCTTCTTTCCTGCTTCCCATGTCCTCCCCCACCGCTCCTCACACATCCGACCCCCTGCCCTTGACCCCGTCACTGACCAAAGAGAAGAGATTTGGGGGCATTGAGGGAAAATTCTAGAGGTTACAGTTGCTGCCTAAGACCTGGAACCTTTCACTGGCAAAGATGAGCATTTAAGTCCCTTCGTATGTGAGTTCGAAAAATTAAAAAGCTCCATTGGCTGCACAACAAAATTTCAGTGTGTTTAAGGTTGATCCCTCAACCTCATTATTTCAAATGGATAAATAATAAGTACACTGAAATTCAGAGGAGCCAAGTAGCATGCTATTAAATGGTGGGGTGGGGTCTCACCCAGGAATTGGGGGCTTTTTACTCTTTCCCCAGATCAATGGTGTTTCACATTTCTGCCTGCCAGCCCATCCTCCCAAGCCCTGGAGTGTCCCAACCAAGATCCACTCTCCACCCCTCCATCTCTCCCCGGAAAAGGCCTAGGTTACCTGGAATGACCTGGGGTGAGAGGAGCAGTGCAGCCAAAGTTAGCAAAACAGTCTTCATGACTTCAGGGAGCCTAGGGAGTAGTCTCAGTCCTGGTGAAGAGACACCAAATGAAGAAGAGCTCTGGACTCTCTGCTCCTTCTAATCAACTGGAACACGTGTCACAGACACATGCTCTCAGCTGCCCACAGGTACAGTTGGCCCTGGAACATCCTGCCTCCCTCAGGATTCTCCTTGCTATCCAATGCCCATGCATCCACCTTCAGACCACACACCCCTGAGCTGATATGCCTCCCTTTATCTACTTCCACCTTTTAAGGGACAGCAGAAGGAAGTCATACAAGCCAGAGGGATTTTTAAAAATAGATCTCAGCCTTTGTTGTAACTCAATCTACTATTTTCCAAGTCTCCATGTTACACATTGAAAAAAATGTGTATCTTTATTAAGTTCTATAAAGTACCTCATTATCTGTCCTAGAGATCCACTATTATCTTGTTTTAGTGTAAGTTGAGCAAACTCGTTTCTTCAAATGTACTTTTCCAGTTTGGTAGTGGAGGTGTAGAGAAAGGAAAATATTCATTCAGACTTTCACTGAGTGAATTTCAGTCTCCTCTTTCACCTCCATCAAGAGGTTTCTCTTTACTTTCTGCCATTAGAGTGGTATCATCTGTATATCTGAGGTTGCTATTTCTCCTGACAATCTTTTTTTTTTTTTTTAGTTTTAAAACCAATCTTTATTTCGCATTGGTAATGTATATAGAGGGTAGAGAGTTTGAAAAGTATGAAAGGATAAATATACCAAAATGTAAGTCTCCCTTCCACGTCCTTCCCCAGATACCCATTTCTTTCTGGAAACAACCATTGTTACAAGTTTACTATGCATGGATTTAAAAATGAAGTAATAATAATAACCATCATCTGTTGACTATTTAGCTCTGCACCAAGGTTCCTCACAACAATCATATGAGATAACTATTATTATTTTCACTTTACAAATAAGAAGACTGAGTCTCCTGACAATCTTGATTGCTGCTTATGATTCATCCAGCCCGGTGTTTCACGTGATGTACTCGACTGAACTGAACTCTACATAGAAATTAAATCAGCAGGGTGACAGTATACAGCTGTTGTACTCCCTTCCCAATTCTGAACCAATGTATGCTTCATGTCCAGTTGTCACTGTTGCTTCTTGACCAGTACACATGTTTCTAAGGAGATAGATAAGGTGGTCTGGTACTCCCATCTCTTCAAGAATTTTCCACAGTGTGTTGTGATCTACACAATTGAAGGGTAGTTTTGACGTTCTTTGGCATTGTCCTTTGGGAATAGAATGAAAACTGACCTTTTCCAGACCTATGGCCACTGCTGAGATTTTCAAATTTGCTGACATACTAGGAACAGCACTTTAAGAACATCATCTTTTAGGATTTTAAATAGCACAGCTGGAATCCTGTCAATTCCATTAACTTTGTTTACAGTAATGCTACCCAAAGCCCACTTGACTTCACACTCCAGAACGTCTGGCTCTAGGTGAGTGACCACACCACCATGGTTATCTGAGTCACTAAGTCCTTTCTTGTATAGTTCTTCTGTGTATTCTTGCAACTTCTTAATCTCTTCTGTTTCTGTTAGGTCCTTACTGTTTCTGTCCTTTATTGTGGTCATCCTTGCATGAAATGGGCTTCCCTGGTGGCTCAGACGGTAAAGTGCCTGCCTGAAATGCAGGAGACCCGGGTTCGATTCCTGGGTCGGGAAGATCCCCTGGAGAAGGAAATGGCAATCCACTCCAGCACTCTTGCCTAGAAAATCCCATGGGAGGAGGAGCCTGATAGGCTATAGTCTATGGGGTCGCAAAGAGTCGGACACGACTGAGCGACTTCACTTCACTTCACTTTGCATGAAATGTTCCCTTGATAGCTCCAATTTTCTTGGTGAGATCTTTAGTCTTTTCCATTCTATCACTATCCTCTATTTCTTTGCATTGTTCATTTAAGAAGGCCTTCTCATCTCTCCTTGCTATTCTCTGGAACTCGGCATTCAGTTGGGTCTATCATTCCCTTTCTCCCTTATCTTCAGCTTCTCTTCTTTCCTCAGCTATTTGTAAAGCTTCCTCAGACAATCACTTTGCCTTCTTGCATTTCTTTTTCTTTGGGATAGTTTTAGTCACTGCTTCCTGTACAATGTTACAAATCTACATCAATAGTTCTTCAGGCACTCTGTCTACCAGATCTAATCCCTTGAATCGACTTGTCACCTCTACTGTATAAACCTAAGGGATTTGATTTAGGTCATCCCTGAATGGCCTAGTGGTTTTCCCTACTTTCTTCAATTTAAGCCTGAATTTTGCAATACGGAGTTCATGATCTGAGCCACAGTCAGCTCCAGGTCTTACTTTTACTGACTGTATAGAGCTTCTCCATCTTTGGCTGCAAAGAACATAATCAATCTGATTTTGGTATTGACCATCTGGTGATGTCCATGTGTAGAGTTGTCTCTTGGATGGTTGGTAGAGGGTGTTTGCTATGACCATCATGTTTTCTTGACAAAACTCTATTAGTCTTGGCCCTGTTTCACTTTTCCAAGGCCAAATTTGCCTGTTACTCCCGGTATCTCTTGACTTCCTACTTTTGAACTCCAATTCCTTATGATGAAAAGGACATCTTTTTTGGTGTTAGTTCTAGAAGATGTTGTAGGTCTTCATAGAACTGGTCAACTCCAGCTTCTTCAGCATTAGTGGCTGGGGCATAGACTTGGATTACTGTGATGTTGAATGGTTTGCCTTGGAAATGAACCAAGATCATTCTGTCATTTTTGAGGTTGCAACCAAGTACTTGCATTTTAGACTTTTGTTGACCATGAAAGCTATTCCATTTCTCCATAATAGATATAATGGTCATCTGAGTTAAATTTGCCCGTTCCTGTCTGTTTTAGTTCACTGATTACTAAACTATCAATGCTCAGTATTGCCACCTCCTGAAACTCTGACATTCCCAGGTGAGCCCAGTCTTCAAGTGACAGATATGAACAGAAAACCATGGAGTCTTTCCAGAAGAAGCCCCAGGCATTCTTCTTACATGCTTTTTTCTGTACATTTTGGGATTAATTAAATGATTTTTTAATGTCATGATCATTAACAATTAATCAGAAGTTACTCTGTCTTAAGTACTCTTCTAAGAACTTTATATATTTTACTCATTTAATCTTTTTTAACAATTCAGTGAGCTATATAACATTAAGTCTTTTTATCCATGAAAACCTTAAGTCAGTAAAGGCTAAGTTATTTATACAATTTCAGAAAGCTAACAATTTGAAGGTCAGGCACTCAACCTAAATCTATATAACTTAAAAATTCATGGTCCTGGAATAGTATACAGCAGGGGCTTGATAAATTCAATATAAAGTGACATGAGTGACACAAAGGAGTCAATTACAAGAAAATTGATAAGAATATTTCAGGTGAAGGGCATAGCAAGTGCAAGCAGATATGGTGTGTTCAATGGAAAGAATAAAGGCTAGTATGGCTGAAGAATAGGGCATGAGTGGGAACTGATAAGAGATAAAGCCAGAGAGCTACATAGCAACTGGATCAGGTAAGTCAGGGAGAAGAGTTTGAATTTTATCCAAAATTGCAAAGTTAACAGAAAATCACAGAGTCAAGACTGTATGTTTTCACCTCTGCTTCCTCCACCCTCCACACCAAAATTCTCTATTTATCCAGGCACTTTAGACAGTAGGGTCTCTTCTCTCAGGGAGGACAGCATCCAACAGATACATTTCTGCCCCATTCCCTAGCCACCAGAATAGAAAACTGCATTTTGCAATTTTTTTTGTGTGCAAATTGTTGAGTAGAAAAAAAAACACTGCGTATATTTAATGCGTACAATGTGATGGGTTTGAACATAAGCATTTGGTGCTGTTTTTGTAGCCCAAACTAGGATGAAATTACATTTTATAATTCCTTTCCCTGTATGGAATCAAGTTAGGCTTTGCCACAAACTCTTTTCTCTCTTTTCTTTCTTTTTTTTTTTTTTTGCATGATATGGGGAGTTGGAAATGAAGCAGCATCCCTGTGTGCTGAAGGCTGTCACTGGTTATAGGCGGTAAGGAGTGTCTGTGAGTTGCAGTCTGTCTTCATTGTTCCCTGCTACACATCAGCTCTCCTTCCCAACTGCCAGCCCTTCTGACCAAACTGACCGAGGTTCAGGCCCAAAACTACACACCTCTCTATGAACTCAACAAAGGCCCATATAGTCAAAGCTATGGTTTTCCCAGTAGTCATGTATAGATGTGAGAGTTGGACCATAAAGAAAGCTGAGCATCGAAGAACTTATCCTTTTAAATTGTGGTGCTGAAGAAAACTCTTGAGAGTCCCTTGGATTGCAAGGAGATCAAGACAGTTAATCGTAAAGGAAATCAACTGTGAATATCCACTGGAAGGGCTGTTGCTGAAGCTCCAATACTTTGGCCACCTGATGCCAAGAGCCAACTCCTTGGAAAAGACCCTGATACTGGGAAAGATTGAAGGCAAAAGGAGAAGAGGGCAGCAGAGGATGAGATGGTTAGATAGCATCACCAACTCAATGGACATGAGTTTGAGCAAACTCAGGGAGATAGTGGAGGACAGAGGAGCTTGGTGTGCTGCAGTCCATACAGTCACAAAGAGCTGGACAAGACTAAGCAACTGAACAACAAATGAATTCAAATAGGCAGTAGTTTTGAAGAGCAAGTAACCTTTCATAGGCTTCTGCACCAGCTCCTTCAGCGACTCCAGAGAGCTCTTTACTTTCCCAGCCCTTCCCTCAATTGAATAGCAGAGATCAAATTGCCAACATCCGCTGGATCATGGAAAAAGCAAGAGAGTTCCAGAAAAACATCTATTTCTGCTTTATTGACTATGCCAAAGCCTTTGACTGTGTGGATCACAATAAACTGTGGAAAATTCTTCAAGAGATGGGAATACCAGACCACCTAACCTGCCTCTTGAGAAATCTGTATGCAGGTCAGGAAGCAAGAGTTAGAACTGGACATGGAACAACAGACTGGTTCCAAATAGGAAAAGGAGTACGTCAAGGCTGTATATTGTCACCCTGCTTATTTAACTTCTATGCAGAGTACATCATGAGAAACGCTGGACTGGAAGAAACACAAGTTCGAATCAAGATTGCCGGGAGAAATATCAATAACCTCAGATATGCAGATGACACCACCCTTATGGCAGAAAGTGAAGAGGAGCTAAAAAGCCTCTTGATGAAAGTGAAAGTGGAGAGTGAAAAAGTTGGCTTAAAGCTCAAGATTCAGAAAATGAAGATCATGGCATCCAGTCCCATCACTTCATGGGAAATAGATGGGGGAACAGTGGAAACAGTGTCAGACTTTGTTTTGGGGGGCTCCAAAATCACTGCAGATGGTGACTGCAGCCATGAAATTAAAAGACGCTTACTCCTTGGAAAAAAAGTTATGACCAACCTAGATGGCATATTCAAAAGTAGAGACATTACTTTGCCGACTAAGGTCCGTCTAGTCAAGGCTATAGTTTTTCCTGTGGTCATGTATGGATGTGAGAGTTGGACTGTGAAGAAGGCTGAGTGCCGAAGAATTGAAGCTTTTGAACTGAGGTGATGGAGAAGACTCTTGAGAGTCCCTTGGACTGCAAGGAGATCCAACCAGTCCATTCTGAAGGAGATCAACCCTGGGATTTCTTTGGAAGGAATGATGCTAAAGCTGAAACTCCAGTACTTTGGCCACCTCATGCGAAGAGCTGACTCACTGGAAAAGACTGATGCTGGGAGGGATTGGGGGCAGGAGGAGAAGGGGACAACAGAGGATGAGATGGCTGGATGGCATCACTGACTCGATGGATGTGAGTCTGAGTGAACTCCGGGAGATGGTGGTAGACAGGGAGGCCTGGTGTGCTGCGATTCATGGGGTCGCAGAGTCAGACATGACTGAGCAACTGAACTGAACTGTAATAAATTCCTTAGCCCATAATGCTGATAGCAGTACTGCTGCTTCCCTAATTGAGTCTTAACTAACATATGTTTGAAAAAATGAGCTTCCTTAACAGAAATGAAGGGATTTCCAAGTGATTCGGTGATAAAGAATCCGCATGCATTTGCAAGAGACACAGGAGATGCAGATTCTATCTCTGGGTCAGGAAGATCCCCTGGAGGAGGAAATGGTAACCCACTCCAGTATTCTTGCCTGGAGAACCCCATAAACAGAGAAGCCTGGTGGGCTACAGTCCTTGGGGTCACAAAGAGTCAGAAATGTCTGAGTACACACATGCAACAGAAATGAACAACAATCATGGATTTCTAGGCCTTGGGCACTGAGCCCTTCCTAGCTACTGTCTCTTCTTCATCTTAAAGGTTTTAGAAAGAGTTGTTTACACTTACTGATCTCATTCCTTCACTTACCTTTCAGTCTTCAACCTCCTCAATCTGTTTTCTGTCCCTACAAAAAAGGTTTTCAATGTTAATTTGTCTCATAAACCATTGTTGTTGTTTAGTCGCTAAGTCATGTCTTACTTTTTGCGTCCCCATGGACTGTTTTTTTGGGCTCCACCAGGCTCTTCTGTCCATGGGATCATGCTTTTATACCCTTGACATCTGTGTCAAATAGGGTCCAGTCAAGAAATGGAAGTCACATAGCATACTTAATGTATGGAATCAGTTACATTGCTATTGGAAGGCAGAAACAGCAAAAAGAGGACCCTGAGGAAACAGGTATTAGTAACCACAGATTTTTCCAGTAGTCATGTACAGATGTGAGAGTTGGGCCATAAAGAAGGCTAAGCACAGAAGAATTGATGCTTTCAAACTGTGGTGCTGGAGAAGACTCTTGAGAGATCAAACCAGTCAATCCTAAAGGAAATCAACTCCAAATATTCACTGGAAGGACTGCATCTAAAGCTGAAGTTCCAATACTCTGACCACCTGATGCAAAGAGCCGACTCACTGGAAAAGACCTTAAACCTGGGGAAGACTGAAAGCAACAGAAGAAGCGGGCAGCAGAGGATGATATGGTTAGATAGCATCACTGACTGAATGGACATGAATTCCAGCAAACTCTGGGAGATAGTGGAAGACAGGGAAGCCTGGCGTGCTGCAGTCCATGGGGTCGCAAGACGTCGGACACAACTGAGCGACTGAACATCAGCAACCAGAAAATGCAGCTACTACCCTTAGGTAGCCGGAACTGAGGGAAGAGAATGGATTTTCAAATCCTAAGAGTTCAGAGGAGGGACCTCCCCACCACAATAGCTGGTTCTTGGACCTCTGAGGACGGGGCACACCCTGGCCCCCAGAAGGCCTGTCCACATGCGTAGCCCTGAGATGGCAGGGGGCTACGGCTGCTAATACTTGTGAGAGGGTACAGCCAGACTCCTGCTGGGAGCCGCGTCTCTTCCTTCCATTCTCCTGCCGATTAGCCCCCGTTACAGTATAGCTCATGTTCAACACCAACAAAAGCCTCTGTACAGATTTCCCTTTGCCTGAAAAGCCACGTGGGCTCATCCACCTGGCGTTTTGGTCTTTGTTTCTCAAAACATGGTTCACTGCTGTCTTCTCTACAAAATCTTCCCTGACGTTCTGGGTTCCGCGTGCGCGGCGCCCCCTGGTGGTCCCTTGACTGGCTTTCGAACCCTATCGCGTGACCTAAATGAGAAAAGCCAGCAGGCCAGCTCAGGGCGTGCGGGGGCCGTGCCCGCGGGCGGCGGAGGGCACGTGCGGGTGACATCTTCCGGTTGGAGCAAAGGAGCGGAAGCCAGAGAGGCCAGAGCACTCCACCATTAGCTTTGCCGTCGCATCACATTGCCAAGCTGCTTTGCCGTTGCCGCTTCCCTTGGCCACTTGTAGCCATGAAGCTCCTCTCGCTGATTCTGGCCGGACTGCTGCTCTGGTCCCAGCTCACTCCAGGTAACCTGGACCTCTTCAGGGGAAGGGCACAGGGTGCGGAGAGAGAGATCTGGACACAGAATCCCACGGGCAGGGAGGATGGGCTGCCGGGCCTCCTGCAGTCACCTTGTGGAGGAGGAGCCCTCCCTGGCGGCCAGGCAGTAGGTCTAGGTACCAACTACAACAGGGAGAGCGTCTTGCTCAGTCACGCCATCCTGCTGTCCCAGGGAGCATGCTCAGGTGGTTAGCTTGTGAAGAAGAATGCATAGGATGAGTAGGAGAAGCAGGAGGAGGATACACAATAGTGGCCATGTCACAAAATAGGCCCCAGAATGATCTAGGCTTAATACAAACCGCAACCACCTTAAGGAGAAAGCAAAGCTCGTCTTTAACTTGTTACTATCTCTATGCCAGTCCCTGTGTTGGGAAGCTAGGACCACAGAGATAAATGTCCTGGGAGGGATTCAGACTTCCCAGATGGCGCAGTGGTAAAGAACTCGCCTGCCGATGCAGAAGAGGTAAGAGACTCGGGTTCGATCCCTGAGTGGGAGAGATCCCTGCAGCCCATGGGGTCGCAAAGAGTCAGTCATGACTGAAGTCACTGAGCACCCGCACTGGGAGGCACTCACTGGGAGAAATGTGAAATAGCATTTACCCAGAGCACCGTGAGCTGTGTTACAGGGGACCTGGGGTCCTGAGGTGCACAAGGGAGGCACCAGCCCAGGCTGAGGGCCAGGAGAGATCTCCCGGAGGGATACTCTGAGTTCTGAAAAATGGTTAGAAATTAGAAGAGAAGGGAGAAGAGGTGGAAAAAGAAAGTTGTCCCAGACGGAATTCAGCTAATAGCAGAGGTCTGGGTATGGGAGACAGCACCATGCCTTCAGGAAACTAGCCCACGATGGAAGGGTGGGTTAAGGGTGTGGCGAGGGGTAAGACTGAAAGTGTTAATCGCTCAATAGTGTCCGACTCTTTGGGACCCCATGAACTGTAGCCCATCAGAGTCCTCTGTCCATGAGATTCTCCAGGCAAGAATACTGTAGTGGGTAGCTACTCCCTTACCCAGGGGATTTTCCCAACTCAGGGATCGAATCCAGCTTTCCTGCCTTGCAGATAGATTCTTTACCGTCTGAGTCACCAGGGAAGCCCAGGATCGGGAAGCCCAGGGTTAAGGGTGTGGCAAGGGTTAAGACTGTAGAAGTAGTCAAGGTCCAGGTCTTGAGCCTTGATTGCCAGCTGAGGAGCCATGGGAAAGCTTAAGCAAAAAAGAGCTATTCCACCAACTCCAGCATCGCTGTCTGGCCCCTCTTGCTCAACTGACAGAAACTTCTACTCAGCCAAGGGGCTTTCACCTCACCTGTCCACAGGGCTGAAATATATAAATTTCCTCAGCCCTTGTACCTGCCTGTGGCAAATGCCTGAAATCCTACTCAGCTGGGGATAGAGAGGAAAGCCCCAGAACCTGGGTTAAACACTGCTCAATCATTTTCTAACTCTGTGACCTCCAGCAAGCAGCTCAGCGGCTCAGAGCTTCAATGTCCTCATTTCTCAATCTGCTACAACAAAGGCATGTGTATAGTAACATCAGTTTGAGGGAACAACATTGAACACATTGAAATTTTGGTATGCAAAAAAAAAAAAAAGTGTAGCTTCTTCATTTTATGTAACTCATTTCAATTTTCCCAGGAAATTCCATCCTGCTGATGCAATGGTTGGGGAGAGGGGTGGTGGAAGACTAAGGGACTGTGCCTAAACTCCGCAGTTTAACAAATGCTCATCAGTTCTGGTTTAAAACAGTTTAAAGTTAATTCAGTCTCTTTTGAATAAATATTTGAGTAAGTCTTTGAGAATTTCTTCTTCTCTTCCCTTTCTGTTTCTGAGGATAGCACCTGGATTTAGAAGTTAACTAGATGTCATGATTTAATTTATTGGCTCATTCAATAAACGTGAAAGTTGCTCAGTCATGTCTGACTCTTTGCAACCCCATGGACTGTACAGTCCGTGGAATTCTCCAGGCCAGAATACTGGAGTGGGTAGCCTTTCCCTTCTCCAGGGGATCTTCCCAACCCAGGGACTGAACCCAGGTCTCCCACATTGTGGGTGGATTCTTTACCAGCTCAGCCACAAGGGAAGCCCAAGAATACTGGAGTGGGTAGCCTACCCCTTCTCCAGGGGATCTTCCTGACCCAGGAATCGAACCAGGGTCTCCTGCATTGCAGACGGATTCTTTACCAACTGAGCTATCAATAAACATGTTGAACAAATTTCATATTCCAAGCACTGTGCTAGGTGCAGGAGGTAGTGCAGTGAACACATGAGAACAAAACAAGGTAAGCAAAGTCTTCAGCCTCTTGGAGTTTGCATTCTGCTGAGAGAAGCAGAGATATTTTTAAATAAGTGAAACATATGAAATGTCAGGTGGTGAGTATGATGAGCAGAGTAGGTGGGAAAGGGGATAGCAGATACCACAGGGATGTAAATTTGCCGTTTTAAAGGGGTGCTCGTGGAATGGCTCACCCTGACATGAGGGAGGATAAGAGGTGATCCCTATGGATTTATGGAGAATATTCAAGCTGGTGGGAATGTGAAGTGCAAAGGCCCTGGGGCAGGCTCATGAGCAGCTAGAGCCCAGTGCTGGACCTTCACTGACTTCTGCGGCAAGGTCCCTCGTTGTGTGTGATCCATGACTGAGGAAACTTCTTGGTCCTGTTGAGAGCCCACTGACTCAGCCCTTCATCTCAGTCAAATCTTCCATCTAATCCCTAGGTTTAGGCTGTTCACACACAGCCCCTCCCACTTCCTTTCTGCACAGGGGTCTATGACTGGCAGGTCTCTCTCAGCTCATCACCTGTTCTCCTATTTCCACTGGAGACAAGAGGGAACTGAGGACTTTCCCCATTACTTTATGCCTTTATGGAGAGGAGAGGGAGATGCTCAACCACTTCCCTCAGGCATTTCTAATCTAATTCCCCTCCAGACAGCACCATAATGTGTTGGTGCTGTTAGCAATTTCCCTGGGCTACCCTCTGAGGGCAGAAAGTAAATCCCCTCTTCTCTAGTAGTTTCTCCAGGCCAATCTGGGTGTTTGTAGCAAGAGATTCTCCTGCCTCCTGCCTTTCTCACATGACTTATCTCTACTTCTTAAGTATTCAGGTTGACCAGCAGGCCCTAGTCTGGGGGCCCCGGGACAGGGTCAGGGTTGTGGGGTGGGGCGGAGGGGGTTGGAGGAGAGGAAAGCCTTTGTCTCTAGCTTGCTGGTAGGTCCTTCTTTGTCCTGGCTGGCAGAGACAAGATGTGGGCTCTGGTGGAGCTCTAAGGCCTCCTCCTGCTGCTGCAAAATTAGATTTAAGTGCCCCAGTTTCCTCTAGGGAGAATATTTCCTCTTCCTTTCTATTAGACGTGGTGGTGGTAAAGGAGATTGAATGGAAGTTTCTTTGGCCAGACCCTCAGCCTTTGCCTCCTGTGGCTTGCGATGAGGTGGTTCTATCTGAATCCACCAGGGTCAGCTAATAATATATAAAGGAATTCTTTGAAATTTGGAACCCCAAATTTGACTCTTCTAAATGCATTAGGTTCTTAAATGTGTTGTCTTGCTATAAACTACAACAACTCATCTCATTTAAGCTGAGCAATGAACTTTGTCATTCTATTGTTTGCCATTCCCCCAAAGGCCAGAAACTCTGCCCAGTTCTGCTTTTCAGCAACCAAAGGGTCTCATGATTAAAGGGGAATGAAGTATGTGTCACTTTAATATTTAAAAAATTTTTAAGTTAGGTTAATTGTGGAATCCAGGACATATGTATAAAGCCCAAAGAACCCAGCAGAGATTAGATTTAGGTGGGGATGTCACATCCTTTTCCATTATACCTCCTCATAGCACCCAGAGTTCCTCCTTTATAATTTTCAGCCTAAGTCTAGTCAATCAAATATCTGGGTAGCTATTTCTTTATAGTTGTTTCTCATCTCCCATCCCCTACTTGAATGGAAGTTCTCTGAGGGCAGCTGTCTGTCTCTAACTTGTTTGTAACTGTATCTCCAGTGTACAGGCTTCTCAATCTACCTGTGTATTTCCCTTGGATAGACATCTAGAAAGGAAATTGCCGGTCAAGACTGCACCATCTGAAAATGTGACAAGTAGCCTCCAGAGAGGCTGAAACAAAGTATATGAGACCATCTTTCCTCTCACTCTCAACAACAGTTCATCTTGATATTCTTGAATTAAAATTTCAGATTTTATTGTTAAATTGTGGAGGGGAGTGCCTTATCTTTTTTGTAAAATAAAACACAGAATTACACATGGGCCCAGTAGTTCTGGGGCTTCCCTGGTGGCTCAGCCAGTAAAGAATCTGCCTGCAATGCAGGAAACCTGGGTTCAGTCCCTGGGCTGGGAAGGTCCCCTGGAGGAAGAAATGTCAACCCCCTCCAGTATTCTTGCCTAGGAAATCCCATGAACCGAGGAGCCTGAAGGGCTACAGTCCACAGGGGCACAAAGAGTTGGACACAACCGAGCAACTAACACTTTCACTTTTTCACTTTCCAGTAGTTGTGGCGCATGGGCTTAGCTGCTCCGTGACATGTGAGATCCTCCCTGACCAGGAATTGAACCAGCATCCCCTGCATTGCAAGACTGACTCTCAACCACCTGACCACTAAAGAAGCCCTTGAATTATAGTTTTGTCTGGGTATATGCCCAATTGAAAAATGGGCAGAGGACCTTAATAGACATTTCTCCAAAGAAGACATACAGGTGGCTAGTAGGCACATGAAAAGATTCTCAACATCACTAATTATTAGAGAAATGCAAATCAAAACTACAGTGAGGGGACTTCCCTGGTGGTCCAGTGGTAAAGACTCTGTTCTTTCATTGCATGGGGCACAGGTTCAATTCCTGGTTTGGGAACAAAGATCTCACAGGTGTGGCCAAAAGAGAGCTACAGTGAGGTCCCACCTGACACAAATCAGAATGGCCATCATTAAAAAGCCTATAAATAATAAATGCTGGAGAAGGTATTGAGAAAAGGGAAACTTCCTACACTGTTGAGCTTCCCAGGTGACTCAGTGGTAAAGAATCTCCCTGCAATGCTGGAGACACGGGACATGTGGGTTTGATCCCTGGGTGGGCAAGATCCCTGGAGAAGGGCATGGCAACCCACTCCAGTATTCTTGTTTGGAGAATCCTATGGACAGAGGAGCCTGATGGGCTATAGTCCATGGGGTTGCAAAGAGTCAGACTTGATTGAAGCAACTTAGAACATACGCACACCTACACTGTTGGCAGGATTGTAAGTTGGTACAGTCACTATAGAGCACAATATGGAGGTTCCTTGGAAAACTGAAAATAGAATTATTATATGTCCAGAAATACAATTGGTTTACCTACAGCCTTGCTAAACTCAATAGTTTTCATAGCTCTTGGGAGGATTTTATACGTAGATGATCATGTCATCTTTAAACAGTAGTAGTTTTATGTCTCCCTTGAAAATCTGTTTTTGACTCATTAGTAAGTATGATAGTATCTGCAGAATTTTCACAGATGTTGGTAATCAGGTATTATGAATGCTGTCAAATGCTTTTTCTGCATCTATTGAAGTGATTATATGATTGGGTGAGGTGGGAGGGTTACTCTGCTGATGTGGTAAATTATTAATACATTGATTGATTTTTCAAATGTTGAACTGACCTTTACATTTTTGGACTGATTCACATTTATTATGATGTATTATCCTTTTTATACATTTCTGGATTCAGTTTATATTTTGTTAAGGATTTTCACATCTGGTTTATGAGGGATATTAAGTCTGTAAGGGTTTTTACATCTAACTTCATAAGGGATATAAGTCTGTAGTTTTATTTTCTTGGAATGTCTTTGACTTGGGTGTCAAGGTAATGCTGGAAGACTTTGAAAAGAATTGGTATTGTTTCTTTCTAAATGCTTGGTATTAATAGAATTCACCAATGAAGCCATCTCAACCTAGAGTTTTCTTTGTGGAAAACACATACAAATTCAATTTCTTTCAAAAAATTAAGGGGTTTAGAGTTATGTATTTCCTTGTGTATGAGCTTCAGTAGTTTGTGTTTTTCAAATAATTTGTCTATTTTGTGTAAGTTGTTCCATTTATAGTCATAAAGTTTTCTCTGTTATGACCTTATTAACATTGTAACATCTATAGAATCTATAGTGAAGTCCTCTTTTCCTTTCTTTTTCTTTTTTTTTGGCCACCCTGCACTTCTTGTGGCATCTTAGTTCCCAACCAGGGATCACACCCCCACCCTCTGTGGAGAAAGCATGGAGCCCCAACCACTGGACGACCAGGGAATTCCCCTCTCTTTCATTTCTGATGATAAACAATTTATTTCTTCTCTTTTGCTTTCTTCCTGGTCAGCCTGCCTAGCTAGAAATTTAGAACATTTTTTATGTTTTCAAGAAACCAGCTTTCAGTTTTAATTTGTCTATTATTTTTCTGAGGTTTCCAAGGTGATGCTAGTGGTATCCAATGGAATCCAGGACTCCACCTACCAATGCAAGAGACACAAGAGACGTGGGTTTAGTCCCTGGGTCGGGAAATCTCCTGGAGTAGGAAATGGCACCCCAAATTTCCTATTTACTTTTGCTCCAGTCTTAATGATTTTTTTCCTTCTACTTAATTTACTCTTGTTTTTCTCACTTAAGATATAAGCACTGATGGTTGATTTAAGACCATTCTGTCTAAAGTACACATTTTAAACTGCAAATTTCCTTGTAATTACTACTTTATTTCAGTTTCAAAAATATTTTTATGTGTTGTACTTTTAATTAGTCAATTCAAGCTTCTCTAATTTCTCTTTTGGTCTCTCTTTCACCCATTAGTTATTTACCAGTACATTGTTCAATTTCCTAGTATTTGTGAATTTTCCACATGCATATACACTATTAATTTTTAGTTAATTCTACTGTGGACAGACATATACCTATATAAGACTTCAATTCTTTTTTTAAAAAACTTTTTATTTTATATTGGAGTGTAGCTGATTTAACAATGTTGTGATAGTTTCAGATGGACAGCAAAGGGACTCAGCCATACATATACATGTATCCATTCTCCTCCCAAACTCCCCTCCCACCCAGGCTGCTACATAACATTGAGCAAAATTCCCTGTGCTGTATAGTAGGACTTTGTTGGTTATCCATTTTAAATATAGCAGAGTGTACATGTCGATCCCAAACTCCCTAACTATCTTTTCCCCCATTCTTCTCCCCCTGCCAAACCGTAAGTTCATTCTCTAAAAGACTTCAATCCTTTTATTTTTATTGAGATCCTGTATGGTATATCTTGATAAATATTCTGTGAGCTCTTGGAAAAAATCTCTGTTTATCTGTTGTTGGGTAGAGTGGTCTATAAATATCTATTAAGTTGGTTGATAAACTCATCAGTTCAAATATTCTGTATCTTATATTAAATTTTTCTACCAACTATTGAGAGAGGAATGTTGAAAGCTGAAATTATCATTGTGAATTTGTCTATTTCTCCTTTCAGTTCTTTCAGCTTTTTGTTTCGTGTATTTTCAAGCTCTGTTATTTGGTACATTTGATTGAGGATTAATGTCTTTTTGATAAGTTGAGATTGTCATCATGAAATGACCTTTTTATACTTAGCAATTTAGTTAGTTCTGAAGTCTACTTTTTAAATCTTAACATAGCTAGTATATTAATAATATTCCAGCTTATCTTTGATTAGTGATTTCATGATTTTTTTCCTTTTACTATTAACATAACTATGTCTCTCCATTTACAATGAATTTCTTATAGACAGTATGTAATAAATCTTGCTTTTTCATCCAGTTGGACAATTTCTGCCGTTTAATTGAGACATTCAGACTATTTATGCTTAATATAATTATCAATATGGTTGCATTTAACCTACCATCTTTCTATTTGTTTTCTATCTGCCCATCCTTTCTTTGTTTACTTTATCTTCTTTCCTTGCCCTTTTTCAGGTTACTTGAGTCTTTTTATGATTCAGATTTTTATCTACCATTGCCTTATTAACTATACCTTTTTCTTTTAAATTATTGCTCTAAGGCTGGGCTTCCCATGTGGCTCAGTGGTAAAGAATTTGCCTGCCAAGCTCGAGAAACAGATTCGATCCCTGGGTCAGGAAGGTCTCCTGGAGGAGGAAATGGCAACCCACTCCAGTGTTCTTGCCCTAGGTTTAGTTTTTCACATTTGGCAAGTGTTTACTGAGCCTTGCTCTGCGTAGGCACAGTCCTGAAAGAAAGTGAAAGTGTTGACCACTCAGTCATGTCCGACTCCTTGCAACCTCACAGACTGTAGCCCACCAAGCTCCTCTGCCCATGGGATTCTTCAGTCAAGAATACTGGAATAAGTTGCCATTTCCTCCTCTAGGGGATCTTTCTGACCTAGGGATCAAACCCGCGTCTCCTGCGTCTCTTGCATTGGCAGGCAGGTATATATATGATCAAACACTACTCAACCATAAAAAAAGAATGAAATAATGTCATTTGCAACAACATGAGTGGATCTAGAGATTATCATTCTAAATGAATGTCATATAGAAAAAGACTAATATCATATACTATCACTTAATGTGGAATCTAAACTGTGATCCAAATGAGCTTATTTATAAAATAGAAATAGACTCACAGATATAGAAAACAAACTTATGGTTACCAAAGGGGAAAGATGGGTAAGGGAGAGAGAAATTAGGAGGTTGGGATTAGCATATACACACTATTATATATATAAAATACCTAACCAACAGGACCTGCTATATAGCAAAGGGAAATATATGCAATATTTTGTAATAATCTACAAGGAGAGATAGATATAAGTATCTGAATGCAGAGTTCCAAAGAATAACAAGAAGAGATAAGAAAGCCTTCTTCAGCGATCAATGCAAAGAAATAGAGGAAAAGAACAGAATGGGAAAGACTAGAGATCTCTTCAAGAAAATTAGAGATACCAAGGGAACATTTCATGCAAAGATGGGCTCGATAAAGGACAGAAATGGGATGGACCTAACAGAAGCAGAAGATATTAAGAAGAGGTGGCAAGAATACACAGAAGAACTGTACAAAAAACATCTTCATGACCCAGATAATCACAATGGTGTGATCACTCATCTAGAGCCAGACATCCTGGAATGTGAAGTCCAGCGGGCCTTAGAAAGCATCACAATGAACAAAGCTAGTGGAGGTGATGGAATTCCAGTTGAGCTGTTTCAAATCCTGAAAGATGATGCTGTGAAAGTGCTGCACTCAATATGCCAGGAAATTTCGAAAACTCAGCAGTGGCCACAGGACTGGAAAAGGTCAGTTTTCATTCCAATCCCAAAGAAAGGCAATGCCAAAGAATGCTCAAACTACTGCACAATTGCACTCATCTCACATGCTAGTAAAGTAATGCTCAAAATTCTCCAAGCCAGGCTTCAGCAATACGTGAACCGTGAACTCCCTGATGTTCAAGCTGATTTTAGAAAAGGCAGAGGAACCAGAGATCAAATTGCCAACATCTGCTGGATCGTGGAAAAAGCAAGAGAGTTCCAGAAAAACATCTATTTCTGCTTTATTGACTATGCCAAAGCCTTTGACTGTGTGGATCACAATAAACTGTGGAAAATTCTGAAAGAGATGGGAATACCAGACCACCTAACCTGCCTCTTGAGAAATCTGTATGCAGGTCAGGAAGCAAGAGTTAGAACTGGACATGGACCAACAGACTGGTTCCAAATAGGAAAAGGAGTACATCAAGGCTGTGTATTGTCACCCTGCTTATTTAACTTCTATGCAGAGTACATCATGAGAAACGCTGGACTGGAAGAAACACAAGCTGGAATCAAGATTGCTGGGAGAAATATCAATAACCTCAGATATGCAGATGACACCACCCTTATGGCAGAAAGTGAAGAGGAACTCAAAAGCCTCTTGATGAAAGTGAAAGTGGAGAGTGAAAAAGTTGGCTTAAAGCTCAACATTCAGAAAACTAAGATCATGGCATCCGGTCCCATCACTTCATGGGAAATAGATGGGGAAACAGTGGAAACAGTGTCAGACTTTGTTTTGGGGGGCTCCAAAATCACTGCAGATGGTGATTGCAGCCATGAAATTAAAAGATGCTTACTCCTTGGAAGAAAAGTTATGACCAACCTAGATAGCATATTCAAAAGCAGAGACATGACTTTGCCGACTAAGGTCCGTCTAGTCAAGGCTATGGTTTTTCCAGTGGTCATGTATGGATGTGAGAGTTGGACTGTGAAGAGGGCTGAGTGCCAAAGAATCGATGCTTTTGAGCTGTGGTGTTGGAGAAGACTCTTGAGAGTCCCTTGGACTGCAAGAAGATCCAACCAGTCCATTCGGAAGGAGATCAGCCCTGGGATTTCTTTGGAAGGAATGATGCTAAAGCTGAAACTCCAGTACTTTGACCACCTCATGCGAAGAGTTGACTCATTGGAAAAGACTCTGATGCTGGGAGGGATTGGGGGCAAGAGGAGAAGCGGACGACAGAAGATGAGATGGCTGGATGGCATCACTGACTCGATGGATGTGAGTCTGAGTGAACTCCAGGAGTTGGTGATGGACAGGGAGGCCTGGCGTGCTGCAATTCATGGGGTCTCAAGGAGTCGGACACAACTGAGCGACTAACTGAACTGAACAAGGGAGAGAATCTGAAAAGAAATATATATATGAAAAGTGAAAGTGAAGTCGCTCAGTTGTGTTCGACTCTTTGTGATCTCATGGACTGTAGCCTACCAGGCTCCTCCTTCCATGGGATTTTCCAGCAAGAGTACCGGAGTGAGTTGCCATTTCCTTCTCCAGGGGATCTTTCCCACCCAGGGATTGAACCCAGGTCTCCCACTTTACAGGCAGACACTTTACCCTCTAAGCCACCAGAGAAGCCCCAATATGTGTGTGTGTGTATATATATATATATTACTGTTCTGTACACCTGAAACTAACATAATATTGTAAATCAACAATACTTCAGTTTCTTTTCAACTATGATGTTTATTACACTACTAAAGATTTACTGGGCTTCCCTGGTGGCTAGTGATAAGGAATCTGCCTGCCAATGCAGAACACAAGGGTTCAATCCCTGGGTCAGGAAGATCCCCTGAAGGAGGAAATGGCAACCCACCCCAGTATTCTTGCCTAGGAACTCCCATAGACAGAGGAACCTGGCGGGCTACAGTCCATAGGGTTGACAAAAAGTCAGACATGACTTAGCAACTAACCAACAACAACAAAGATTTACTAGGCACACAGGAAAATAAGAAAACATGACTGAGAACCAGTATAAACAACAGAGCACAGAAGCAGATCCATGAAACATCTGGATTCAACTGTACTTCAGTTTTTTTAATTACAAAAAAAAATGGATCAACCTTGAAAATAAGTGAATAAGTGAAAGAAGTCAGACATAAAATGCTATATGTTATGTGATTCCATTGACATAAAATATCTATATTAGGCAAATCTATAGAGAAGATGGCAAAGTGGTCATTGCCCAAGGATGAAGAGAGGGGAAGTGGGAATAGTTAATGGGTGCAGGGTTTCTGTTTGGGATGATTTAAAAGTTCTGGAACTAGGTGGTGATGATGGTTGCACAACATTGTGACTTTACGTAATGCCGCTGAACTATGCACCTTAAAATACTTAAACTGATAAGCTTTATGTTATTTGTATTTTACCACAATTTTTAGAAAGAGAGAGAAGGGAAAAAGAGAAAGAAGGACCAGGGTGAAAGTCAAAGGACACTGAGGACCCTCTATCACATTGGTTTTAATCCTTTTACAGACCTTTCAAATCCAGTATCTGCCTCTTCTTAGGGCTGACACTGTCTCTGTTCTTTCTTTTCAGGTGGCAGCCTAAAATGCTGGAATTTTCATGGCAAGTGCCGCCAGAAATGCTTCAAGAAGGAAAAAGTCTATGTTTACTGCACAAATAATAAACTGTGCTGTGTGAAGTCCAGGTACCTGCCAAAGAACTTACCTTGGCAAATCTAAGTTCCTTGAAGCCTAAAGTTATAAAAAGGCAGATGAAGCTACCCTGAGTCTGACCCCAGTAGATTCTTGATCAATAAACATCTCTGGCTGATCCCTGTGTTTGCCTGTTAGTCTACCCAGTGGTTCTCAGAAGGTCCTCTTTCAGGTGATCCATTTAAGTCAAAACCATTTCATTATATTTCACAAACACTCAGTGGAATTTTCTGAAATCTACATGACATACAATAACACCATTATTCTGGCAGTTACTGAAAGGTTATCATCTAATAAATCATTGCTTAGAAATTCCAAAATTTTCCTTTAACCTATATGGAAATACAACAAAAACTAAAAGCATTTTTGTTCTCTGCAGGATCTGGGAGTCCCAAGACTGGGGTCCTGGGGCTAGAAGTGCCCACCCACTGTTGAGTGGAGCAAGATGCCAGAGTCACTGGATGCAGGGCTCTCGGGGTCCCAGAGCTAGTGCTAGTGCACGTGCACTGGTGTGCAAGGTTGGGTCCAGGCCCTCTGGTGCACAGAGCCAGGTTCCAAGGCAGCTGTGAGCTCAGGGAATCTTGGGGCAGTTATGCCTGCTGGAGGGTGGGGCTGTGTCCCTCCCAGCTAGTTGCTTGACTTGAGGTGTCCCAGTTGTTCAGTTGTTCAGTTTTCCAGTCGTGTCCAACTCTTTGTGACCCCATGGACTGCAGCACGCCAGGCCTCCCTGTCCCTCACCATCTCCCAAAGTCTGCCCAAGTTCATATTCATTGCATTGGTGATGCCGTCCAGCCATCTTATCCTCTGATGCCCTCTTCTCCTTCTGGACACTGAGGTGTCCCAGGACTAGTGCCAAAAGGCTAGTGGGTGGAATCAGGACCCCTGGAACTGTAAAGCTAGAGGGAGGATTCCAAACTGCCACTTACCAGCACCAGTGTCCACAGACACCGGTGTCTGTGTCCCAGGGTAAGCTCCAGTTGCCTCCTGCCTCTCCAGGAAGCTCTCCGAGATCAGCAGGTGGGTCTGATCAACAGACAGGTCCCAGAGTGTGCGCCCTTTAAAACTGGAGTCTCTATTTCCCACAGTGCTCTGGCTGTCCCCAAAGTAAGCCCCACTGACCTTCAAAGCCAAACATTCTGGGTTCTCATCTTCCTGGTATAAAACTGCTGGACTGGGGAATCTGATGTGAGATTCAGACACTTCGCCCCTTGGGGAGAACCTCTGCAATTGTAATTACCCTCCTATGTGTGGATCGCCCACCCCAGGGGGCATAGGTCTTGACTTCTACCATGACGCCACTCCCTCCTACCCACCTCACTATGGTTCCTTCTTTATATCTTTAGTTGTAGAAGCAACGGACAACTTCTAAGTAACTATTATAAATTTGTCAAGGAAATTTGAGGAAAAGATTGACTGAAAGAATAATTTAATCAATACACAGGGGGGAAAAAAGTACCAATTTTCTATCAATGCATAACAAACCACTCTAAAACTTAGTGGATTAAAATAACAACTGTTCATTATTTCTCAGAGTTACATGTGTTAATTAACTGGTTCTTCTGATATTCTCACCTGGGGTCACTGATATACTCACATGTCTCTCCATATGGCCGCCTCACCTCAAGGAAGTTAACTTTGGCTACTAATACAATGGCTAGGTCTAAGAAGGTAAGCCCCAATATGCATCATTTATCAAACTTGTGATGTTATGTTTTTATAAGACCCATTGGGCAAAGGAAGTCATGTGACCTGAGGTCAATATAGGAAAAACTACACAAGGACATGAATACTGGAGGAATGATTCCACTGATGACCATCAACATATCAATCTATCACGAATGGGATCTCTAAGAATAAACTGGGCATTCTAAACTAAAAGATACAAAAATCTAAAATTAAGGATTTACTGGTTGCACTTAACAGCAGACTGAGCAGAGTAGAAGAAAGAACCAGTAACTCAAAAACAGATGAATAGGAAATGCAATCAAAGCACAGAGAGGAAAAAAAATGCAGAACAGATAGGGCAGAACATGAGAAACTTATGGGAGAATACCAAATGGTCTAACATGTATGTAGCTGGAGTCTCAGAAGGAGAAGAAAGAGAGAATTGGGAAGAAATGTTTTTTAAAGACAACGGCTGAAAATTTTCCAAAATTGTGGAAAGATATTAATCCACAGACTCACAAAATTTAGTGAACTCCAAGCAAGATAGACACAAAGAAAATCAAAATAACGTAATCAAACCATTAACAACCGAAAGAAAAAGTATTTCCTGATAACTGTGAACATTTCAAACAAAACATGTTCAAGAATTTTTATGGAGATCAGAAGCCCTTATTGAAGGACAATATAAAAAGCCTAAATTAATAAAGACATAATATTTTGTGACTTAGATAACTCAATATCTTCAAGATGTCAATTCTGGGACTCCCCTAGCAGTCCAGTGCTTAAGACTTCACCTTCCTATATATATATATCTCCTGGATTTGATCTCTGGGTTGGGAAGATCCCCTGGAAAAAGGAAAGTCTACCCACTTCAGTATTCTGGCCTAGAGAATTCCATGGACTGTGTAGTCCATGAGGTTGCCAAGAATAGGACACAACTGAGTGACTTTCACTTTCACTTTCACTTTTTCCTATGCAGAGGGTACAGGTTTGATCCTTTGTTGAGAAACTAAGATCCTGCATTCCTCACAGCCAACAAACCAAAACACAAAACAGAAGCAAGCTTATAACAATTTCAATAAGGACTTTTAAAACAATTTTTTAAAGATGTCAATTCTCCACTGTTTCCTAGATTCACTGAAATCCCAATCAAAAACCTAACAGAATTTTTTCCAGTATCTGTTGAAAATTGTGTAGAGATAAACAAATATTTTGTTGGGGACACAGACATAGATGACAAAATATCTGTAAAGGACAAATATAAGATGATGGTTAATTCTAAGAATATAGGAATTGCAAGAAGTAATGCTGATATTCTAATTTTTTATTTCGGTGATAGTTATAGAGATGTTTCTTGTCTTATTGTTTTTTACTTTTTATATTTTTTAAAATATTAACTTTGCTTTCTCAATATATAATAAAAATCAGGTTTTTCCAAAAAGAGATAAAAGCTATGAACACAAAAAAATGAAAAGCCTAAATCAGCTAAAAGTCCCAGAAAATAAAATATTTGAAAATTACATGTCCTATAAAATGTTTTTTTTTCAGATTATGTAAAGAACTCTCAAAGCTCAATATAAGGAAACAAAATTGGATAACAAAATGAGCTAAATATTTGAACTGACACCACTGAAAAAGTTACACATGTAAGAAATAAGCACATGGAAATGGATAGATAGTAGAGAAATGCACATTAAAATCACAACAAAATACTACTACACATATATCAGAGTGTCCATAATTAAAATAATTGATCATAATGATTGCTGATGAGGAACAAGCATTGGCAGCGGAAGCGCTTATACACTGCTGGTAGGAATGTAAAATAGTACAACCGCTTTGGAGTCACACTATTTGTACAGTTGGGCAGTTTCTTTAAAAGTCTAATGAACTACAAGATCCAGCCACTCCATATCTAGGTATTTACCCAGAAGAAATATAAACATAGGTCTACATGAAGACTTTACCCATAAATGTGAACAGCAGCCTAATTTGTGATAGCCAAAAATGGAAACAATCCAAATGTCCATCAACAAGTGAATGGATAAACAAATTGTGGTTATCTGTATAGCAGAATACTCAGCAATAAAAGCAATTAACTTTTGAATCTCAGAAAATGATGGATGACTCTCCAAATAATAATGCCAAATAAAACAGACAAAAATAAATATATTGTATGACTCCATTAGTAAAAGGCTCTGCCACTGCTGCTGCTAAATCGCTTCAGTCATGTCCAACTCTGTGCAACCCCATAGACGGCAGCCCACCAGGCTCCCCCGTCCCTGGGATTCTCCAGGCAAGAACACTGGAGTGGGTTGCCATTTCCTTCTCCAATGCATGAAAGTGAAAACTGAAAGTGAAGTCTCTCAGTCGTGTCCGACTCTTAGCGACCCCATGGACTGCAGCCCACCAGGCTCCTCTGTTCATGGGATTTTCCAGGCAAGAGTACTGGAGTGGGGTGCCATTGCCTTCTCTGAGTAAAACGCTCTAGAAACTATTAATCTATAGTAAGAGTACATCAGTACTAGACAGAAGGTAAGAGGAGGAGAATCAGAGAGGAGTATTAAGAGATTATGAAGAGACACAAGGAAATTTTGGGGGATGGTGGCAGTGGTAAGTTCATTACCTTGATACCTTGATTTTTGGTGATAATTTCATATGGATGCCATGTATGACATGAAATTCCACACTTTAAATTAGTACAGTTTATTATATATCAATTATACCTCAATAAAGTTATGACCAACCTAGATAGCATATTCAAAAGCAGAGACATTACTTTGCCAACAAAGGTCCATCTAGTCAAGGCTATGGTTTTTGCAGTGGTCATGTATGGATGTGAGAGTTGGACTGTGAAGAAAGCTGAGCGCCGAAGAATTGATGCTTTTGAACTGTGGTGTTGGAGAAGACTCTTGAGAGTCCCTTGGACTGCAAGGAGATCCAACCAGTCCATTCTGAAGGAGATCAGCCCTGGGATTTCTTTCTAAGGAATGATGCTAAAAAAGCTGAAACTCCAGTATTTTGGCCACCTCATGCAAAGAGCTGACTCACTGGAAAAGACTCTGATGCTGGGAGGGATTGGGGGCAGGAGGAGAAGCGGACAACAGAGGATGAGATGGCTGGATGGCATTACTGACTCGCTGGACGTGAGTCCGAGTGAACTCCGGGAGTTGGTGATGGACAGGGAGGCCTGGAGTGCTGCGATTTATGGGGTTGCAAAGAGTCAGACACGACCAAGCGACTGAACTGAACTGAACTGAAAGTAAATAAGCAATGCCTTTTAGGAGAAAAAAAGGCTAAAGGAAAATAGACGCTATTTAAAAGAGAGTAAGTGAATAGTATAGGATGAAACAAAAGGGGTGGACAAGGACTAGATCATGAGTGACTTCCCAAGTTTAAAAATTGTTTTGCAAATGTAGATACTAATGGCAGAGAATCCATTTCAGGTACCAGATCAATCCCCAAACCTTTAGTGTTCCTTCAGTCTAGTCTCCCCTGACTGCTTTTGTCCATTTGGTTAATGGGTGCCTTCTTTCCACACAGTCTGGACTCCATTATTTCTCTGATCTCATCTTCAATTACTCTTCTGCTGGTTCACTCCATTCAAGTCATCCTGGCCTCCTTGCTAGTCCTCAGACACACCAGGCATCATCCCAATGTAACTGAAAGTGCGGTCCAGCTGCTCGCCACTCAAATGCCAATATGAAGGCAAACTTGGCAGAAAAAAAAGTTTGTTTTATTTTGGATATTGGCAATGGGGGCGGCAGGCGAGGGGAGGGGAGGGGAGTTCAGTAAAACAAGGTAGCTCACAGGCTGTGGCTTAGAATATTATCCATAGCCCTTGAGAAAGAGGTCTTTGATTTTGCTTAAATGACTATTTAGTCTTGTTGGACTCTTTTTCTTTACTTCTGCATTTTCTCACTTCTCTAATTAAACTTATTCTTTGGCTGAAGTTTTTTCCACAGACAAAAACAGGCTGAAGATATGGGAGGCAGAGACTGTGTGTAGGCTCCTGCTCTGTTTCATCAACTCAAGGCCTTTGCAGCTGCTATTCCTTCTGACGGAAACTCTCATCCCTAATCCTCTACTTGTCTCTAACATCCTTTGGGTCTTTGTTCATATATCACCTTCTCACTGCAGCATGCACCAAATACCTTATTTTAAAATTTTCTTCAAAAACGGCTCTCCTGTGCTTCTTTTGGGCTTGAATTTCTCCATAGTATGTTTCAGCATCTATATTTTTTTCTTTATTCTGTTTATTGCCCTCCATGAGAATGTGATAAAGGTACACTGAATATGTGTTGTGCTGTGCTCAGTTGCTCAGTCGTGTCTGACTCTTTGCGACCCTCAGGACTGTAGCCCACCAGGCCCCTCTGTCCATGGGGTTCTCCCAGCAAGAACATTGGAGTGGGTTGCCATCATCTCCTCCAGGGGATCTTCCCAACCCAGGGATTGAACCTGTATCACCTGCATCTCCTGCACTGTAGTCAGATTCTTTACCCTCTAAGCCACCTGGGAAGTCCACACTGGATATACACTAGGCTTATTTGTCAAAGAACTGAGCATGAAAACAAATGTTTCATTTTACCTAAAGAAAGAGTACAGACAGGAAAATGAAAAACAGACTAAGTATTTTTTCTTAAAGGGATTTAATACTGAAAATTGGTCACACATTTGTTGGAAAACTTGAAGCCAAAAATGAAGTTAAAGTTATCTATGGGTTAGTGACTACAGGAAGGGGCTACAACTCCTAAGGCTGGGAGACCCTTCCTTCCTGCCTCTAGTCCCTCCAGTTCCATTCTCCATCCTTCTCCACCCAACTGTCTGACCCCCTGCATCAACAGGATCTCTTACCTCTGGCCTCCAGTTGGGTTTCAGAAGTGGGGTAACCTCAGCAAGATTTCTGGAGGAGGGAGTAAATTTCAGGTATTTACTCTGCCACCTCTCTCTCTGCAGAGTCACCATCTGAATCAGTTAACGTTAATCCTTGCTGAGTGACTGTTTTTTACTCCTATGCTGTACTGAAGTGATAAGGAATGGGCTTTTGAAAAGAGAATTTTTTCTGTTTAGGTAGATAGACAGGTGATAGATGACAGATTCCACAGTCATTTTCTGAGCTCCATCTGCCTTTTGCACAGGACATATGGGAAAAATAGAATGTGAATGTGATGAGAATCAATATCCTTGCATCTTCAAGTGTTTGATGGTGGCTGTAGTCTCTGCACGGAGAAGGCAATGGCCCCCCACTCCAGTTCTCTTGCCTGGAAAATCCCATGGATGGAGGAGCCTGGTGGGCTGCAGTCCATGGGGTCGCTAAGAGTCGGATACCACTTTCACTTTTCACTTTCATGCATTGGAGAAGGAAATGGCAACCCACTCCAATGTTCTTGCCTGGAGAATCCCAGGGACGGGGGAGCCTGGTGGGCTGCCGTCTATGGGGTCGCGCAGAGTCGGACACAACTGAAGTGACTTAGCAGTAGCGATAGTCTCTACAATTCCCCAGAGAAACAGTATTGCTATTGGTTCTCTCCTATGGTATGTAGGGAAAGTTTCAGAGGCTCCCACTTGCCCCTTTCTACCATAATAGAACCCTCACTCCATAGAACTGGGAACCAATGTGAAATTCTGCCAGCTACAAAATATGTCTATTCTAATTATATATCCAGAAATGGAGCAGAATCTCCTAAGTGTTCAGGAGATCCAGTGGTTTAGTTGTGAGATATCCTGGATCCAAAAATGTATGTATCAACTGACCTCTGTGTGTGTGTGCTTAGTGGCTCAGTTGTGTCTGACTCTTTTCGACCCCATGAACCATAGTCCACCAGGCTCTTCTGTCCATAGGGATTCTCCAGGCAAGAATACTGGAGTGGGTTGCCATGTCCTCCTCCGGGAGATCTTCCCAACCTAGGTCTCCCAAATTGCAGGTAGATTCTTTACTGGAAGAAAAAAAAAAAAAGTTTTTTTAACCAAAAAAAAAAAGTTTCCATGCCCTCCTCCAGGGGATCTTTCCAACCCAGGGATGGAACTGGGGTTTCCTGCATTGCAGGCGAATCCTTTACCAGCTGAGCTACCAGGAAGCCCATATTGTAACCTATCTACTCACAAAATTTCAAGAAAAATCAACTATAATATAAAAGAAGAGAAGAGAAACTATTAATACGTACTTTAATGTGTGCGTGCGTGCTCAGTCGCTCGTCATGTCTGACTCTTTGTGACCCCGTGGACTGTATAGCCCACCAGGCTCCTCTGTCCCGGGATTTCCAAGACAAGAATACCGGCGTGGGTTGCCATTTCCTCCGCCTGAGGATCTTCCCTACCCAGGGATCAAACCCGAGTCTCCTGCACTTGTAGGCGTATTCTTTACCACTGAGCCACCTGGGAAACCCATTTCAGTGTGTAAATACACTTAAAAATAGAATGAAATAGTCAGAATCTTGTACATATCATGAGTGCAGTTCACTTCAGTTCAGTCGCTCAGCCGTGTCCGACTCTTTGCGATCCCATGAATCGCAGCACGCCAGGCCTCCTGTCCATCACCAACTCCCGGAGGAGGCCTCAAGGAATGAATGTGTTACTTGTGCAAATTCAAATACAAACTAAAGTGCTTGTAATCTGTGTCCTGAATTTGCAAAATGGTAAACAGCTTGGATAAAGTGCTAAACAAATAAAACATAATAATTCCTTGATTTACATCGGAGAAGGCAATGGCACCCCACTCCAGTACTTTTGCCTGGAAAATCCCATGGATGGAGGAGCCTGGTGGGCTGCAGTCCACGGGGTCGCACAGAGTCGGACACGACTGAAGCGACTTAGCAGCATGGTAGTTTCATTCCAGGAAAACTCAATGGGCAAAAAATACTTGCAAAACAGTCAGATTCTGGACTTAGAGAACTAGAGACTAGTTCTCACCTAAGTAAATGTCTAGCAGGACATTTGAATTTTGTTTGGGAAATGGGTCAATGCTTCACTTTCCAGGACAGTCACTCATGTTGATGCCGTGTGGCTTCCCAGGTGCTCAATATACAAATGCCAGCAGGGGCCGCATTCACTTTGATCAAAGAATGTCCCCAGCAAATTCCCAAAGTAACCCCTAGAGGGCAGTATCTCCCCTTTGAGAATCTGATCTAGCCATTAACAGTCTCCCTGGATTCTCAATTTTTTTGAGACAAATGGAGCTGCATTACAAGCAAAATAATTTACCCAAATTGAACTACATGTGCTGAGAGAGAGATAGTGGGGGTTTTGGTTTTGTATTCAACTTATTTTCTTAACTTTTTAAAAAATATTTATTTATTTATTTTTTTTTTATTTTACTTTACAATTCTGTATTGGTTTTGCCATATTTTTTTACTTTTTAAATCAACTTGATTGTTATTGTTCAGTCGCTCAGTTGTGTCAGACTCTTGGCAACTCCATGGACTGCATTTCGCCAGGCTTCCCTGTCCTTCATCATCTCTGGGAGTTTGCTCAAAGTCATGTCTATTGAGTCGGTGATGCCACCCAAGCATCTTATCCTCTCTCCCTCCTTCTCCTCCTGCCTTCAATCTTTCCCGGCATCAGGGTCTTTTCCAGTGACTTGGCTCCGCATCAAGTGGCCAAAGTATTGGAGCTTTAGCATCAACTTAGTTTTGACTTTTTTTCTCCCTTTATCTACCTGATTGATGCTTTTGAACTGTGGTGCTGCAGAAGACTCTTGAGAGTCCTTGGACTGCAAGGAGATCCAACCAGTCCATCCTAAAGGAGATCAGTCCTGAATGTTCATTGGAAGGACTGATGCTGAAGCTAAAACTCCAATACTTTGGCCACCTGATGCAAAGAGCTGACTCATTGGAAAAGACCCTGATGCTGGGAAAGATAGAGGGCGGGAGGAGAAGGGGACGACAGAGGATGAGATGGTTGGATGGCGTCACCGACTCATTCAATGGACATGGGTTTGGGGAGACTCCGGTGGTTGGTGATGTGAAGAGT
The DNA here is from genome assembly GCF_014754425.2 of Oryx dammah. Classification (NCBI taxonomy): domain Eukaryota; kingdom Metazoa; phylum Chordata; class Mammalia; order Artiodactyla; family Bovidae; genus Oryx; species Oryx dammah. The sequence continues at coordinate 22,278,421 of NW_024070194.1, read as the reverse complement.
TGGACACGACTGAGCGACTGAACTGAACTGATCTGACTCTTCAAGTGGAATTTTTTTTTTAATTGAAGTATAATTGATCACAATATTAATTATAATTATCAAGTATAATCAATTATCAAGTATAATTGATAATCAGTATTGTAGTTTCAGGTGTACCATATAGCGATTCAGGATTTTTGCATATTAAATTACATCATAGGTTGGTACGAGATAATGGGTATAATTCCCTGTGTTATACAGTGAATCCTTGTTGCTTATCTATGTTATATTAATATATGACTGTTTGTATCTGTCCCTCCAATATCCCTAATTTATCCCTTCCCCTCTATTCTCCCCTTCAGTAGTCAGAAGTTTGTTTTTTATGTCTGTGAGTCTGTTTCTGTTTAGTATATACATTCATTTTTATTACTTTTTAGATTTCACATGCAAGTGATATCATATAATATTTGTTTTTCTCTGTTGGACTTATTTCACTAAGCGTAATATTCTCTGGGTCCACCCATGTTGCTGCAAATGGCAGTATTTTGTTCTTTTTTATGACTGGGTAGTAATCCTTTGATAGACACTGTGTCTTCCTAATCCAGTTATCTGTTGATAGGCATTTGGGAGGTTTGCCTTTTCAAATATTCACGTAAATGTAATCATTTAGTATGTACACCTTTGTATCTGGCTTCTTTTGTTTAACATAATGTTTTTTTGAGATTAATTCATGCTGTGATTTTGAGATTAATTCATGTTTCAGTATATTGTTATTGTCATTTATTGTTATTGTATTATATGGATGTAACTCAATTTATCCATTCACATGTTGTTTCCAGTTATGAGATACTATGAATAAAACTGCCACAAACACTAGGGAAGTCTTCATATGTACATATTTCTAATCTTGTAAGTAATTTTGCAACTGTTTTTCCAAAATGGTTGTCCATGTTACATTCCCATCAACAATGTATTAGCATTCCAGTTGCTCCATATCCTTACCAACACTCAGCATGGTCAGTCTTTTTTATATTAATCATGCTAGTGGTAGGTAATGGCATCCTACTGTGAATTAAATTTGCATTTCCTTGACGCCTAATGATTTTGAGCATCTTTCATGGGCTTATTGGCCATCTAGACATCTTCTTTTGTAAAATGTCTATTTAAATATTGCCCACTCCATTATTACATTGCCTTTTCTTACTGACTTGTAAGCCTTCTTTGTGTATTCTGGAAATGAGTCCTTTGTCAGATACTAAGTCACTTCAGTCGTGTCCGACTCTGTGCAACCCCAGAGACGGCAGCCCACCAGGCTCCTCCGTCCCTGGGATTCTCCAGGCAAGAACACTGGAGTGGGTTGCCATTTCCTTCTCCAATGCATGAAAGTGAAAACTGAAAGTGAAGTTGCTCTGTCGTGTCCAACCCTCAGTGACCCCATGGACTGCAGCCTTCCAGGTTCCCCCGTCCAAGGGATTTTCCAGGCAAGAGTACTGGAATAGGATGCCATTGCCTTCTCCATTTGTCAGATAAATGTCTTGCAAATATGAACAATAGCAGTTTAAATAAGCCAGGAGAATCCCTCCTTGAGCCAGTGGCTGCCTGAACAGGAGAAGGGATTTCTCTCAATCCCTACACACAGAAAGTATCTGTCATTGAAGACATCACACTGCATTGTGTAATTCCACTGCATAGAGATACTTATATTTCATTAAAATGGCCCCTAAAGATAAACAATCACTTACTTTGGTGTTATCACCAGGGAAACAAGATGTGCTCCACTAATGGAGGAAAACTCACTATCTCTGTCAGTCTCCTGAAAGGCAATGTCCTGATTCAAGAGTAAGTTGAGGGATGGGGTGGGGAGGGAAAAGAAGGCATGGGGGGGTGGGTTTCAAGATAGAGAGGACACAGGTATGCCTATGGCTGATTCATATTGATGTATGGCAAAAACCATCACAGTATTATAATGTAAATATCCTCCAACTAAAATAAATAAACAAAATTTTTCAAAAAGAATTATTTGGGCCAAATGTGATTGTCACTTGGTTCCCAGACTTAACTGTAGCCCTGGCCCAGTACAAAAAGTCCACTCAACAGTCTGCCATCAAAAACCCAGGTGGGGAAGGGGGTGAGGTGTCCCCCAATCCCACCCTGAGCCTGCTACAGTATCCATCATTTCAACTTTGTTCTTTTCCTTTCTTGTAAGCCCAAAGGGATCCATCTGATCAGCAGGATGAGAAACTCCTTTAACCTCCATTCTAACTGAACTCTACTCTAAACTCTGATGCATGTGAAAATACATACATATGAATATTACATATTTTGTATGTGTGCACTATATATATCATGTAAGTTTTAATATATATATAATTTTAGTGATTATATAAAATGTATATATCCATTCTGACAAAGTATGTAACAAAAGTGAACAAGAATTATGAAAAAGTGAATATTTTGAAGCTCATCTATGTTTTATTTTTCCACAATGTGTTCTAAGCATATTATTCAAGTTATGAAAGTTGGAAATTTTTAAAGAAATTTCCAGAGGCATTTTAGTGCTAAAAATCTTGTTTTGGAAGACAAAGCACAAATGAAAATGTTCATGATACTTAGACAAGTTTAAAAAAAAACCAAGACACACAAAAAATGTATAATTTGATTCCAATTTATCTGTAAATCACATTTTTATGGATTTTTAAATTTTGGATATATATATATATATAGTGAAAATATTGACCTTTGCCTTCTTACTTGTGCTTCTCTGTTTTCTAACTTTTCTCCAGTGGACATGTATCACTTTTACAATTAGAAAAAAATGTTATTTAGAAAGTACAAAAAGGGGACTTACCTGGTGTTTCCGTGTCTAAGATGCTGAGATTCCAATACAGGGGCCCAGGTTCATTCCCTGGTCAGGGAACTAGATCCCTCGTGCTGCAACTAAGACTTCGCATGCCACAACCAAGATCCCGAGTGCCACAACTATTAACAATGTCAAACGACTGTGAAAATTAGGTGAGATGCTATGCATAAAGCAGTTGGTACTTGCTAAGGCTAACTGATACTATTATTATCATTAACTCAGCCATTTGGTGACTCTTCAGGAATGTCTATGCTCTGAATAGTATGTCTAAGCACCTATGTCAAAGCAAAACTCCCTCTCTAACATCCCCCACCTGCTTGGCTCACCTTGCACATCTCCAGTGCCGTGGAGCTCCCTTCCTCTCAAAGCTTCCCCTTCATACTGGCCCGTCCTACCAATGGGTGGCTCCTGTTTTACTTCAAAACTAGTCTTGACTTGAGATCCAAAGCTTTAAGTCCAAGCTCTAGCTGTGAGCCTTGGGAGCTGTGTGGCCTTAGACAAGTCACTTTCTCTCTCTGGGCTTGGAACCTCATTCATAAAATATCTTGAGGAATCTTCTACCCTAGAATCGCCCTGTTTCCTTGGCTTGTTAGATGCATCCTTGGGATTTAGGAGTTTGAATGTAGGCTTAAATGAGGGTCTGTTAGGATACCGGGTGGGAAATAGCCCTGCACGTGTGTAAACTTCAGAAACATCTCATCTGTTTTGTCCTGTTTCAGTCTTGGAAGGGCAATGGCTGCCTCTGACATGACTGAGAGACCCACAACATCACTTCAGTAGAATTCCCACCAAAAATGCCAAAGCTGAAGCCAATCAAAAGGAAATATCAGACAAACTCAAACTGAGGGACATTTCACAAAGCAACCGGCCTGGATGCTTCAAAACCATCAATGTCATGAAAGAATGAAGAACTGTTCCAGATTAAAAGAGATCAAAGAAACATGACAACTGTATGGAATGTGTGATCCAGGGGTTTTCTGTAGCTAAAGATTAGACAATAGAAATTTGTGAATGTTAATGTCCTGATTTTTATAATTGTACTGTGGTTATGTAAGACTATGCCTTTGGCTTCTAGGAAAAATCCAAAACTCTTTCGCTATAAAAGGCTGTCATACCTGATATATATATATATATATATATATGTGTGTGTGTGTGTGTATATATATACACACACATATAAACTATATTTGTGGGGCTTCCCTGGTGGTCCAGTGGTTAAGAATTCACCTTGCAATGCAGGGGAAGCAGGTTTGATCTCTCGTTGGGAAACAGATCACACATACCACAGAGCAAATAAACCCACAAATAAACCCAAGAGTCCATGCACCTCAATGAAAGATCCTACACGATTCAACAAAAAGACCCAACATAGGACTTCCCTGGTGCCTCAGTTGTGGGGAATCCACCTGCCAATGCAGGAGACATAAAGACATGGGTTCAATCCCTGGGTCAGGAAGATTCCCTGGAGGAGGGCATGGCAACACACTCTCGTATTCTTGCCTGAAGAATCCCATAGACAGAGGAGCCTGGAGGGCTACAGTCCATGGGGTCTCAAGGAGTCGGGACTTAGCATGCCCGCCTCTATTTATATATATATACATGTATATATAGAGGAGGAAGTGAAAAGTTTACAGAGGTAAAATATTCATATTTGGGAAATCTGGATGAAAGATCTATGAGAATTCTTTGTACTGTTCTTGCAGATTTTCGGTAGGTCTGAAATTCCACAGAGAAGGCCAGTGGTGTGTCTCTTGCTCCGTAGAAGTGATAATGGTTGCAGCAGCTTTCATTTGCTGAGCACTTATGAAGGGCCAGACAGTCCACTCTGACCCCACAGCTACCCCACAAAAAGCTGTCATTATGCCCATCTTGCATAGAAGGTCCCTGGTATCAGACAGGGGAAGTGACTCGCTCCACTGGCACAGCCTGTGGCCTACACGTGGCAGAGTATGAACTTGAGTCTGTCTGACTCCTCACTTAGAAATCATCACCATTTTCCCTGCAAGAAAAGTCACAATTTCCCTTGCACTATGTCTGGGAGTGTACAAAGAAAACACAGCTTCTGTATTCTTTGTAAAACAACTCGGGGAGGGGGAGAGGGAGGGCGGGGGAGTCTGAGTGCAGATCTAAATTTAGCTCAATCCAGTTTAATTCAACAATTTAAGTAGTCTCCTGAGGTTTCTTGAGTTCTTAGGGACTTAGTCTCTTTGGTAAAATTGCTCAGGGTTTTGGATTCCTCCTCTGTCTCCCTGCTCCTCCCAAACACAGTGGCGGGGGTAAGAGCGAGGAGGTTCACTGGTCTGGTGCTGGCCGGCATCTGCTGGAGTCTAGAGAGTTTGGGCCTGTCGTCGAAAACATCCACTGCTTCCCACTTAAGTCAAGTTGCTGGTGAACTGTTCTGGCCTCTCTCAGACTCACTGAGGCCTGGGGCAGAACAAGAGACTGACTTGCCATTCCATGTCAGATCTCTGTGGTCCTGTGGCCATGTCTGGGGTTCTTATCCTCTTTCTAGGCTCTAGACACCATGCCCACCTCTCCTCTACCACACTGGGTTCTAAAACAGACCCCCCGGCAATAGGTTCAATGTCTAGAGCAAGGGTCCCCAATTCCCGGGGCCAGAGATTAGTGCCGGTACCAGTCCATGGCCTGTTAGGAACCGGGTCACACGCAGGAGGTGAGCAATGGGCTAGCAAGTTTCATCTGTGTTTACAGCTACTTCTGCCTCGCTCACAATACTGCCAGAGCTCCACCTCCTGTCAGATCTTCAGTGGCATAATAAATGTAATTCACTTGAATCATCCCGAAACCAGCCCCTACGTCATGCATGGAAAAGATAGTCTTCTGTGAATCTGGTCCCTGGTGCCAGTGAGGTTGGGGACCTCTGGTCTGGACCACCCAGAAACTAAGGAAGGTGCAGAGCGAGGACTGATGTTCCGGTGGTATGCTTTGTTGTTAAATAATGCATTGCTTCCCTCCTGGTTGGTAAAAGCTACCATCCCAAGCCCTCGGTGTCTCTCCCTTCACTTGCAGCTTCCTGTGTCTGGTCTAGGGATTTCCAGATCCCTCTCATACCAGAAACTAAAGAGTTAACATCTGGCACAGCAGGAAGCCGCGAAGACTATGCTCAGGCTCCAGGCTTCAAATGTCTTCTGAGGTTAAGTACTTTAGGGGTTTGGGGGCAGGAGGGGGCGGGTCTTGGGTTTTTTTATTATTATTATTGTTTTTGGTTGTTCTGAGTCTTCCATGCACATGGCACTCAGGCTTCTCTGGTTGCAGCTCACTGGGCTTTGTTGCCCTGCAGCATGTGGGGTCTTAGTTCCCTGACCAGGGATTGAACCTGTGTCCCCTTCATTGGACTTTGCTTTCAGAAAATCCTCATGGTCCTTTCCATCTGAGCAGACTCTTGAAATATTAACATAGAACATAAACAAACATAGAAAAATCTTTTCGCTCTCAGCAGTCTCTGTCCTTCAAGTCAAATGTACTATCCCATTCTGAACACTAGAAGCTTGTTGTTAACTCTATTATTTACTAATTATTCCCATTAATTAACTCTTGTTATCATTACTATTAACTCTACCTTTCTTTTTTGCATCCCTTCTATAAACTCCTAACCTCCTGATAGTATCATTATCCCTATTTTACAGATGAGGAGTCTGGAAAGGCTTATGGAAGCTGAGTAATTTTTCTGGAGTTAAAGTGAAAGTGTTACAGGCTGGACCGGAACCATTTACAGTGGCTATTAGTGCCCACTCTCCTTGGGCAATTCACTTCCCTCCATCAACCATCCTTCCATCCCTCCCACACTCTGGACCTCCCCCACCCCTCACTCCAGCCCTGAGGGTGGCGAGGCAATAACAAGAGGAGACAGCTGGCAGCTTGCATTTTACTGGAGGGCAAGGGTGTCAGTCCCAGAACCAGCTAGACCTTTTCAGTCTTGACAGGCTTGAGTCCATAAGGCAGACAGCACAAGGTGGCATCCGAGCACAGGTGCATGTAGGTTTCATACTTCGTGCAGTAAGCCCGGCAGGCCCCTTGGCCATTCCAGCACCGTTTGAATTCACTTCTCCCTATGCAGAGGAAGGCCCAGGATCACAGAGCCACCCAGGGGGTGCAGGTTAGATCACTGGTCTCAGATTTTACTACAGAACAGGGTCACCGATTAGATCACCAACCACAAGGTAGAACACGTGCCAACAGTTAGCTCTTAGACTGTGTTCATAGAGCAGCCTTCAGGTCATAAGTTGAGCTGTGACCACAGGTCAAGGGTCAAACTAGAGGTCAAGGGTCAAACTAGAGGTCAAGGGTCAAACTAGAGGTAACCAGCTAGACCATGGGGCACAGATAAGACAACCTGTTACAATTTAAACCACAGATCTCCATCCAGTTTAACCCATTCGTCACAATTTAGACCACTGGTTACAAGTCAAAGACGAATTTCTTGTCCACGTTAACCCACACCCCAAATACACTCTAAGCATTTATCATAACAGCAGTATTCGATTACAGTTTGTCTTGTTATATTCCCAGTATATGAGTAAGGAAATAGAGCACAGAAAGGTTAACAACTTTGTCCAAGGTCACACAGCCGTCTGGCCCCAGAGTCCACATTTGTAACCATTATTCAAACTGTATTTTATACATAGGGACCTGTTTAATGTTAGGATTTAGTGAAGAAATTTCCCAAAAAATGGGCCATGAAAAAGTTAAGACTTTGGGTCAATACTCCTTCCAAGAGTCTTCGGTCACAGCATGGGGGGTGAGGGGCAGCTCCTTCATTTATTCATTCAACAAACATGGGCCATCGGGAGTATACAGGGACAACATGGCCATGCCCTCAAGGAACTTTCAGTCAACTGGGAAAAGGAGATTAAAACTCAAGCAAATAAATACAATAAGTCGAGTTGCAGTAAGTGTCCTGAAATAAGTCATCAGGGTGCCGTGATGCAATTAGGACAGGTGTGGGAAGTGAGGAGAGAAGACCACTTAGATGGGCCTGTTATGACCCAGAAACTCAGAAGAACTGAGGTTGAGTGGGAGGTGGAGGGGGAAAGCTTGCCTGCCTCTCCCTGGATTAAAAGACATCCCAAGGAATCCTCCCATGATCCCCTGGGCCTACCCAGAAGTGTTATTCAGCCCATCACATCCTGCCAAGGTAGAGAATTTTACAATGATACAGAGCTGATATCAAAATCTCTATGAGGCAAAGAACCCACACTCCGAAGGGGGCATGCAGTGCAATGGTTAACAGTTTGGCGTGAACCCAGCTCAGACTCCCTGGGTCCAAATCCCAGCTGAGTGACCTTGATGAGTGCCATTTCCCAGATGAGTGACCTTGGCCTCAGATTCCTCATCTGTACACCTCTCTTTCAGAGGGCTCAGTGCCAGGCACACAGTACATGTTCAATAAATGGAAAGGTTTATCAGTATGACAGCTTAGAGAGTTGGAGCACCCAAGGCTCACTCTGGCCAAGCCCTCTGGTTCCAGATAAAGAAGGGGAGGGATTTGCCCAACTTCTTCTCACCAGTAAGTGATGAGTCTGGAACCAGAATGCAAGACCTTGACTCTCGGGTCAGGGCAGTTCCTACAACAAGTGCTCTTCATATATCATTGCATTTCGACCTTCCAACAATCCTGAGATACAGACGTTATCATTTTCTGCTCTGTGATCTATCTGCTGTCCCCTCCTCATATCTTGGACTTCACCCCGCTCCACTTTTCTCCTTGTGCCCCGCGCCCTGGCCTCCCTGGCCTCCTCACCGCTCCTCCAGCACACCTATCGCCTCCTGCCTCCCTGCTTCTTGCTGCTCCTTCTGCCTGCAATGATCTCCTTTGTATTCTCACTGTAGTCAGATCTCTGCTCACACTTCCCTCACATAAAAGATCTGAAATTCACTTCAAAATAGTTCACTGAGGAAGAGACAGCAGGTGAATAACAGAACAGCTCTGGTTCAAGCTGATAACTGTTGAAGTTGGGTGATAGATACATGTGAGTTTTTCTACTATTTTTTTTGTTTATGCTTGAAAATTTCTTAAAATAAAAAGGGTTCTTTTAAAAACACTACATTATTGTCTATTTTTGTATAAGTTTAAATTTTTCCATAATAAACAGATTTTTAACTTGCCTTGTTCATTGTATAACTCTCTCTACTTTCATGTAAACTTGAAATGTTCCAAAATAAAGAGCGTTGTTTTTTTTTTTAAAGGATCGGAGCCCTTTCTCACCACCCCATCAGCTCTTCCATCCCTCTCCCCATAAACCTGACACACCAGCCCCTCGTCTGGCTTTTATTCTTCATAGTACTTATCTTTACCTACCATATTATATGTTTATTTGGCTATTTTCTGTCTCTACTGACTAAAATATCAGCTCCATGAATGCAAGAACCTTGTTTGCTTTCATTGCTTGATTCCCAGAAATTGTAATAGTGCCTGGCACACAGTAAATATTTTCATAATGAATATTTGTTGAGTGAATCCCATTTTTAAACTGAGGAAACTGAAGTGCAGGCTGATTTAGCAACTCACTCTAAACTGCCCAGCCATGGCAGTGGTGAGGCCAGAACTTAAACACTGATCTAGGCCTCCTCTATCCCCCAGCAGCTGAGAATCTGTCCTTCGTTTCTCTACACACACACACACACACACACACACACACACAGGTGATGTTACCTGTCGGCACATGACCCAGGACCAGGAGAGCCACAAGAAGCAGAAGCAGCTGTGTCATGGCCACAGGGCTCTGGAGGGGGCAGGGAACCACTGGGGAGAGCACAAGAGGAGAGGAGCCAAGCACACTGGGTCTTGCTGCCTGGGGATCAGGCTTTATCGGGCTGCAGATCAAGGCAGGGGTGTGGGCAGCAGGAGACCTAAGTGGGAGTCTGAGGCCTTGTGGGCCCAAGGATGTAGCTGGATCTTAGCCAGCTATGTGGGGAACTGATCAACCATACCATCTGCAGGTTGCTGAGCTCTGAAGCTGGGGACAGAATGTCTTGAAGCAATGTCCTGGGGTCAGAACCTGGACAGCTTCCCCATCTGAGAGGTGGGGCAATACCCAGAGCTTGTTAGAAACGCAAATTCTCAAGGTCAATCCAAATGCAGTGAATCAAAAGTTCTGGCGGTGAATCCCAGCAAGCTATGGTTTAACAAGTCTTCCAGGTGAATTTATGCACCACTAAAGCTTGAGGACCACTGAGAAAATACATGTACAGAGCTCATAACAGTGTCTGGTACCTAGGCACCTGAGTTGCATCTTGAAAGATGAATAGAGGGAAGGGTATTCCAGTCTGAAAGAACAAAATGTGGTTAAAAGAGTATTACCTAGAGCAAAGGGTTTGTTCGGAAAGACTAGAAATGGCATTGCAGAGGACTGGAGCCAGAGCACAATGGGCCTTGAGTGCCAAGTTCAGGCTTTCATTTGGTAGACGACTCTAAGTTTTGTAGCAACAGTGTAACCTGTTCGGACTGTAGTTTTGAATAAAGAAGTGAAAGTTGCTCAGTCATATCCGACTCTTTGTGACCCCATAGACTATACAGTCCGTGGAATTCTCCAGGTCAGAATACTGGAGTGGGTAGACGTTCCCTTCTCCAGGAGTTCTTCCCAACCCAGGAATTGAACCCAGGTCTCCCTCATTGCAAGCAGATTCTTTACCAGCTGAGCCACAAGGGAAGCCCAAGAATACTGGAGTGGGTAGCCTATCCCCTACTCCAGTGAATCTTCCTGACTCAGGGATCGAACTGGGGTCTCCTGCATTGCAGGTGGATTCTTTACCAACTGAGCTATCAGGGAAGCCCTTGAATAAAGAAACTGAAACCCAAAGAAGGGAAGTGACTTGCCTAAGGCGTACAGCAATAGAGTTGCAGAGATGGGGCTCAAAGTTGTCTCACTCCCACTGGTCTAGTGTTAGTGGCTAACACTCTGAACTCCCATTGCAAGGGGCCCAGGTTCAATCCCTGGTCAGTTGTGGACACAGCAGGGGAAGCAGAGGATGGGACGAACTGAGAAAGTAGCATTGACATATATACACCGCTCTGTGTAAATAGATAGCTAGTGGGAAGTTGCTATATAACACAGGGAACCCAGCCTGGTGCTCTGTGATGACCTAGGTTAGGGGTGGGAGGGAGGTTCAGGAGGGAGGGCATATATATAATTATGACTGATTCATGTTGTTGTATGACAGAAACCAATACAACATTGTATGGCAATTATCCTCCAATTAAAAATAAACAAATGAGTTTTACTCCAATTAAAAAAAAAAGTCCCTGGCCAGGGAGTGTAAGTTGCTCAGCAGTTGTGTCCGATTTTGCAACCCCATGGACTGACTATACAAGTCCATGGAATTCTCCAAGCCAGAACACTGTCGTTCCTTGTGCCTTTCGGGATCTTTAGCATTTGGACCCAACTAAAGATCCCAAATGGCACAAGGAATGAAGATGGAAGATTCTGCAAGCCGCAACTAAGACCTGGCACAGCCAAATAAATAAATAAATGTTTTAAAAGTCGTGTCACTCCCAAACAACGCTGCACCACTCTCAGCCCATCTTGTAGGTAGCCGATGGAAGTTTAGAGGGCCAAACCACAGAAGGAAACCAGGGTGGGGGGTAGGGGGGCTCAGCATCTGCAGGGACTGAGCACGGCTGCCAGGCTGCTGTGGTGGCTGCCTTGAGCTGGACACCTGGACCCCCTCAGCCATGACAATGAGGCCTACCTACAGGCACAGCCTGGTCCATATGGGGTCCACAAGCATACCTACCCCAGTCCATCATGACCTAAAAGGAAGCACCCTGCTCAAAGACCCATGGATGGCCAAACCACAAGTTTCCTACAGCCAACTTCTCTTCTATATGAAGTTCACAATGTCACTTTTCTCCTCCTACAGGCCTAGGAAACTGGAGGGGGTGGGGAGGAGCACAGACCACAATAGAAAGGGACAGTACACAGAGATCTGAGTGCCAGGCTCAGGCAAGCCACACTATGTTAATCCTTGTAGTGTGGTATCAGGATTAAATGAGCTAATAATCTAGGCAACATGATCAAACTATGCTAGGTACAGTACAAGAATTCAGTAAGGACTTCCCTGGTGGACCAGTGGTTAGCAATCCGCCTGCCAATGCAGGCAACACAGGTTAGATCGCTGGTCTAGGAAGATTCCACATGCCGCAGAGCAACTAAGTCTGAGCTACATCTCAACTACCGAGCCGGAGCTCTAGAGTCCTCAAGCTGTGACTCCTGAAGCCTGGGAATCTAGAGCCCATGCTCTACAACAAGAGAAGCCACTGCAACTAGACTTGTCCCACTATCCACAACTAGAGAAAGCCCACGTACAGCAACAAAGACCCAGCAAAACCAAAAATAAGTAAGTACTTTTTTTAAAGGTTCAGTAAATATTCATTAAGTAGGGGACAGCCATTCTTCCGAGCACAGGACAGCCCTAGCTGCATAAGGGGCGCTTACTTTAGAATTTGTTGAATGAATGAATGATCAAAACAAGACATTCAGAACACTGCAGGGCAGAATTCCTGGGCTCCCTTCCCCCCACCCCAAGCCCCCTTCCAAAACTAATTCTCTGTCCAAAGCAGTTACTCAAAGTGGGGTCTATGAACTCTGCATCAGGCTCAGTTAGCCATCTGTTTAAAATGCAGATGTTCAAACCTCTCTACTGGACTGCTGAATCTGTCTTTCTTGCATGGTGGGACCAGGAATCCGAATATTTAACAAGTTTCCCAAGGGGTTTTTGTGAAAGCTAAACAACCATATAGCCAAAGCTATGGGTTTTCCAGTAGCCATGTACGGATGTGAGAGTTGGACCATAATGAAGGCTGAGCTGAAGAATTGATGCATTTGAATTGTGGTGTTGGAGAAGACTTTTTTATGGCTGTGCTTTGTCTCAGTTGCTGCAAGCGCTTTTCTCTAGTTGCAGTGGGCAGGGGCTACTCTCCAGTTGCGGTGCACAGGCTTCTCACTGTGGTGGCTTCTCTTGTTCCAGAGTATGAGCTCTAGGGCAGGAGACCATCAGGAGTCAGTGGCTTGCGAGCTCTAGCATGCTGACTCAGTAGTTATGGTGCATGGGCTTAGCTGCTCCACACCATGTGGGATCTTCCCAGATCAGGGATCAAACCCGAGCCTCCTGCCTTGGCAGGCAGATGCTTTACTACTGAGTCTTCAGGGAAGCCCTGGAGAAGACTCATGAGAGTCCTTTGGACTGCAAGGAGATCAAACAGTCAGTCCTAAAGGAAATCAACCCTGATTACTCACTGGAAGGACTGATGCTGAAGCTGAAGCTCCAATACTTTGGTCACCTGATATGAAGAGTGGATTCATAGGAAAAAGACTCTGATGCTGGAAAAGACTGAACGCAAAAGGAGAAGGGGGAGGCAGAGTATGAGCTGGTTAGATAGCATCATCAGACTGGACATGAATTTGAGCAAACTCTGGGAGATAGTGAAGGACAGGGGGGCCTGGCACGCTACAGTCCATGAGGTCGCAAAGAGTCCCGCACGACTTAACAACTGAACAACAATAAAGAGTTGGTCGCCCCATTGCTGGAGTGGATACATATGGATGCAAAGCGGATCCAGGATCAGGAATCTGGGACCTGTGTCCTTCCACTCTCTTATTCCCCCCTCCCTGGCAAAGAACTTAAAGCGATGGGTCAGCAGAGTTCTGCAAAAACTCATTCAGCAGCAAAAGCCTTGGGGCGGAGACCCCGGGGCTGCCCTAATGGGGCGGGGCTGGACGGGGCGGGGTCGCGGCTCCTCCCCGGCCCGGACGGCTGGGCGGGACCCGGCCGAGGGGCTGCGCGGCGAGGCAGTGGTACAGCCTGGAGCACCCGGCAGCTGCGGCCGCCGAGGCCCCTGGATCCCTCCCCACTCCAAGGTAAAGGCCCACGCAGCCCGCCACCAACTTAGTCGAGTTGGAGCGGAGTTTTCTTAGACGTCTGTTTTCGGGGGGGTGGTGGGGGAGGGCGGAAGGGTTCTGTCGCGCAAGCTGAGAGGAGGAGGGGGCCCTCGAACCCGCCCCCCCGGGTGAAGGTCCCCGGGTCTGGGGTCGGGAGAGCTAGATAGCCTGGGAACCCTCCAGGGATCTAGGGACTCGCACCCAGGACCCTCGGGACTGGGGAAGCTCGGACTCTGGGAATGCTATGCCATCCTGGGCTCTGTGGGTCTCCTCTCCACCCACCCCTCTCGCCTCCGGGACCCCTTCTTGTCACCAGACCTGGGGTCTGGCTGCCTCTGAGCCCCGCCCTCCTACAGCAGCTGGAGGCCGTCGTGCCAGTCGCTCCTGAATTTTTCACGGAGGGGGCGGGCCGGACACGCTGTTCCCATGGCACCAGGGCTCTCGGGTTTCAGCCGGAGGGAAACCCCCACACCCCGACCCCCAGCCTTTGGCAGTAAGGATTTGTCCTCCCGGTCCTCTTCCTCAGCTCTCCTGGGATGCAGCAGAAGTGAACTCCCCACCCCACCCCCGCCCCCAGCCAAGAGGCTCTCAACCCTCCTTGTACTCTCCAACCCCAATCCAACCGTGGGGAAGCGGAGGAGGGGCAATTCAGGTGTCTTTCATGAACATGAGTCTCCTGTTCTGAATGCAGGGGGCCAGCTCTGGGTGCATGCTTGTGTGGACATCCTGTCTCCCTGCTGCCCTTCTGCCTGTGTGTCTGAGGGGAGTGGGTCTTCCTTAAAGCATAGAAAGTGACCTCTGGGCGTGTATGCATGTGTGTGTTCACGCACGCTCACCCCTCCTGGCCTGACCCAAGTTCACTCTGGGCCTGAAGCCAGAAAGCCCCCATCTGGAGGATCTGAGGTGCCGCCTCCTCCCATCTGAACAAGAAAGGGCTCTGGAGGAAGCCTCAGCAGCAGTTCATCAGGACTCTGCAGAAGAGGCTCAGAGCACCTCACCTGGTTCCCACTTCTTGCAGAAGAAAGGAAGGAAGGAAACCGCCCTTCCCAAGGATGACCCTAAATACTCAGCAAGAAGCAAAGACCCCCCTGCGTCGCCGAGCCAGCACTCCACTGCCCCTGTCCGCCCGGGGCCTCCAGCCTGGCCTTCTGGGCACAGCACCTTCTACACAGTCCCAGCATCCCCGACTGGGCCAGTCAGTCTCCCTCAACGCCCCTACCCGGCAACCTTCACCTGCCCCCAACGGCTGGTCCTCTGAATCCAGCGACTCTGAAAGCTCTTGGGAGGCCCTCTATCGCGTGGTCCTGCTTGGAGATCCTGGTGTCGGGAAGACCAGTCTGGCCAGTCTCTTTGCAGGGAAGCAAGAGAGGGACCTCCACGAACAGCTGGGAGGTAGGGACCCTGTGGGCTGGGCTGGGCTGTGGTCAAAGGAGTCAAATCCCTGTCATCTGGGACATACGGCTGCCAAGAACCTTTGTACAGCTCCTGCCCTGCTCAATCCTAAGGGACGTCATTCACCCAGGCTTTGAAGTGAATGAGGCCCCCTAGAGCTGTGCAGGGCATAACCTGCACAAAGATATATAGGAGGGAGAATTCCTTGAATAGCGGCTGAGAAGTTTGCTAATTTCTCACGGACGAGAAGTGTACGCTTCATTTTCCTGTCATAAAGGAAACAATTCTGAGTTCCACAAGTCCCAGTTATAAAGAAACAGTGGACTTTCTCCCAATTCTCAGACCCTACCAGCCCCACAGTCCATGTCCACCATGACCTGCAGCCAAACTGAAATCCTGCCCAAAATGGAAACTCCCAGATTCTAAGTTTGGGGCCCTGGGTTCCTCTATTCCCAAGAGGTGCAGTGAACTGAGAGGGCTGGGGGTCCCAGGATGATGGGGATCAGGGACAGGACAGAGGAAATGAAGATGGGTCCCTTCAGGGCTGGTGGAAAGGACCCAGGATAAGTGTGTGTGTGGAGTGGGCAGGGGGAGGGGAGGCTAAACGGCAGAGATGAGGTGGAGATATTCTGACCAGGCTCTTTCTCCAGCCTTGGTCGCGCAGAGTGAAAACCTATATGAAAGGTCTATACATGTACACCGGTATGTACAACAGATGGGGAGACGGAGGTCTAGAGAGGGTGACGTGATCTTGAAGCACACGCTAAGCCAGGGACAGAGCAGGACTGGGAGAATTCCCAGCCCCACTTTAACCCCACGGCTCCACATCCGTTCAGTCAAACCAACCAACAAAAGCTTTCTCAGCACCAACTGTGTGCTGGGTACTGTGCTGGGAGCTGGGGAGCCAGGACTCTCCTGGCGCTTGTTGACCCGTCAGAAGGAACAGACGTCAAACAAGTATAGTGAACACTTCAAGGAGAAGTGGAGGGCACGATGTGGCCCAAAAGAGGGGCTAGGAAGGGCTACACCCTTCCCCAGGCCTGCGTCTCCTCCCTGAAACCCGGCTTTCTTCTTTTGCAGAAGATGTGTACGAGAGGACACTCACAGTGGATGGAGAGGACACCACGCTGCTGGTCATGGACACCTGGGAGGCTGAGAAGCTGGTATGGCACAGCAGGCAGGATTTGGGGGTAGGGGTGCTGAGGGAGATCTGAAGATATGGCAACCCACTCCAGTATTCTTGCCTGGGAGAATCCCATGGACAGAGGAGCCTGGCAGGCTACAGTCCCTGGGGTTGCACAGAGTCCGACATGACTGAGCAACTAAGCACAGCAGCAGTGCTGAGGCTAGTACCAAACTCCTGTCTTCTCATAGGACACCACAGAGCAGGGACAGGACAGGGCCCATCCTCAACTCCTCATGGAGCCGTGGGTGGTACCCAAACCCACAGCTCCTCAGCAGCCTTTCCAACTGAAGCCAGAAGAACCTAATGAGCCTGACCCTCTTTTCCCAGGCTATTCATCCCCTCCTGATAGCATCCCAGGATGTGCTTCTACCCCTGCAAACCTTCTGCTCACCCTCATCCCACTTCTGAGCACCCTCATCCCACTTCACCCACTCACATTGCACAGAGGAGGGAACAACCCCCCACAACAACATTCCTTTGTCTTACATATAGGCTTTCTGCAATTGGCTTACCCTCTCTGAGCTTCAATTTTCTCACCTGATAAATGGGTGGATCATTCCTGTCTTCCTTACCAGCTAGTTTTTTTTTTAAACATTCTTATGCTGTTTCACAGAGGTAAGCACAGTTTGGAGCATGAAAAAATTGGTGAACATGAGTGAAGAATTGGCAATAAAGATGATTCTTATTAATCATAACTTGGTAGCTAGTGAAAAAAAGGACACCAAGGATGTCCCTCGCTAGCCCACTCCAAAGCAGGAAGACAGCATCAGGCAAGGACATGTCCCCATGCTTTTTTTAACTTGTTAGAGTTCTTTTCTTCTTGCTATACAGGTGTGCACACTGTAGAACCCTGAAGAAATACAACTAACCAAAGAGAAGGATCCAAAAATCACCTGGATCCCATCTCTCTAAGGGGTAGGCCCCTCCCCTAACACTCAGGGAGGCCCTGTCCGCAGAGTGGGGCTTTAGAGGGACAGTGTTGGGTCATTGACAAGAATGGCTGACAGCTCCAGTGATAGGCCCAAATTTAGGGATGAAGGAGCTATGGGACTAATTCCTTTTCATCAGCATAAAAGGAAACCCAGGTGCAAATGAACACCATAAGAATGATGATGATTCTCTTAAGAGCAGCTGACACTGATGGAGCACCCTCTTCCTGAGTGTCAGCCCCAAGTGCTAAGCACTAGACATATATATTATGATATTTGGTCGAGACAAAAACTTGAGTGACTGTACTTCTGATTCTTATTCTATTGATGAGGAAATCAAAAGCTCAGAGAGGTTAAGTAACATGTCCAAAGTTCTCAGATAGCAAGTAGGATTCAAACTCAGATCTATAAAACCCCAAAGTTTGCATTCTTTTTAAAAATATTTGTTTATTTATTTGTTCTGACTGTGCAATGGCTTTCTCTAGTTACAGCGAATGGGACTACTCTTCACTGCAGTGAGTGGGCCTTATTGTGGTGGCTTCTCTTGTTGTGGAGCACAGGCTCTAGATGAAGGGCTTCAGCACACAGGCTCAGCTGCCCTTCGGCCTGTGGGATCTTCCCAGATTAGGGATCAAACCTGTGTCCCCTGCATTAGCAGGTGGATTCTTAACCACTGGACCACCAGGGAAATCCAAGTTTGCACTCTTATGCACTAGGACTGCCCCTTTCTATCCCCACTGGGAGCATCACCTTCTGAACCTCCATCCAAGGTTCTACTCCTTGACTTGTTCATTAAGAAATACTGGTTGGTCCACACCTCAACCAAGGCACGGGGAGGCCCAGGTGTGCAAGGCCCACCCCAGGGTCTGATCTTGGGTCCCTGTAGCCCCACTGCACATGGCCACCCTTGGGGTCATTCAGGTGGCGGCAGCCTTTAGGGTCCCACATACTTCTGCCCCAGTGGAAAGCCTTGGGGATCCAGTGACTGATTCATACCCCAAGCTATTTATTAAATAAAGAATAGAGGGAGGGAAGGAAAGGGGGAAGAGTGAGAGAGGGAGGGAAGAAGGGAGAAAGAAAGAAACCTTGGTGGATACATACCATGGACCAGGACACTGGAGACCCAGGAGTGAATAAAGCAGACGTGTCCTCTGGCCTCATGGAGCTCACAGACTGGGGTCTGGAGAGGGTCCACTTTTTGGATACAGTTGAGAATCCTATGGGGCAGAGTCTAGGGACTTAAGAAGAGTGATCAGACTGAGAGTCTCATTTGGGAGACAGAGTAGGAAGAATACTGGACTAGGTGGCAGGAATTGCCCAACTGTTGTGTGGCCTAAGAAAGTGTTTTCTTCTCGTCTGACCCTTGGTTTCCCTGTAGATTCCCTGGCCAGTGTCTGTGAAGGCATTTCCCAAAGACGGTCCATGCAGCAGCAGCCTTATTGAAATAAGCATCCATTCTTTCCATCCTTGGGCTAGATGATTTTTTTTTTTAATGTCAGAGAGCATCCATTCCCTCCATCCTTGGGCTAGATGATATTTTTTTATGTCAGAGAGGCAAAATCTGACAGAATTTGGAGGGCTGTTGACTCAACCAGTAGTACTTTAGCCTTGCTGTCCATCAGGGTCACCTGGAGGGTATTAAAAATCAGAGTCTCAAGTCTTACCCCAGACCTAATGAAATAGAGCTTATAAAAGTGGGGTTCTGAATCTACATTTTTAATCAACCCTCAAGGGGTTCTTACTTACCAATCCATGTACCAACCAGCTTTTGTGATCCTAACACATAGCAAATCCTTCATAAATAAATATGTGCAATGAATGAGTGAATGGTCAAGACCCACAGTCACTTTTTAAAATACCCCTTGCCTCTCACCCACCCCCTTTCCTCACACCCACCATTGCTCCTCCAACTCTCCAAGACTATCCAGAAAAAGTCTCCCCCCGGAAGACAGCCTTCTGTCCTCACTTCTCTCCCTTCCTTTCTCTCTTAACTCTGGACTGCAAAAGGTCAAAAGAACTGTCCAGCAAGACCAGACCCTCCTCAAACCAGACAAAAGAGCTGAACAGGCAAAGCCAGAATGCTCTTTAGAAGGAACAGGAACCAAATAGATCTTTTGTCTCCAATGTTCTGCCTATGTGTGTGTGAAAGTCGCTCAGTTGTGTCCTACTCTTTGTGACCCCATGGACTGTAGCCAGGCTCCTCTGTCCATGGAATTCTCCAGGCCAGAATACTGGAGTGGGTAGCCTTTCCCTTCTCCAGGGGATCTTCTCAACCGAGAGATCGAACCCAGGTCTCCCGCATTGCAGGCGGATTCTTTACCATCTGAGCCACCAGGGAATCCCAAGAATACTGGAGTGGGTAGCCTATCCCTTCTCCAGCGGATCTTCCTGACCCAGGAATCAAACTGGGTCTCCTGCATTGCAGGCAGATTCTTTACCAGCTGAGCTACCAGGGAAGCCCCTCTGTCCCGCCTGTAGAAGGAATCAGTGAATGAGAGAATGGAGCAAAATAGTGCCATTAGCCAGATTTTTCAAGCAGAGAAACTGCAGCTTAGAGAGGATTGGTGGTTTCCCCAGGTGACTCAGGAAATTATGGCAGAATTTGCCCCCCAGTCTGTCCAAAGTATAAACCTTAGCCCCATCCCACCCGTTAGACCATCCCAGCCTTCCTTTCTCAGCTAGGGCCTCAGTACCCTCTGATTCCCTGCCATGCAGGATGAAAGCTGGAGCCAGGAGTCATGCCTACAGGTGGGCAGTGCCTACGTCATCGTGTACTCCATCGCAGACAGGGGCAGCTTTGAGAGTGCCTCTGAGCTCCGCATCCAGCTGCGGCGCACACACCAGGCAGACCACGTGCCCATCATCCTGGTGGGCAACAAGGCAGATCTGGCACGCTGCCGAGAAGTCTCCGTGGAAGGTGAGCCCTCCACCCTCTTTCTCCGCCTTTCTCTCAGCCCCATTGTCCCTGTGTCTCCTCCAGTTGCTCTTCCTCTCAGTAACTCGTGCTCCACCCCACACCTCCATCCCACCCCACCCCATCCCCCCAGCCACCTCCATCCCACATCTATTTGCCTAAACCTGAAAGCTAGAAACCATTTTGTCTCCTCTCTCACTCCCTCTAACCAGTCCCCAAATCCTGTCAAGTCCACTTCCCTTAACCCCACATTCCCTTCCCCTGCCATGCCCACAGCCTCTGCCCCATCCTGGCATCTCCACTTTAGCCTGGGCCAACCCCTACACTTCTCTGTCCCCATTCCATGGGTTCTTCTCACCAGTTGCCAGAGTTCTCCAGAACTAGAGCGGACTTTATCACTTCTCTGCCTAAAAATTCCCCTATGTGGCCCAGCGCCCTTAGTCAGAGACACAATTCACCAGGCATGACAGGCCCAGTGCCTATAAGCTTTTCAGGGACTTACATCTGAGACCTGAAAAAGACAATTATTGGCTCCAAAATAGTTAGAAAATTATAAATTCAAATTTCACAGAGCTTTGTCTACAAAACATAATATTTGTCAGCCAGCAACTGCAAACCAAAATGTTTAAAGTTATATTTAAATTGTATTTAAAGTGGGATGGAGAATATGAGTGATGTATCAGGTGAAACAGATACAGGTCTTTCTCAGGGTACTGAGACACTGGCTGAGGAAGGGCTGGGATGATCTAACTAGTAGGATGGGAATGAGGTTTATACTTTAGACAGATTGGGGGGCAAATGCTGCCATAATTCCCTGTGTCACCTTGGGAAAATCCCAAGATACCGATCTTAAAATGGCCCTACTCATAGGGCAAAATCTAAAAACTATGGAAACTGAGACCCAGAGCAGGGAAGCCAGTTCCACAAGGTCACCAGCCACTGAGGACTAGATCCCAGGGCCCTACATCCAGTCCAGTGGCATCCTGCAGCTGGAAGACCATATGCTTTATAACCAGACATCCCAAAATTCTGCAACATGCCCCCTGGGAGATTGTGTTAAATTGCAGGTTCCAAGCCTCACCTACAGAATCAGAATCTCCGTGGCTGGGCTCAGCAATCTTGCATTTTAACAAGCTCCCCCAGATAATTCTGATGCACAGATTAGACTCCTTCCCTGGCATTCAAGGCTCTTCTGTGGGACCTAACTGCTCCCAACCCCCCTGCCTTCCCAGCCTCATTTCTACCACTAGTATCAATCACTAGCCTGTGAACTAACTCCTCAAAGCCAGATTTATGTCTGAGTCCCCTGGCATGGAGCACGAGGTATGGGGAAAGGAAAAACTGCGCTTCCTGGTAGAAATTGACCACACCTTCTACTGCCTTTATCTCCTTTTTCCGGTTGTGGCTCTATCCCGGCTTATCTGACCCCGCCCCCTCAGAGGGCCGCGCCTGCGCTGTGGTGTTCGACTGCAAGTTCATCGAGACGTCAGCCACGCTGCAGCACAACGTAGCGGAGCTCTTCGAAGGCGTGGTGCGCCAACTGCGCTTGCGCCGCCGGGACTGCGCAGCCGGGGAGCCGCCTGCGCCCAGACGAAGGGCGAGCCTAGGGCAACGTGCTCGACGCTTCCTGGCTCGCTTGACAGCCCGTAGCGCACGCCGCCGGGCTCTCAAGGCCCGCTCCAAGTCCTGCCACAACCTGGCCGTGCTCTGAGGCCGCCCACCCGCCCTCCAAGGGGTGACGAGACATTGGGGTGCGTTCTAGGCTCCACTAGCACCACCGAGGGGCAGAGTCTTGGTGGTTAGAGTGTGTATCGTGGGTCTTGGCCGCCCGCTGCCCCAAGGGACAGAGCATCACCCTAGCCACAGCTTCACAGACCTCTCTGCCCTAGGGAAGTGATGGACAGACTACGGGGCCAAAGCCTAAATTGGTTTTTATATGCAGTGGGTGTCTTTTTGTAAAAAAAAATTTAAAAAAAGGCAAAAAACTCTTTTGTCCTTGGGCTCTGGCCAACCCTCAGAAATGCCCCCCACAATAAACCAGACCAAAAGGATCTCCTGTCTGAGTGCCCAGACCTCTTCTTTGGGGCTTGTCCAGGTGTCTCCATGTCCTGCTTGCCCATGTACACAGGGATGTAGACTGGGTTAGCCTGCTGACCTGGGTGTCAGGGTAGGGGCTTCCCTGGTGGCCCAGAATCTGCTTGCAATGCAGGAGACTCCGGTTCGATCCTTGGGTCAGGAAGATCCCCTGGAGAGGGGAATGGCAACTCACTCCAGTTTTCTTGCCTGGAGATTTCCACCCGTGGTAACCCAACGAGTTGGACAGGACTGAGCGACTAACTTTCACTTTCTGCGTGTCAGGGTTAGTCAGTAAGATCACTGAAGAAATTGTATATTCAGGCTGCTCCCGGAACTGCTGGGCACAGCCCCTGCCCCACAACTCTGAGGGAGACATAGGAGAGCACAAACACCCACAGTTCAGTGTGATAACCTCCTATTTTCTCATTAATCCATTTTTTAGTTTAAATCCACAAAATATTCTCTGAAAGGAATTTTAGCCTGCACCCTAGCAATATAATAACTGGTGTTTGTTGGGAGCTGACTGGATTCTAAGCTGTCACAACAATTAATCTTCACAACCCATGTTTAGTTAGAAAACAGAGGAACAAACAGTGAAGGCTTATGCTGCAGATCACACAGCTGCTGTAAGTGAAGTTGCCAGAATTCAATCCAGGCTTGTGAGACTAAAGGCTGGGCCCAATTTGTCCATAGTTCTCTTGATGGTGATGGTGTTCAGTCACTAAATCATGTTCAACTTTTTGTGACCCCATAGACTGCAGCACGCCAGGCTCCCTTGTCCCTCATATCTCCCACCGTTCTCATGGAGAATGTGACCAAAAACTATGGACTCTCAGGGAAATAGACTTTCAAACACAGTTTTGCATACAATATAAAGGGGGTGAGTGGACTCCATGAAATTCAATCTGTTAATCCGCAGGATGGACCCGCAATGTAATCCAACTCACTCATTTTTGCAGCTGTGGAAATTGAAGCCCAGAGAGGGGAAGTGAGTGCCCCAGAGCCACCCAGCCAGTGAGAGTAAGGACCAGGCCCCAGAGCCCAGCCTTCTCCTACGTCTGTGTGAGAAGTAGGAGGGAATGAGGCATCCAGTCTGGCTGGGGATGGGCCTTTGGGGTCAGGTCAGGAGTTTCCAGCCTAAGGGGAAGTGGTGTCACACTACTTTGAGAGGAGAACAAGATGCAAACGGTTTGGACCATTGTGTCCCTGATGCCTGACACCCCTGCCCCCGTCCAGCTGCCTGCTCAGATGCCTCAGCCCCACACGTGGGCCAAGTCCCTGCTGCCAGGACACCAAAGCACAGGGAGGCGAGCCACCATGTCCTCCAGCTATGACCTGCCCCCACCCCAATCTTGCTGGTGGGCAGTGATGGCAAACTTTCCTGTCCCAACCTCAGCCTGGGGAAGGGAAAAGGAGGAGGGTCTTCCCCCACCCCAAGCAGTCTCTGGAGGCCTGTGGTCATGGAGGAGGGGCTATCCTTGTGGAAAGTTGGCAAAGGCAGCCGGCAGCAGGCGGGAGAGTGGAAAAAATGATATCAAACCCGGAAAAATGCAGGCCGGATGGAGGGCCCAAGCCGGCCCTGGGAGGTGGGAAGGAGGGAGGGAAGGAGGAGGCCCCACAGACTGAGAAAAGAAGAGGGGCCGGGGAGAGAGCACAGGAGCTGGTTTGGGAAAACCTGGGGCCAGTCACTGCAATTCCTTCTTTTCTTCATCCACAGTTATTAATTGAGGGCCTACTAAGTACAGGGCAGAGTGCCAGATTCTAGGGAGACAGTGGTGAACAGAAGGACTAGGGTGTTACTCCCTGGAATGCACTAGAAAGCAAGTATAAGTTTAAAATAATTACAAACTGATAAGGCACTAAAAATCAGGGTGGTCATGAAAATAATCCTATTCTCTCAATTCACAGATGGGGACACTGAGGGCCAGAAAGCAAGAGGAAGCTACTTAGATTGTGGAGAAAAATTGTTGAGACCAGGATTAGGGGGAGGAAGTGGAGGGAAAAATGAAAGAAACAGTTGCAGACTGCATACAAGGTTGGGTATGCAGCCAACACAGCAAGACAACACAGTGGTGGAGGGCACGGGCCCTAAACCAGGGGTTTGGTGTTCAACCCCTGCCCTCCTCCATCTCTCTGTGCCTTAGTTTTCCCATCCAAAAAATGAGATCCTTGCCAGCTCCTTCCCTTAGGATTGATGGGAGGATTAAATGACTTAAGATGTGTGAAGACACAGTTCCTGTGTCTAGGAAGATTCAGTAAATGCTGGTTCTTACTATCATATCTAAAACCTTCGGGAAAAAACCTGTGTCATCACAGGAGATTACTACTCATAGTAGTAAATATTTGCTGAATCGATTTATTAACCAATCTGTAAAGGGGCCCTTCCAATCCCAATCTCTCGGATTCTAAGAGTCTGTGAATAAGGCATGGCTGGGAAAACATGCCAGAAACCCACAATATTCCTCCCAGGGACATGGCCTATGACAGTTTAGAAAGTTCTTTCTCAGACATAAAAACAAACCAAAAAAAAAGACCCCAAAGCTAACTTTGTTTTAGCTCTTTCTATGTGGTAGGCCCCATGTTCCATATTTGGTACACATTTTCTCATTTCATCATCACCATCTACTTAATAGTTATCATTAAGTAACATAACAGATGAGCACACTGAGGCTAAGAGAACTGAAGAAATTTGTCCAAAGCCACATAGCAAGAAAGGGTAGTCAGGATTCACAACCAGATAAGTTGTCAAGAGGCAGGTAGGAACTGCCATCTTCATTGTACATATGGGGAAATGGAGGCCCAGAGAAAGGAGAATTGCCCAAGGTTACGTAATAATAACAGAAAACAGTTCCTTCACTCTTATCATGTATCAGGTACTGTGCTAAGTGCTTTTCATATATTAAATCCTCAAAACGGGTCATATCATAGTTTCTCCAGTTTTCAGATAGAGAAACTATAGCAGAGAGAGGTTCAAACCCTGCCAAGGTTGAACAGTTAGCAAATAGCAGAGCCAAGATGGAATCAAGGCAGTCTAGTCCCATGCTGTGAGAGGCCATCTGTATGGTGCTGTTCGATGGTGCAGAAAGTTCAGCGCAGCTGGTGTCTGCCCAGCACCCTGCTGCCTTGGCTAGGAGCAGGATGAAGAACAAAAGCACATTGAGAGTATCCTTAGCCGCCAGCTGGGACTTTCCACCTTGAAGGGAGGGTACTGTTATGGAAAAAGTGATAAAGCTCTGGAAAGATGAATGTCTCCCCAGGGGCCCCAAGTCTCCTCAGAGTCTCCACCCCTCCTTTTGCTTTAGGGGAGGGCCACAAACTGCTCTGGCCTGATTCAGATGAGATGAAGGCCACCTGGATCCCAACACACCCCAGCCTGGCTGCTCAAATACTGAGGACCCGTATTTGATCCTGGCCTGGATGGAAAGTTCCAGCTTCTCAGCCAAGGGCATGGAGCTTCCACTCAGGGACCCCCAAGGAAGGAATCAGGTTCAGGCTGGAACTCCCTCATTTTTGGATGGTGGGATCTCACAGGCACAGTTCGATCCTTCCTTTATTCAAACTTTGACAAGAGTGTGTGCTCTGAAGGAAGTTAAGGAGGGTTAAGACACAACTGGCTGCTGTGTTGTTTTTTTTTTTTTCAATACTTTTAAAGATTAAGAATCTCTCAGCTGTGCCATGACTGGGTAACCTTAGGCAAATCAAAATATATGGAGTGAAGGGGTTAGGATAGAATTCTTTCTCAGAATTCTGTCTCAAGAATATTTGAATATTCTAGTGGAACAGCTTGAAGAAATATACAAGTTCAGTTTCAATTTCGGCCCTGTTTCCTTCTGTTCAGCTCAGGATTTAGTGAAAAATAATATTAACGATGGGATGAGAGCTCTGGGTTCAGCAGTGTGTGTCATTTTCCCCAATTCCACCTGATTCAAGTTCAAGGCTAAGATGGATCGCTCTTCTAGCTTCTATGCTGCATAACAAACCACCCAAATGTTAGTGGCATAAAAACAATCGTTTTATTATACTCATAGATTTTGTGAGTCAGGAATTTGGGCAGAGCAAAGTGGGTACGGCTCTTCTCTGAGACCTCAGCTGGAAAACTCACAAAGACCGGAGTGACTAGAATGATCTCACACGTCTGGAGCTGGAATCATTCACGTTGGAGGAGGTTGATCCTGGCAGTAAAGTAGAGTCTCACCTATACGTGGCCTCTCCCGGTGGCCTGGTGCTTCTGTTACCTGTTGGTGCTGTAACAAATTACCACAAACTTAATGGCTTAAAACAGCACAAACTTATTATCTTATGTGGATGTTTAGTTGCTCAGCCGTGTCCGACTCGGTGATCCCATGGACTATAGCCAGCCAGACTCCTCTGTCCATGGGAATTCTCCAGGCAAGAATACTGAAGTGGGTTGCCATCCCCTCCTCCAAGGGATTTTCCCAACCTAGGGATCGAACCCATTCTGCATTGCCGAAGGATTCTTCACCAGCTGAGCTAACTGGGAAGCCCTATTACAGTTCCATAAAAGTCCAACTTGAGTCTTGCTGGGCTAAAACCAAGGTGTCTGCAGTGCTGCATTACTTTCTGGAGGTTCTAGAGAAGAGTTTGTTTCCTTGCCTTTCTCAGCTGCTAGAAGTCATCTGCTTTCCTTGGCTCGTGACCCCTTGCTCCATCTTCAAAGCCAGCATCATGGAGCCAAGTCCATCTCATGCTGCCATCTCTCTGGTTTTCTCTTCTGCCTCACACTTCCACCTTTGTGATTACCCTGAGCCCACCCCAACAATCCTGAATAATCTTCCTAGTTTGAAGTCAGATGATAAGCAACCTGAAATTCCATCTGTGATCTCAATTTCCTTCTGCTGTGTAACATATTCACAGGTTCCAAAGACTAGGACATGGACATTTGAGGGGGGCGGGCAGCCAACCCATGGCAGGATAAAGTGGAGGCTGTAGGAAGACTGTGGCTAGGTTTTTCCTCTCCCCCAGCACACAAACTCAGTCTTGTTCTAATGAATACACAGAGAAGGCCCTAAGGTAAAGGGGTTCCTTCCTAGTGGGATATCAGGGGCACAGGACACTGTCCCCAGAGTCTGAGCTTGCCTTCCTTTTTCAAGCCCATGCTTCTCTCCAAAAGCACCAGCTATTTCAAGCCTATCCTGAGGAAATCTCCATTCACCTTTCGGAAAACCCTATTCCCTACTGACCGATGTAAGTCTTGCCTCAGAATTATCCCCCTCCCTCAGCAGTAATCTTCAGAAGTCTGAGTAATTGGGGTTGGATTAAGATCCCAGTTATTGGGCTTCCCTGGTAGCTCAGACAGTAAAGGATCTGCCTGCAATGCTGGAGACCTGGGTTTGAGTCCTGGGTCTGGAAGATCCCTTGGCAAAAGGATAGGCTACCCACTCCAGTATTCTTGGGCTTCCCTGATGGCTCAGACAGTAAAGAATCTGCCTGCAATGTGGGAGACCTGGGTTTGGAAGATCTCCTAGAGGAGGGCAAGGCAAACTACTCCAGTATTCTTGCCTGGAGAATCCCTATGGACAGAGGAGCCTTGTGGGCTGCAGCCCATGGGGTTGCAAAGAGTCGGACATGACTGAGCAACTTTCACTTAAGACCGCAGGTGTCCCAGCAGGGCAGTCAAGGGTGCTCTTGGCTCTTTTTTACTGCTTCTAGTCTTACAAAACAGTCCACAGGAAATGTGACCACTCCAAACTTAGGCCGTTTTAAGGTCTGCCCACCTGTGTGAATAAGTTTCCATGCCTTTTCTCACAGTCTGTTGTCTAGGAAACAGTTGAATCTTATATACACATGTGTATGTACACACATGTGCACAGTGACTCCAAAACCTAAAAGGGTCACTAATGCAAGTGTTCACAGAATCAGAGAATGTAAATCAGTGAAGTCAATTGGGTAACAGCATTAGGAAGCATCAAGTTCTGTGGCAAACTGAAGTCCTGCCTAAAGAGAGAGACAGAACTAAGCTTCCTGGTAGTCCTATTAGGATGTGAACCCAATGTTGCCAGATATTTCAATTTTTCTAAGAAAGGCAGCAAGCCAGATATTTATGTGAAGTATCCCAATTCCTAAATAATTACTGCTAATTCCAGTTTTTTTTAAACCCTAGTCAGGAAAAGTAAAACATGTCCCCCTAGTAGGATTCTGACCAAGGCTGAGAGTTTGTAACCTCTGGTCTAAGCCCAAATAGTGATAGAGAAGTGTATTTTAAGCCACCCCCCAGTCTGCAAGTTCACCCCTCATACCATGAAGTTAGTACTTAATTATAAAGAACAGTTTGTTCTTTTTGTTCAAGAGTGCCTCTTCAGACTTATTGGGATTCCAAAGGTGCCCAATGCCAAGTGGTACATTTTTTAAATTGAACTTTGAATTACATAAATAATACGTTTTAATTATAAAGATAAATCAGAACCACATAAAAGATATGGTAAAAGTAAAAATGCATTTATCTGTTAAGCTGCCCTCAATTGCACATGATACAAATCCTTATAAGGATATTTTCTTATAGGATGTCCAGAAATAAGAAAATCCAAGGTTGATTCATCCACCTTATAATATCAGGACACTGGGTCTGCATCTCTATAAACCTCTAGGCATTTCCTTCATGGTTGCAACATGGCTGCCACAACTCCAAGCATCACATCCTCACACCAGTATTTCAAGCACGAATGGAAGGGGAAAGGACAGAAAGAGGTTTTCTTTTTATTAAGGAGGAAAGTATTCCCTTGACAGTTTCCTTTTGTATCTTCACTTACAAGACTGAGTCTCATGGCTATCACTAACTGCAAGGGACTTTGAGAAAGCAACTATCAGTCAAAAAGGCATGACATCACCACACCCGGCTTGAGCCAGTGAATCATCCCTTTTGCAAGCAACAGAGAAGTGGGTCGGATTTGTTGGATAACAATTTTAGTACTTTCTACGTGACTCCTTTCATTCTCCCCCCATCCCACTCCTCTTCCCAAAAGTACCCACTGTTAGTAGTTTGGGGTGTATCCATCCTCATTTTTCAGCCCACTTAGATATACATTGTAGCAGACATTTGGCCATATTTCTTTTCTTCCACACTGTGAAGAGTCACATTTTGCTCTGTTCTCCTTTTCCACCTTGGAATAAAGAACAAATCTTCGTAATTCCCTAGTGGTCCAGTGTTTAGGACTCAGCATTCACATTGCCAAGGGCCCAGGTTCAATCCCTGGTCAGGGAACTAATAGCCCCACAACACAGCTTGATTAATTAATTAATTTAAATTAAAGATGGACCTATAAACTTGGAGGGTTCTAGAAGAAGTTTCTTTGCCTTTGAAAAAGAGATAGAAAAGCAAGCAAGCAAACAAGAGTTGCA
Organism: Oryx dammah; assembly: GCF_014754425.2. Lineage (NCBI taxonomy): Eukaryota > Metazoa > Chordata > Mammalia > Artiodactyla > Bovidae > Oryx > Oryx dammah. The sequence continues at coordinate 22,248,831 of NW_024070194.1, read as the reverse complement.
GCAAAAAAGGGAAGTCCTTTTTCTTCTGGTCATTGAAGTGTATGAACATGTTTCCCGGAGCTTGATCCCATCTTGCAGTTATGATGGGGTCTAGTCAGAATGTGGCAAAGCTGAAAGACAGGAAGCCCCTGAGTCCTTGGTGATGGAAGTTGAGCCACTGAATGAGCCAACTATGAAGCTGTCCCACCTCTGGACTTACTGTTACATAAGATAATACATCTTCAATGTTGAAGCAAATTACCTTGGGGATTTCTGTGTTGAAGTCAAAAATCAACCATCTAGCACACATATATAGGTTTGTTTGCTGTTTTTCCCCACATTAATGGAGTCATAGTTATATGTGTTTAGTTGCATAGAGATGAAAGCTACAGGGGACTGAAAAGTTGGAAGAGATGAAATCCAAAATAGCAGTGATGGAAACAAGATAGAAGTATGTGTCTCTCTCATGGAAAAGAAATCCAGAAGCAGGCAGTCTATGGCTGGCATGGCGCCTTCTATCCTGTGACTCCACCATCTTCGATCCATTATACTGCCCAAGCTACAGTAGTCAGATCCACGTTTCAGCCAACAAGAAGTAGTTAGGAGCTCCAAAAAAAGCACTACCTCTCAGAAAATGTTCATATCACTTTTGCTTATATCCCATTGACCAGAGCTTAGTCACATCACCATACTTAATTGCAAAGAAGTCTAGGATACTTTATTTCTGAATAGTCATATACCAGCTCAGAATCAAGGAATATCAGGGATTCTATGTTTTAAAGAAAGAAGGGACAGCAAGGAGCAGCAAGCTATTGCTGCCTTGATATTATTGTCGTCGTTCAGTCGCTCAGTTGTGTCTGACTCTTTGCGACCCCATGGACTGTAGCACGCCAGGCTTCCCTGTCCTTCACCATCTCCCAGAGCTTGCTCAAACTCATGTCCATTTAGTCAGTGATGCCATTTAACCATCTTGTCTTCTGTCGTCCCCTTCTCCCTTCAGTCTGTCCCAGCATCTTTTCTAATGAGTCAGCTATTCACATCAGGTGGCCAAAGTATTGGAGCTTCAGCTTCAGCATCAGTCCTTCCAGTGAATATTCAGGATTGATTTCCTTTAGGATTGACTTGTTTGATCTCCTTGCAGTCCAAGGGACTCTCAAGAGTCTTCTCCAGTACCACAGTTCAAAATCCATTCTTCGGCATTCAGCCTTCTTTACGGTCTAACTCTCATATCCATACATGACTACTGAAAAAAATCATAGCCTTGACTATACGGACCTTTATCAGCAAAGTAATGTCTCTGCTTTTAATACACTGTCTAGGTTTGTCATAGCTTTTCTTCCAAGGAACAAGTGTCTTTTAATTTCGTGATTGCAGTAACCATCTGCTGTGATTTTGGAGCCCAAGAAAATAAAGTCTGTCACTGTTTCCATTGTTTCCCCATCTATTTGCCATGAAGTGATGGGACCGGATTCCATGATCTTAGTTTTGTGAATGTTGAGTCTTAAGCCAGCTTTTGCCCTCTCTTCTTTCACCTTCATCAAGAGGCTCTTTAGTTCCTCTTCACTTTCTGCCATAAGGGTAGTGTCATCTGCATATGTTTAGTCACTCAGTCGTGTCTGACTCTTTGCCCACCAGGCTCCTCTATCCATGGGGTTCTCCTGGCAAGAATACTGGAGTGGGTTGCCATTTCCTTCTCCAGGGATGTATGAAGTTATTGATATTTCTCCCCTGATACTATACATGCTATGTATAATCTACTTTTATTTTTCATATTTATTTATTTGGCTGCACCAGGTCTTAGTTGCAGCACTCGGGATCTTTGAACTTCGTTGTGGTATGCAGGATCTTTAGCTGTGGCATGCGTTGCAGTATGTGAACTTGGTTATGGCTTGTGGGATCTAGTTCCCTGACCAGGGATCGAATCCAGGCCCCTGGCATTGGAAGTGCAGAGTTTTAGCCACTGGACCACCAGGGAAGTGCTTATAATTTGCTTTTTTCACTTAATTTATCCTGCCCTCCTATCCATGCCAGTACATATAGATGAACCTTATTATCTGGAGATTTATTTTGGTCCTCTTTTTCTAGCTTCTTAACATAGAAACTTAGATTATTTGGGGGGACCTTTCTTCTTTTATAATATAACCACATAAAGCTATATTGAAAAAAAAAAAGCTATCAACTATAAATTTTCCTCTAAGCAGTGCTCTAGATGCACCCTACAAATTGTAGTATGTTGTGTTTTTATTATCATTCAGTTCAAAATATTGTCCCTTTTCTCTGTGATTTCTTCTTCCCATAGGTTATGCAGAAATATATTAATTTCTAAGTATTTGAAAGGTTTTTATATGCCTTTTTGTTGTTGATTTCTAATTTAATCCAATGAGAATTTTAGATTTGTTTTATCTATAGGGTCTATCATGATTCATGTTCCATGTGTACGTGAAAATAGTATGCACTCTGCCATTGTTGGGTGTAGTCTCCTTAAAATGTCAATTAGGTCTAAGTGATTGAACATGCTGTTCAAGTCTTCTATATACTCAGTGATTTCATGTCTACTTGTTTTATCGATTTGTGAGAAAGTAGTGTTGAAATCTTCTATTATGACTGTGATGGGCCTTTTTCTCCTTTCAGTCCGTCCATTTTTCTTTAACTTATTCTCTTTCATTGCTGCAAAATATTCTATAATATGGAAGTACGTATTTTACCAATCAAAGGTGAGTGAATTTAGGTTAATGTGACTGTTTGATAGTGTGGCAGTAAATATTCTTGCACTTAGAGGAGAAATTACCCAATCCCCATTCACTAAGGCAGAGGGCATGTATATTTACATTTTGACAGACTGCCAGCTTGCCCTCCAAGAGAGGTCTTTTTATTTATATTCATATCAACAGTGCCCAATTCCCCACACTAAATTTTGCCAGTTGCTATAATGTAATTTATAGAAAATATGTATTTAGTCATTCAGACAACCAAAATATATTCTTCATATATATTGGGTCTCCATCCACTGTTCTTGCCTTGCAGATCCCAAAACTCTTGGGATAAGTCATAAGAGCAATGGGAGAATGTTTTGTTATAATATTTGGTCTCTTGTCCTCGTTTCTTGAAAACTAGCTTCAGAACCATAAAGACGAAGTGAGTTTCTTGTTATTCATACACCCTATGTCACCACAACGTGTTCACGAAGATGACTTTTGGAAAGCATCTAAGGATGGGGCCTGGTTGCCAGGGGAATCAACCCTGAATAGAGGGGTGGAACTTTTGTTTCCACCCTATGATTTCCAGGGAGGGGTAAGGGGTTGAAGGTTGAATCAGTCACCAATGGCCAATGGGTTAATCTATCATGCCCAGGTGAACACCCAACAGAGGGCATTCAGAGAGCTTCCAGTTTGGGGAAACCAGACCATTTCCATGTGTCTCCACGGCAGACTCCAAGGGCCTCACCCTATGTTGATTCCATGTCCTTTAATATCTTTTGTAATATATCAGTAATCTAGCGAGTAAAAGGTTTCCTGAGTTCTGTGAGCCATTCACCAAACCCAAGGGGATCGTGGGAACCTCTGATTTATAGCCAGTCAGCCAGAAGTACAGGTAACAACCCAGACTGGCAATTGGCATCCACAATGGAGGATGGTCTGTTGGCACTGACCCCTTTGCCTGCATGATCGGATGCTATCTCTGGGTAGATGGTGTCAGAACTGATACCAGCAAGGTGTCCAAGAATTGCTTGTTGGTATGAGGAAGCACACACAAACAAAGACACTACATACCACACACACACACACACACACATATTCTCTCAGGCACAGGGTGAAAGAAGTTTGGGAGAAAAGGTGTCTCACTGTTTACTTGCATTTCTCTGATTCTTCCAAAGTTGAGCAATATTTCAACGACTGTGCCTATTCACTGCCCAAAATCCCAGTAAAGCTTTGAAATTGCAGCTTCCAAGTCCTGGAGTGAAATCTTAGCCAGGGCTACTCCATGCTTCATACTTGTCTGCCTGGAGTAGAGAGGGTGTTCTTTCTTCTAGTTACCAGAGCTGTTTCATTCATCTTCACAACAGTAAGAGACAATACCATCTTACAGGTGAGGAAAACCGAGGCTCCAAGAGACCAAGTATCTTGTCCGAAGTCACCCAGTTAGGAACCTGCAGAGCTGAAGATTAAATCAACAATGTCTGACTCCCAAACCTGCTTCCCAGGGTAGCTAGCTCATCTCACTGAATAGGAAACTGAGGTCCAGGGAGATAAAATAACATATAAAATTAAATTGTGAGTGAGCAGTGACCCGTTGACCAAGTATTTCCCCTCCTGCTGGGTCTGGGTGACCAGCTGCAGAAGAGACAAGAGAGTGGAGGCAGGGACAGCCACCCAGCAGAGGAGTCAAGAGCATGGAAAATGTCTCTTTCAGCCAATTTTCCTGAGGAACCCTGGCCGAGGCTCAGGGCTGGGAATGGAAAGTGCGCAGGGAGGAGGCAGCAGCCGTGTCCACCCCCATCCGGAGAGGCTGTTTGCAAAGTCCTGCTGGGAGAGGCAAGGAGGTGAAAGCAGAGGGGAGGGGACCAGATCCAGGAGGCCAAGGGTCTGGCATCGGCCCAAGGCTTGGTCTCTCGGGAGAGGAGGAGCAGGCGTCCCCCGAGCTCCCTGCTTCCTCCTTGGGCTCTCCTGCTCTGCCAGCTCCTGCTGTGCCCTGCCCGCCTGTTTGGGCATCAGCCATCCTGAAACTGAGACACTGGCAAACCTGAGTCTCTGGGGACTTGTGCACAGCTGACTCAGGGAGGTGCCGTGGCCAGGAAGAGGGACTGATCCTATTCTCAGAGATGTTGACCAGGGCTGGGCTTGAGAGTCATTGGTTTCACCAGTGTGGCCTCTTTGCCTGGAAAATCTCTCTTTGCTGCTCACAACGCCTGCAATTCCACCATTATAAATATGTCTGGGGCTAGTGTTCAGCCAGGATGCAAAGTATGGTCATATTGGTTGTCAAAAAAAATTAGATACATTGCTATTAGCTGTTAAGAACCCCTGGCTCGAATGCCCCCAAGAACCCCCCGAGTAATGGCCACCCCAGACCCTCCCCTGGAACCGCACAGACCTCCCCACTTACAGCCACTGAAGACTTAGTACCTGCCCATAATGTGTGGATACATTAGTGAGTGGCAGTCATCACAGTTAACACTTTTCATATCATTCCTGGAAATGACCCCCTTGCTTGGGCTTCCCTTGGGGCTCAGCTGGTAAAGGATCCCCCTGCAATGCAGGAGAGCTGGGTTTGATCCCTGGGTTGGAAAGATCCCCTGGAGGAGGGAAAGGCTACCCACTCCAGTATTCTGACCTGGAGAATCCTACGGACTGTAAAGTCCATGGGGTCTCAAAGAGTCGGACATGACTGAGCAACTTTCACTTGCACTTTTTCTCTTGTTTAAAAGCAAACTGATAGACATTTAGAGATGAAAGGGCCTTATGCAAATCCTTCATTTTCCAGATGAGGAAACTAAGGCCAAGAGAAAAGCAGAGACTTGCCCAAGGTCACACAGCCTGTCAGCATAAGCAAGGGCGCTAGAACACAATGAGTGACTCCTGACAAATCCCTGGGTCTACTTGTCTGGCCCCACAAACACTAAACTTTAGCAGGTGATGGTAGGAGGTGACAGGGAGCAACCTGTCCCAAGACCGAACTGAGAGCCAATCACTTGGTTCTTGTACCTGGTAATCATAGACTTGGCAACAGTCTCCTTGGTCACCATCACCTCAGAGATAGTTGTCATGGCAATTACCACCCAGAGCCCCAACTTCCTGACACCAAGAGCCCTAAGATAAACCCTGAAGCAAGTTTGTTCCACAGCACTGACCTAGATCAGAGCTCGGCGTAGGAACGAAACTTGTCCAGCATCACAGAGCAAGTTACTGGTGAAGCCAAGTTTCCTGAGTCCGGAGCCCAAGGTCACAGCTGCCCCTCCCTTTCCGTGGCTGACACCCCCACCCCTGCCCCCGTTTTTATGCCTGCCGTCGTGCTTCCCATATTCCTCCTGCTCTCAGTCAAGATCTCCTTCCCACGGCATCTCACCCTTGGCTGCCTGTCAGCTACTCATCTTCCTGGGAACTGGCTGACATGAGCTTAGTGGAGGACTCGTGGCAGGGGCTTTCATCATTAGCTGGGGGCTCCCTGAAGACTGACAAGCCTTCAACACCCTAAGCACCCCAGTGGAAAAGATCTCCAGTGGCGGAACTTCAGGCACTGTTAGCTCAGAATCAATCGAGGTGCTCTTTCTGGGTGGTCAGACCCTCTGTGATGCCAGACAGAGCTGCCTCATTGTGGAAAGAACTCTGGCCTGGGAGGCCAGCAACCTGCATTCTAGCCCCACTCTGAATCTGCAATCCCATTTTGCTTTTATCAGGCTCCTTCTCTTCTCTGGGACTCCGTATCCCACCAGAGAGATGGGGATGAGCAGGTGGTGTTCTATAAGCACCTCCGTCACCATCACCATCATAAGGTGGCTGGAGACCAGATACAATCTGGCATTGGAGTATCACCAGAAATGGGGTGGTGTGGTTTAAAGAACTGGCCCACCTTCCTGTTAGCATCTTCCAGAATAATGGAATCTCATTATTTATCTCTTCCAACCTCTGGTTTGGAAGGATGGTCCCCATATAGGGAAGAGCTTGAGCAAAAGCAGGGGGCTGGAAAGAATCTAGGAACCTGTGAGTAGTTCACTTGTGGAAGTGCAGGGTGTAAAGCTACGGGAGGGGTCAAAGGTGATTAAAAAGGATCAGTCACATTAGCCCCAGGGATGAAGACATTGGCCTGTGGGCCTCAGGCACTCACTGAAGGCTCTGAGACAGTCCCCTTCCAGGGTCTGACCCACTTAATTCCAATACTGTGGATACTAATATGTGAGATGAGGGACAGCCTGGAGGCAAAGAGAGCAAGGTGCATGCCAGAAAGTCACTCATCCAATGATTCAATGAATGTCTGTTAGACCCAGCCAAGCTGTGTGACCCTGGGTGAATTCTTTGGCTTCTCTGTATTTCAGATTCCACTTGTGCAAAGATGCCTGCGCATAGATAGGTGGTGTGAAGCTCAAACGAGTCAGTTAATACATACATGTAAATGTTAACCACAACAAATGAAAACAAGTGCTCCATAAATGCATGTTATTATTACTGAGCATCTCCTTTGTGCTAGGCTTCCCTGGGGGCTCAGATGGTAAAGAATATGCTTGCAATGCAGGAGACCCAGGTGCGATCCCTGGGTCAGGAAAATCCCCTGGAGAAGGAAATGGCAACCCACTTCAGTATTCTTGCATAGAGGATTCTATGGACAGAGGAGCCTGATGGGCCACAGTACATGGTGTTGCAAGGAGTACAACACGGCTGAGCAACTGACACTTTCCACTATTTGCTAACACTTTTTCTTTTACTATGTGCCTGGCACTCTCTAGACAGTAGATGTACAGTGTGAACCCCGGTAAGTACAGTATATTATTCTGCCCTCAAGGGGCTCACAGTCTAATGGGGGAAACAAGCTGAAAGCCAAAAACTTCACAAAATGGAAACTTTTTAAAAATAATTGCAAGGACCTCCCTGGAGATCCTGTGGTTAAGACTCCAGGCTTCCACTTTAGGAGACACAGGTTCAATCCCTAGTTGGGGAGCTAAGACCCTGCATGCTGTGCTCCACCAAAAGATAATAATAATTACAAATCACTGCATCAGATGTCAATCTTAACCCCCAAACTCAGGTGGGTAAGAAATATTCATTTCCCTGTTTTCTCAAAAACCAAATTAAATTCTACTCCTATTCCTTAATCCTCTGGATTGAAAGGAAATTCAAGCTTCATCCTTACCAGAGGCTACTTCCTGCCAGGGGACAAGGAGGGAAGCGAGGTGTCTCTCCCTGGCACTGGATCACTTCTAAGTACAGTACCCAAGCACCTGAGGTCCAGCAGCCCCTGCTTCCAAGCCAAGGAGGGACTGGGAGTCTTGATGGAGGCTGGGATCACTAGGGCTTGGTCCAGCCTCTCAGCAGCACACTGTCCATTAATCCCACGGTCTGGCCACCTCTTGTGGCCCTGCCAAGAATGGGGAGGATCCCCTGATCCCAGCCTCCACTGACCTTCCTTCACTTCACAACCTCCAAGAGCTCCTTGCTCTCCCCCATCCTTGACCTCCAAAATAAGCGCCCTCTCTACACCAAAGGTTTACAAAGTCTTTAAGACTCCAGGGACCAAACAGGCAACCAAAAAAAAGTGTGAGACTTGGTGATCAGAGAGCACACGTCCCACCTAAAGAAGGCAATGCAGTTCAGCTCACCAAACTGCCGAAAGGCAGTGTTGCCTGGTGGTTAGCAGTCCACATTCTAGAGCTGTGTTGCCCTAGGTTCAAATTCTGATGCTGCTGTTTAGCGTCTGTGGGTTTTTAGGCAAGTCACTTAACCACTCTGTGCCTGTTTTCCTAACCAGGAGAAAGAATACTACTCATACCTCCTGTATAGCAATCTCAAATGAGAAAGCACTTTGAACAGTGACATTAGTAGGTACTCAGTAACTATTAGTGCCCATTGCATGAAAATGCAGGGCTGAGCCTGCCAGATCTTCTAAATACTCAAGAAAAGCCAAAAACCCAAATTTTTATTTCGAAATTGCTCTATTTTTTTACTTTGGCAACTGAGTGAACACAGTTGTTAGACCTTGGTGAAGGTCATACAGAACACATCTGGGAGCAGGGTTCAGTTCAGTTTAGTTGCTCAGTCGTGTCCGACCCTTTGAGACCCCATGAATCGTAGCACGCCAGGCCTCCCTGTCCATCACCAACTCCCGGAGTTCACTCAGACTCACGTCCATCAAGTCAGTGATGCCATCCAGCCATCTCATCCTCTGTCGTCCGCTTCTCCTCCTGCCCCCAATCCCTCCCAGCATCAGAGTCTTTTCCAATGAGTCAACTCTTTGCATGAGTTGGCCAAAGTACTGGAGTTTCAGCTTTAGCATCATTCCTTCCAAAGAAATCCCAGGGCTGATCTCCTTCAGAATGGACTGGTTGGATCTCCTTGCAGTCCAAGGGACTCTCAAGAGTCTTCTCCAACACCATAGTTCAAAAGCATCAATTCTTCGGCACTCAGCTTTCTTTACAGTCCAACTCTCACATCCATACATGACCACTGGAAAAACCATAGCCTTGACTAGACAGACCTTAGTCGGCAAAGTAATGTCTCTGCTTTTGAATATGCTATTTAGGTTGGTCATAGCTTTTCTTCCAAGGAGTAAGCGTCTTTTAATTTCATGGCTGCAGTCACCATCTGCAGTGATTTTGGAGCCCAAACAAATAAAGTCTGACACTATTTCCACTGAAACGCAGTTCGCAGTATCTGCTCTATGGTGTTTAAACACGTGGCAAATATAGCCAGAAAGGAAAGAGTCTTGGAGGCAACTTCTGCTGTGAATCCTATGACCCAGCCTCCCTTGAGAGTGCTAGTCGCTCAGTCATGTCCGACTCTGTGCAGTGCCATGGACTGCAGCTCACCAAGCTCTTCTGTTCATGGGATTCTTCAGGCAATCCACTTCAGGCTGGAGTGGGCTGCCATTCCCTTCTCCAGGGGATCGTGCTGACCCAGGGATCAAAACCAGGTCTCCTACGTTGCAGGCAGATTCTTCGCCATCTGAGCCACCAAGGAAGCCTCAAAGAGATACAGAAAGGGGAAGAGAAAATAGAGGGAGCAAAAAAAAAAAAAAAATTAACATATCAGGTTATCCTGGTAGATAGAACTTTGCACATGGAAGGGCGATGTGCTGTGAGGATTTTTTTTTTTTTTAATAGCTGAGAAAGAATAGGAAAGTGGTCAGGGAAGGTGATGTAAGCTGAAATCCATGAGAAGGAACTAGCTTAACAAACAATCAGGGAGAGAAGATCTGGCAGGGAGAGAAGCTTAGGCAAATAGCCTGAGGCAGAAAAGAGCTTAATGCAAAAGAGGAGTGCAGTCACAGACAAGCTGGCAGGGGCAGTACAAACAGGGCCTCAGAGAAAGTGACGAGCATAAGGTCATTTCAAGGGCATTTGGGAGACACTAAAGGGTCTCAAGCAAAGAGGCATGATGTACAGGTGGCTTCAGGAGACAAATAAGGAAGTTGTTAAAATAGCCTGGAAGAGGTGATGTGTCCTGGATTGGCCAGCTGCATTGGACATGGACAGCCCAGATTTCTGCATCTGAATCGGCCTCAAAATCAGTTTGGATTTAAGCCTCAGAGCAGACCTGCTGTTTTCACATCAGCCAGGCAATGGCCTTCCCATAGCCAGGCCCGCTTTGGACATCCCCTTTTCACCCGGGGCCCAATCTGTAAACTGGCCTCGGCTGCCCTCTGCTGGCAGAGGAGTGGACTAGCGCAAGGGGAGCAGCTGCCTCCTGAAGCAGCACAGTTCTCAAGTAAAAGAGAGGATATCTGGCTGGCATCCAATCTTCCCCCTTTGAGTTAATAGAATCTCTTTCATCCAGTAGCTCTCCCTCAATCCCCACCAGGGAGTCCTGTTGATCCTATTTTGTAAATAAAGTCCTAGATCAGGAATGTCCTTATATCTAATCACGTCCACTTCTCTCCATCTCCATCAGCCACACCCTAGCCAAATCCACCACCATCTCTTCTTTGGTCTGTTTGTTCACATTCATTCTTGTCTTGGCCAATCCATTTCCTACTCAGCAGGCAGAGTGCTCATGGTGTATTCTGACTCCAAAATCATTTCTCCTCAGTGTATATTTCCCCATACCATTCAAGTAAAGTGAAAGCCATGTCTGACTCTATGTAACCCTATGGACTATACAGTCCATGGAATTCTCCAGGCCAGACTACTAGAGTGGGTGGACGTTCATTTCACCAGGGAATCTTCCCAACCCAGTGATCAAATCCAGGTCTCCCGCACTGCAGGCAGATTCTTTACCAGCTGAGCCACCAGCCCCCCATGCCATTCAGTGTTGAACCAATAGGGAAATCCCTGATGTACACACAGCTCCATCCACCCAGGGCATACTGCGGGCATGGAAAACTGTATGAAGATTCAGGAGAAAAGAGATGCTCACATCAAAGCCTTACAAATGCACATGCACGCCCACAACTGGCATGTATCCGCTCTCTCCACATGGTGTCCCAGCCTCACCATCTCACTGGCCCCTCTCCTTTATCCGTCCTCCCTTTCATTCTGTCTGTCTTGTTTTCTTCTTCCCACAAATACCTGATCATTTCTAATGCAAAGCATATTTGCCATCTCTGTTTCTTTGGCACCTGCCAGAGAGGGTTCTTGGGGTCTCACATTCTCTCAAGCAGATTGTCAAGGTTCTCTTCCCGCGCGTGTATGCATGCTAAGTCTCTTCAGTCATGTCTGTCTGTCTGCGACCCCATGGACTGCAGCCTGCCAGGCTCCTCTGTCCATGGGATTCTCCAGGCAAGAATGCTGGAGCGGGTTGCCATGCCCTCCTCCAGGGGATCTTCCTGATCCAGGGATTGAACCCACGTCTTTACGTCTCCTGCACTGGCAGTCGGGTTCTTTACCGCTGGCATCACCTGGGAAGCCTTTTCTTCCCATACTGTATCTATATATACAGTTCGAAAAATACCAATACCAAGACGATAACATTTTTACCTGAGTACAGTGCAGTGCTAACATTCTATAACATTCCATCATTCCAACATCCTATGGTATGGCCTGAGATTATGTAAATCCTCACTGACCCCAGACTCAGACCAGGTAATAGAAGCTTCATCCACCACCCCCCCCCCCAAAAAGAAGACTTGTGTCAGTACAGCTGGACACCCTGACCACACTGAGTCAAGAGAGCCTCCAGGTTCCTGAGGCAAACACAGCATATTAACTCAAGCCATTGTCACGCACAGGTTTGCTAGGGAAGAAAATCAAGACACTGTGCAGCGAAAAGCCAAGAGAAGATCCTAACAATACAGACATCCCGGTATTAAGTGGGTAACTGAAGCCCAGCTCTGCCCCTGCCGGTCCCGGCCAGGGGTTGGTTTTTCACCTCTTTCTAGGAGTTCTAGAACCCATACATTCCTACCTTTGCCTAAAGTGCATCTGGCTGGTCTTCTAGCCCTCACCAACCACATCACCCTGCCTCGCTGCTGTCGGAACAGCAGTGTCTTTCCCTTGGGAAACCCAGCATCTGTCCCCAAACCAACAAGGAAGAAAGGGAGTTCAAAGTGACAACTTTTTCTTAAAGTCTTCAAAGATCTTTTATTTCCTTTTTGAATGTCAGGAGTAGACGGATGAGTTCATCATACTCTTTCCTTCATTGTAGACTACCTTCACTATTTTCCACAAGGTCCCTACTTTACTTTTGTGGTTTTTTTGCTTGTTTTCATTACCAACACCCACTCATTCCCATCCCTCTGTATGCAGCCATTCTAATGTGCTCAATATGTGTTCTTTAATATGTAAATATCCTTGTTAGGTTTGCAATGTTGCTATGTAATATGTACTTTTAAAATTTATTTTGTTGAAGTATAATTGATTTACAACGTTGTGTTAATTTACATGGGGGCTTCCCTGGTGGCCCAGCGGTAAATAATTTGCCTGCAGTGCAGAAGGCATGGGTTCCATCCCTGGGTCAGAAAGATCCCCTGGAGGAGGGCATGGCAACCCACTCCAGTATTCTTGCCTGGAGAATCCCCATGGACAGAGGAGCCTGGTGAGTTAGAGTCCATGGGGTCACAAAGAGTTGGACACAACTGAAGCGACATTAGCATGCACGCACATTAATTTATATTGTACAGCAAAGTGATTAAGTTATGCATTCTTTTTTATTAGGGTTTATCAATGTGATATGTAGTTTCAATTTACATAAACTGTATCCCACATTTTTCTTAATGCTCAGCTCTATGTTTTAAAGATCTGCACATGCTTAGGAGGGGAGGGGTACTGTAAGGGATGTAGTTGGCACCTCATTCAGATGCTCTTTACCAAACATAGTGACCTGACCCCTACTTGTTGTGAGTTTTGGCTAAGAAACACTCAGCTGCCACCTTCTCTGGAGAATTGCCCTTGGTCAAACAGAAGCCAACTAGACAGGGAGACTTCCCCTCCCTCCCTCACTCACCTCTAGACTGTGGCCAGTGACTGACAGACACAGGGTAGAGAAGCCTCAAATTTGTGCAGCTAGTGCGCCCCAGAGGTCTCCTTAGAATCATGCTGGAGTAAGACCCCATTCTCACTTGGCCTTTTCTCTCCTGCCTTCCTTCCTTCCCTTCCTCCTAAGGACACTCCCCACCAAAGGCACTAAAACAAGAATTCTCATCTTAGGCCCTCTGACCTATGAGAGTGACCACACATTATCATCCAAACTAGTATACACTTGAGAATGCAAAGGGTTCTATTTATATTAATAATCAGCCAGGTACTTCCCTGATGGTCCAGTGGCTAAGACTCTGGGCCCCCCATGCAGGAGGTCTGGGTTCAACCCCTGGTTGCGGAACTAGATCCCACATGCTGCAACTAAGAGTCAGCGTGCTGCAACTAAAGAGTCTATATGCCGCAATTAAGACCTGGCACAGCCGAATAAGTAAATATTTTCTTTAAATGATAATAATCAGGGAGGTTCAAGAAGGAGAGGACATATGTACATCTATGGCTGATTCATGTTGAGGTTTGGCAGAAGACAAAATTCTGTAAAGCAATTATCCTTCAGTTAAAAATAAATTAAGAATAATAATAATAACAATCAGGGAATTCCTTGTGGTCCAGTGGCTAAGACTCCATGCTTCCAATGCACGGGCCTAGGTTCAATCCCTGGTGAGGGAACTGGATTCCGCATGCTGCAACTAAGAGTTAGCATGCCACAACGAAGATCAAAGACCCTGTGTGCCATAACTAAGACCGGGTGCGGCCAAATAAATAAATAAGAATATTTTTAAATAATAATCATAAGCCATGGCAAAGGGCAGAAACCATGACTGTCCTGCCCAAACCAGGACGTGCGCTAATCATGTGCTTCTTGTTGCCATCTAGTATCCCATGGTATACGCCCAGCACATTTTGTCTATTTTTTCCCCAGGGGTGCATACCTGGGCTCACTCTAACTTCCTGCTACCGCCAGGGGAGAAAAGAAAAACAAACAAACAAACAACAAAAAAAAAACACTGCAGGAAAATTCTCAGACAAGTTCCCTAATAGAGCTGGGTGAGAACTTCTCTAGGATAATAGAACTGAAAACACAGCCACATGAGCAGTTTGGGCCTCCAAGAAGATCTTCACAAATGAGGATTCCGGCCTTACTGTAGGAGGTATGGGGCACAGAGAATGCTTCTCCCTGTTTCTGTTATCTTAGTAAAACTCTGGTGGCACTTACTGCTGGCTCTGTGCTGCTAACAGGAGTCTCTGAGGTTCTCTGAGGAAATCAGATGTGACTCAAGCTTTGAGGGATGCACAGAGGTTAAGCAGGGTTGAGGGGAAAGATAAAGTAGGTTAGGTGGAGGGAACAATATACTCATTCATTTGCGTACAAATATTAATTGAGCACATATATTTAAAGGCTCTGTGACCTCAGCAGATAATATAACAGTAAACATTTACACAGAGTTACACTGTTTTCCTGCCTGTTCTCTCCGGGATCAAGAGGACAGGATCACCTGGGCTCCTGAGGCAGGAATATACCTCCTACAAATACAAGAGGTCTCCTACAGCAGCGTTTGTCACACAAAATGTGCGTCTGGTTCACCTGGAGATCTAGTAGGTCTGGTGGAGCCTGAGAGTCGGCATTTCTTATAGCTTCCAGCCGATGCTGCTAGTCCAGGAATCACACCCTGATCAGCAAGGTCCGACTGAACCACAATACCATCATCACACCCAAACAATCCCCATTCCAGTTTCCCCAAGCGTCTGAAAATTATCTTTACAGCCTTCTTGAAAATGCTGTGATCCCAGGTCCAATCAAGGAGGATACATCACATTTGCTTTTTACCTCTCTTCGGCTTCTGTTCATCTACCCCATGATTCTTTTTTCTTTTACAGCACTGGCATTTTTGAAGAGTTCTGGCTAGCTGTCCTGAATGCACCACAGTCTGACATCTTCAGATTTTTCCTGATGTTTCCTCATCAGTAGCTACAGATAAAACGTGTTTGGCAAGAAGACTGCTCGGGTGATGTGTCCCCCACATTGCATCACATCTAAGTCCTTTTGTCCCATCCCATCCGTAATGGCTAAGTTTCATCACTTGGATAAGGGAGTGTCCAGCAGATCACTCCACTATAAAGGCAAGTTTTTCCTTTTATAAATAACAAGTCATCTGTTATTGTGAGACTATCTTGTGCCTTAAAAACCTTTCTCTCACACCTTACATCCAATAATGATCTTTGCTTAGTATTTTCAAAATTATTTAAGCATATAATAGTGTGTGCAAGTGTGTGTGTGTGTGTGTGAGAGAGAGAGAGAGAGAGAGAAAGCGTGTATGAGAAAAAAACTGGAAAACCTGAAATCCATTCACAGTGACCAAACACAGTAATAAGTGAAAGGGGAGGGAGTAGGATCTACATCTTTCTTTGGAACAAGTGTTTGGTAATTTACCTATTCCAGGCTAACTAGACAGGCTCTGTTCTTGACCTTGGCTCAGATCTCCTCTGGGAAAGTAACACCATACAGGAGGTTCCAGCAGATAAAGCCTCAGGGCACCACCCCCTTCCTCAAGATTATCTTATCCCTGTCTCCAGAGACTATCAAGACAGGCTAGCTCCAAGCC
Source organism: Oryx dammah (assembly GCF_014754425.2). Classification (NCBI taxonomy): domain Eukaryota; kingdom Metazoa; phylum Chordata; class Mammalia; order Artiodactyla; family Bovidae; genus Oryx; species Oryx dammah. The sequence continues at coordinate 22,233,132 of NW_024070194.1, read as the reverse complement.
AGAAATCCAACCCTTCAGAAGCCTTGACAGGAGCTTTCTGAACTTGAGTCGACCCCTCAGTTCCCTGGTCATATTCAGTCTCCCATGAGGGTAAAGGTAGATGGCCAGATCTGCCCCGGGCCAAACTAAATCAAGTGCTCAGCCTAGCACGAAGCGAGAGTGTCTCTGATTTCCAATTGTACGCTCTCAGAGGCCCAGCTGCTGGGCAAATCCTGTGGCCTGAATTATTGATGGATGAATTCATCAGGCACACTGCCTTCACCCATTCACTCAGGTCATGTCCAGCTTCTGAAAAACAGAGCCTGAAACTGTACACCATCTGCCCAGAACTAAGTCACTCTGGGAAAAACTCCTTAGCCTTCTTTGTATCTGAAATATTAGAAAAATCAGACTTTGGAGCCCTACAGACCAGACTTCAAGTCTCTCCTCTTCCTCTGCTGAACTGTGTGACCTGGCTGGCTAGTTTACCTCTGTGAGCCTGCTTCATCATCTGCAAAATGGGACTAATAGTATCTCAGCAGTGTTACTGAGATCAAACAAAACACTCTTAAAGTTACTAGTACAGTGTACTGTACTAGTTAGGCACTCATTAGGCAAACAACTCTATTATTCAGTTTTTTTAATCTGACTCCTTGCGTTTGTCTCCTCTCACTAAGAACCCTGTACTCCAACCCCACCTCACCACCTGTCCAGCTTCGATTTTTACACTATCTGTATCACTAATCAACTTACCGCTCTAAATCTACTGTTTCTGCCAGCTCTGTGATAATGGAGCTGGACCCTGTCGATATTTCTCCCTTGCCAGCTGACATATGTTAAGTCTTTTCAGTAGAGTGTACTAGAGGAATACTGGAGGAGAATAGATCTTCCCTTCCTGGCTCGAGGCTGGCTCACTTCCTGGGTTCCTGGAGAGCATGCTCTTTTCCCACTGCTTGGTCCAGAGTTTCTCCAGTGCTTGGTGCCTGCAGGGTACAGATTTCTTCAGTTTATTTCTTCAGTTTTCTTCAGTTTATCTACTTTCTCCAGAGCTTCGCTAGGGCATCAGAAGCAGAGCCAGGAACCCCAGACAGTCCAGGCATGCACCCAGGCCCGAGTCACTCCTCCCCACACCCTCTCCTCACCCCTGAACACACATGACACGCGGACCCCCACAGGCCTGGCCATCAGCAAAGCCAGCCTCCTGACCTTTGTCCCCTGGAACCGGCTAGAGCCACTCTGGCCCAAGCCCTATACAAAAATTCACTAGATTCCTAAAGAGAGAGGTCTCTAAATTATTAATCACTCTTAACATGCTGCTGCTGCTGCTGCTAAGTCGCTTCAGTCGTGTCTGACTCTGTGCGACCCCATAGACGGCAGCTTATCAGGCTCCACCGTCCCTGGGATTCTCCAGGCAAGAACACTGGAGTGGGTTGCCATTTCCTTCTCCATCTTAACATGCTATATAACATATAACTACACAGTTATATCGATTTTGTTTTATTTTTATTCATTTTATTTATTGTCCTCCCAACACCCCCTCCCATCACATTAAAAATGCAAGCTTCATGAGAGCAGGGACTGACTTTTGCCTATTTTGTTCCCTTCTGTGTCTCCAGAGCCTAGGACAGTGCCTGTAATATAATGGGATACTCAGTATTTAAGGAATGAGGGGATGATTAAATATTGGGTGAATGCATGCATGTGTAAACAAATTTTCAGTTCAGTTCAGTTGCTCAGTCGTGTCTGACTCTTTGCGACCCCATGAATCACAGCACTCCAGGCCTCCCTGTCCATCACCAACTCCCGGAGTTCACTCAGACTCACGTCCATTGAGTCAGTGATGCCATCCAGCCATCTCATCCTCTGTTGTCCCCTTCTCCTCCTGCCCCCAATCCCTCCCAGCATCAGAGTCTTTTCCAATGAGTCAACTCTTCGCATGAGGTGGCCAAAGTACTGGAGTTTCAGCTTCAGCATCATTTCTTCCAAAGAACACCCAGGGCTGATCTTCTTCAGAATGGACTGGTTGGATCTCCTTGCAGTCCAAGGGACTCTCAGGAGTCTTCTCCAACACCACAGCCCCAAAGCATCAATTCTTCGGCACTCAGCTTTCTTTACAGTCCAACTCTCACATCCATACATGACCACTCCAAAAACCATAGCCTTGACTAGATGGACCTTTGTTGGCAAAGTAATGTCTCTGCTTTTGAATATGCTATCTAGGTTGGTCATAGCTTTTCTTCCAAGGAGTAAGTGTCTTTTAATTTCATGGCTGCAGTCACCATCTGCAGTGATTTTGGAGCCCAAACAAATAAAGTCTGACACTGTTTCCACTGTTTCCCCATCTATTTCCCATGAAGTGATGGGGCCAGATACCATGATCTTCGTTTTCTGAATGTTGAGCTTTAAGCCAACTTTTTCACTCTCCTCTTTCACTTTTATCAAGAGGCTTTTTAGTTCCTCTTCACTTTCTTATTAGGAATTTCGTGGAGTGGGACATCCCGGGATTAAGGAGATTGAGTGGGAATGGGAATGGGGTCCTCAGGTCTCCCTCGGAGTGGATGCCCCCTGCAGTGGTCCAGAGCTCCTTTCCCTAACCCCAGCTTGTTGCTTAGCAACAGGCCTCCGGGCCCTCCGCCTCCTCTAGAGGGCGCGCGGGCGTGGAGACGTGAACGCGCACGCGTGCGCGGCGCGGGCCGGCGAGGGAGGCACGTCACTTCCTGTTTCTTTAGGGGAACGTGGCTTTTCCCCACAGCGCCGGATCTTTCTCTCTGCGTCTCCGCTGCAGCGGCCGGAGCTGGAGTCGGACCCTGAGCGCAGCTTCGCCATGGACTCGGCCGTCAGCGACCCGCATAACGGCAGCGCCGAGGCAGGCGGCTCAACCAACGGCACGACGCGGCCCCCTTCCACGCCAGAAGGCATCGCGCTGGCCTACGGCAGCCTCCTGCTCATGGCGCTACTGCCCATCTTCTTCGGCGCCCTGCGTTCCGTGCGCTGCGCCCGCGGCAAGGTAGGGTCCGCGGCAAAACCGGGCGCTGTCCACCTCCCACCCTGACACGGCTGACACGGACCCTCCCCCTACCCCCGCCCTAGACGGGACAGACACCTCCTCTGTCCGGACACTGACCCTTCCCAATATCGCACACCACTGCTTCCCCACCTCAGGTCCACATCCCGGGTCTGACCTTAGGTGCCTTAGGATGTGGACACCCATCCGCGAACCAGGTGCCCGAACTGACCCCTTCCTCAAATAGGGACTGGTTTCCATCCCCGTTCGGACCTTGACGCGTCCCTCCCTCTGTGCGTCGTGCTGGAAGCACTGTTAGCAGACCCTCACACTATGATTCGAGCAGTTTTGAGCCTGCTGGTCCCGGCCAGACCAGCTTCACCCTCGGCTCTCGCTGCACATTCCACCTGGGACACTCGCTGCATCCCAGGCTCTGGGTCAGCATCCCTCTGCACCTGCAGGGGCGCTGGTCCTCACACCTGAATGGTAGTCTCTTCTTCCTCACCCTACCCCCCTCCCCGGCTAAGTTCTGGAACCCAGGCTCATCCCTAGGCTCTCACGTCTGTCTGGCTGGGATCTGTGACCCATAGAGTACAGATTCAGGCCCTTGCCCCACCTCAAAAACAAAAAAAGTAACACAGAAATATTCCTAGAACCCCTAGCTCAGGCCCCAGTTTTTTGGTATCACTTTCTGGAACCAGTTCCAGTCAGCCAGCTCCTCAAAACTTGGCACTTCGGTGCCTCTCTTTTTTAACCATAGACCCCAAGTCTGCTGGTTTCCTTTTCCCTGCGTAACATCCAAGCTTGGACCTATCCTAGCCTGAGCCCAGACCCTATTCCTAACCCTGTTCCCACCCCAGACCCTGACCCTACCTCAAAGTAGCTCCTCTCTTCATGCCCCTTAAGACAGTCCTTCCACCAAATTGGAGTAACTCAGCTGAGTTAGTGAGCTGCTATTGGCCTCTCTTGTAAGACTGGGTCAGGCTCCATCCCTGGTCTTCAACATCTGTCCTGTTGTATACCTAAGAGGATCCCAGGGCCTTCCACCTCCAGACTTCCTTCCTCCCACCCTCCCTCTCTATAGGAAGTTCTCTCTAGCCTTTTGCACCACTGGCTTCTCACTTCCTGTCGGCCTGTCAGTCGTCCTCCACCAGCTCCTGATCTGCCGCTCCCTGCTGCTCCTCCCCCACCCAAACCTGAAGTTGAACCTTAGCGGAAGCTCTTTTACCCAAGGAGGGCAGATCCACAAAACAGCTGCCGCTTTTGAAACTGCTCAAACCCAGGTTCTCGAAACATAACCCAACTTGAGCAGTGGCTGGGGCCTACCACCTTTCTTTCCCAAGATCGGAGAACTTGCTGCTGGTTCCCTCTAGGTCAGATGCAGAGGGGATTGGTCAGGCATGGCTTAGATGGCCCCATTTGCCTTACTGTTCTGCCTCTTCTAAGCAGCGTTCAGGTAGCTTTCAGCCTCCCTGTCGTGCCATACACGCAAACACTTGGTGCAGGGAGAAATTCTGAAATAGATCAGGACAGAGGAACTGAAGGGCAGCATGGAATGAGCTAGGCACTTGATGTGAGGGGCTCCCCAAACTTGAGTAATTCTCCATAGCACCTTCTACACATAGATTACTAATCTCTTTAGAAAACATCTTCCAAACAACAGAATTTCCTGAACCTCCACTGTTGTCCAGGACAGAGGGATGCTACAAAGATGAGTGGGTCAGAGCCCTATCACCAAGGAGTTTAGGTGTCTGGGTGAGCGGGGAATAACTAGATCTGAGATTGTAATACAAGTAGTGCTGCAGGGTTTAGGGAGAAGATTGAGCACGCCTGGGGCTGGGCAGGGCAGCTTTGTGCTGGAAGTGGACTCGAGCCTTCATGTAGAGGTTGAATTTCAGCCAGAAGACATTCGAAGCAAAGGAAACTAGGGAAGTAGCTGCACACGGCAGTTTAGGAGTTGGTGGGAGGTCTGCAGTGGCTGGATCAGAGGGTACGAATAGAAGAGAGCTTTAGATCTACTGTAGCATCTAAATACCTCTCCCAGCATCTTCTGAGAGACAAGGGGACTGGAAAACTGTACGGAATTACAACCAGCTTGACCATTTGTAGCCTCCAACCACCAGGGTACCCTAAAGCTTGCAAGCCTTCACTCTGATTCTCCCAGGTACTGACTGAGGCAGGCAGAGCCAGTTTTATTATCACCATTGTATAGAGAAACTGGGAAGCAAAGAAATGATTTCTCTGCCAGTTAGGGGCAGAACCAGGTGTTCCTACTCCTGGGCTCTCTCCTGGATGCAGTTGCCTGCATCATACAAGTGGCATTTTGGCCTGGGGAGAGGAGAGGCCAAATGACTCCCATTTTCTGCCCTGAGTCATGTTTCCATGATCATTTGGCAAGGGGAGAAAAGTTAGCTTGGGGGCCCAAGAATTTTGATTTCCCACTAGTGTTGGACCCCCACAGCCAGCTGAGAGAGGGCATGTGAGGACAAAATTCTCCCTGGAGCCAAGTTGTCCGTGACAGAGTGAGTTGTGAAATCGTGGGAGGAGAAGGTGAAGCGTCCAGGAGTGTGCTAGGAGGAAGTAGCCGTGGGCGGAGCCATCGGAGGGCAATGCCTATCCCTGCCTGTGTTGCCAAAAGGGAGCAGGTCCTAGGAACAGCTACTCGTCAGATCAATTTGAAGGCCTTTGGCTGGTAACTCAGAGGAGCCCCCCAGCCAGCTGGACTGGTCTCCTGCTCTGTGCCAGGCCCTGGCTGGCTACCAGGAGTGCCAGATGAAGAGGCCAAGCCTTGCCCTCACAGAACTCAGTCCCCAGCGAGAGATAGCTGTGTGACCAGCCGAATGCTCGAGGAGGCCGCCGTGATCTTTGCCAGGGTGGGCAAGAACTCAGCAGACGGGACAAGAGAGGGAGATGTAGGACCACAGGTGTGTTCTGGGAGGCGGTGAGCAATTTGATGCGAGTCCAGTACAGGTGCTGGAGTGAGGTAACAAGAAGATGCTCCAGGAACCTGCAGCCTTTCTGAGGTACGGAATCCCGGAGGCAATGCAGCAGCCAATCTTCATAGCCACTACATGTTTTATGTTTGTGAAAGTTCAAGCAACACAGAAGCATGAAGGAAATCCCCGCCCCACACCACTTCCTTGGAAGTGACCCAGGTAGCTGTTTGGTGCGCATCCTTTCCACCTTTTTCTGTGCTTATACAGACAGGTACGTGCCCGTGTGTGTATACATATGTAAGTTTATTTTTATAAAAATGGGATTTTGCAGTACATACTGCTCTGAAACCTGATTCTTCTTTTTTTTTTCCAAAGCAGTATGTCTTGGTCATTCTCCTATGTCAGTACATGTAGACCTATCTTGTTTTATGGTGGGGAGGGTAGGTTACACACACCCATGGTATAGAATTACAGAAGGACTGAGCAAAATCTCCCTCCCAGCCCAGCTGCCCAGTTTCCCTCCCCAGGGGCATCCTCTACTGCCTCTTTCTTGGATATCCATCAAGAGGTGTATGTGCCTTTGCAAGTAAATAAGCACACGCTTCCCCCCACCTTTGCTATATAACTGTTGCACTTTGTTCTTTCTGTAGTTTAGTCGCTCAGTGGTGTCTGACTCTTTGAGGCCCAATGGACTGTAGCCCACCAGGCTTCTCTGTCTGTTGGATTTTCCAGGCAAGAATATTGGAGTGGGTTGCCATTTCCTTTTCCAGGGAATCTTCCCAACCCGGGGATCGAACCCATGGCTCCTGGCGCGTCTCCTGCATTCCACGCAGATTTGTTACTGGGGAAGCCCACATTTCGTTGTAGACACACTCTTTTTTGCACCTTGCTGTCTCCACCACTTACATGCTTCAAATCTAACACACCAGTACCCATGGAGAAGTTCTGCTGATAGCTGTATGGTGCCCCCCTGTACCCACAGCCATGATTCTCAAAGTGTGATCCCTGTACCAGCAGCATCACCTGGAAACTTGTGAGAAACACGTATCTGTTCACAGGCCCTACTGCCAATTCTGACATGTGCTCAAGTGTGAGGACCCCTGATGTGGAGGCCTCTGCTGGTCAGTCAGTTTGTGTCAATCTCCTGCTATCATAAGCCATGCTGAAATTAATCTCATTATACGTTTGTTACTTCATGTTTCTCTGTGTATTTGTAGGATCAATTCCTTGAAATCGATTAGCTGGGTCAGAGGCTCTGTGCATGTTTAATTTAGATGGATTTCATCAAATTGTCTAGTGCAGAGGTTGTACCAGATGATACTCCCACCCGGAGTGACCTTGATTCTCATTTAATGCCTGCTTGGTAGCCCATTACCAGAGGTTTCTGAGCTGTTGTGCGATGCAATCAGGTCCTTCAAAAGAGCTCCTGATAGAGGAGGGGGCAGGCGGGAAGGGGGCTGGGGAGGTGGTGCTCATGGAGCCTGCAGTGGAGGGTGAAGGCCTGGGGTGGGCGTAGTTTGGGAAATGCTTGGGTGAGTGAGTGCACACACAGTGAGGAGAGGAGACCTGGGGCGCCAGAATGGTTCATGAATCCCAGATCCTTTGTAGGGCATGGCCTGGAAGCAGGACTCCCAGAGCTCCAGCAGAGCCAGTGACTTCAATGAAGTTGGCATCCTTCTTCGTTTGCTGCTCTTGCTTCCGCCCTGATAACTAAGCATCCAGAGTGTCACTGGAAGCTAAGTTGATTTCTGCCGTTTGTGTCAGCTCCCAGCCACTCAAACCCACCCCAGGAGCCATTGGATTTGCATACGAACATCTAGTTTAAAAATCTAAATTGAATCTGTGGAGAATCCGGCCAACTTCTAGTATTTTTGTAACTACAGAGATTCTGTTGCTGTCAGGATTCTGTTCCTCAGAAAAGTCACAGGCCCCCTGAGCATTTTGACATAACTTTCCAGCAGAAATTTCCAGATAGGAAAGGCAGAGGACTTCTAGGGGGTGATAGCCAAGAGTTTGGACTCTGGAACCAGACTGCCTCAGCATACCTCCTGGCTCTGCCTCTTGGCCAGCTGTGTGACCTTAAAGCGAGTTACATCATCTCTCTGAGCCTCGGTTTCCTTATCTGTAAAATGGAGGTATAAAAGTCCCTGCTGCCTGGGCTTATTGTGAGGATGAAATCATGTAAAGCACCTAGAATGCTTGGCACCTAGAAAGCCCTCAGTAAATGTTGTCCATGTTACTGTCCTGGTCAGTCAGATTTCAAGTCTTCCGTGCTGACTCAGCATTGCACGTGGGGTGTTTCTAACAGTCACACGCAGAAGACCAGATTTGACTGTGTGGTGGAGCATCTGTCTAACCTGGTTTGCCAGCAAATGATACTGAGCCTAAATCCACCCAGAATCCTGGGCTGAATTGAAGTGAATGTGTGGAAATGATCAGTGACGCTGGTTTGCAGGTGATGCCAGAGGCTGTGGGTCCTTTCACACCACGTGCCCTGCGTCTGCAGGTCCCTCTGCCTGTAAACGCTTCCCTTCCTTGTACACAAAGCAGACTCCTCAACTGAGTCAGCATTTATCTGGCTCTTGCTGCATACCAGAACCTGTGCTTGGCCTTCACAGCTTTGCTTAAGTAATATCTGCTCTAACCACCTCTGACACTCCCTGCTTCCTTGAAGAAGTAGTATCCTGTCCACTTTAACTTGACTCCCTTATACATAATCATGATAGTTTGTACAACTTGTGGGAAACACAAGCCACAACACTAAGTACTTCCAATGCAAAAATCACTGAATCCTGGCAACCCATTTTACAGCTGAGGAAATTGAGGCTCTGAGAAAGAAAATGACTTGCCCAAGGTCCCGCCGCTGGGAAGAAGCAGAGCTGGCAGTGGGGCTGGGCCCGCTGACGTCAGAGCCCTCCCTCCACCACGGGGTACTCGTGCCACGTATCACGGCAGTTCTACCACGGGTCACGCTACTCGGGGATATTCTGTTTACATGTCAAGGTCTTGGCCTACCTGCCTGTGAACACTTTAAGGTCGGGAGCTCATTGAGTTTTGTGCTGCTATACAGGAAATACAGTGACTCTATGGAGGTCCACCGAGAGGGCCATGAATTTGCCCACTCCCTACCACACAGTCGGAGAAGGCAATGGCACCCCACTGCAGTACTCTTGCCTAGAAAATCCATGGATGGAGGAGCCTGGTAGGCTGCAGTCCATGGGGTCACCAAGAGTTGGACACGACTGAGCAACTTCACTTTCACTTTTCTCTTTCATGCATTGGAGAAGGAAATGGCAACCCACTCCAGTATTCTTGCCTGGAGAACCCCAGGGACGGGGGAGCCTGGTGGGCTGCCATCTATGGGGTCGCACAGAGTCAGACACGACTGAAGCGACTTAGCAGTACCACACAGTGCTGCCAAATGCAGAAATCAAGGGCTGGGAGGAAGGAAGGAAGATGGGCCTGCCTCTCTATGTCATTATTGCTCATCTACTCCTAGTGGAGCTGCCAGAGAGTGATTCACACAGCTACCTGGTCCTTCCAGAGGGAAGGATCTCCCTCAGCCCTGCCTGGGCTGCAGGGCTATAATGCAGCCATGCCTATTTTGGGGTTTGGCTTAGGCCCTCCCCACTTGCCCCTCCCTGATAATCACAGCTCCTTAGCCACAGTACTTTACAGTTTGCCAGGCTCTTTGACATCTCATTTGATTTAAGTCTCTTGGCCCTTTTAAGTGAAGTTGCTCAGTCATGTCTGACTCTTTGTGACCCCATGGACTGTAGCCCACCAGTCTCCTCCATCCATGGAATTTTCCAGGCAAGAGTACTGGAGTGGAGTGCCATTGCCTTCTCCAGGGGATCTTCCCAACCTAGGGATCGAACCTGGGTGTCCCGCATTGCGGGCAGAGGCTTTACGGTCTGAGCCACCAGGGAAAGCTATAGATATTGTCGTTCTGTTTAACAGATAAGTGAACTGAGGCGCAGAGAGCACACGATCCGCCTGAGTCACCCAGCAAGCCACTGTTGGAGCAGATACTCTAGGTGCATCGTCGTGCAGTGACGGTCGCTGGGTCCTTGTGGACTGTGAGCATAGACGTGGACGGAGAGCGCCATGGTCCTGAAGGCTTTTGACTTTTAGATTTATATTTAAAATGTTTTTTAATATAAATTTAAACAGAATTACTGGAGAAGGAAATGGCAACCCATTCCAGTATTCTTGCCTGGAAATCCCATGTCAGAGGAGCCTGGTGGGCTACAGTTCATGGGGCTGCAAATAGTCAAACACACCTTAATGACTATACAACAACCAGAATTACACCAATATAGATTTTCATTAGGAAATCTTTTTGTCATGAATTCCATGGAGCTAATTTAACTTTCTGTGTTGGACTGTTAATTCCATTTCCTTTTTTTTTTTTCCATTTTAATAGTACTGAACTGATTTTGCTTGCATTCAGTTGTTTCATGTAAGTATGTATCCTCTGTCAGCTCTATACCCAGATCCCATTCCTGCTAACTATTGTATCTGCCATTGTGAGTTTAACTGTGGCTTGTACTCTGACCAGATTCATTTTCCCAGTCACGCTTCTTGAGTTTGAGTTTTGTCAAGATTTGCTTCTCCTTGCAGTTGTTGTCTTCCCAATGCTCAGTTTTAGCCATTGTTAGTTTTGTTTTGTGGTTGGTCTGTTTCCACTTAGAATATTCACTACCTACTGGATAAAAGACTGGCTGTCTTTATGCCTCAGCTAATCTGTAGGGAAACTAGAAGTAGCCCTCATGCGGCCGAGGGCTGCTATCCTGTCGCCAGGGTCCAGTGTTTTCTCTTCCAGTTGTTAGGTACCCGCTGCCTCTGCCGCACATGCACTGGGTCCTCCCAGGACTGTCCCTGTCGGGGTCCCGGTCTCTTCAATGGCAAGTCGGTGGGATCAGAGCATCCTGCCCCGGGGTGGATAGATGGTAGCCCTGGCAGAGGGAACAGCACTAGCAAAGCCTTGAGTCAGGAAAACATGGGGACCCCTGAGGCACCTCAGTGACCAGGCAGAAAGTGGGAAGATGAATGAGCTGTCGTGGCACCAAGTTCCCACCAGCGTCCAACCCTTACAGGCCAGAACCACTCCCTTCTCTCAGCACGGCCTTCCTTTCGTCTAGAACGCCTCGGACATGCCCGAGACCATCACCAGCCGGGACGCCGCCCGGTTCCCCATCATCGCCAGCTGCACGCTCTTGGGACTCTACCTCTTTTTCAAAGTAAGTCCTTTGTCACCTGGTGTGTCATTTGGTTTAAATAACTTTATTTTATTCTGTTCTGTTTTTCCCATCGCAGGAGACATGCATGTTCATTTATAGAAAATAAAGAGCAGGAAAGTAATAACAATTCACTCCTCGACCCACTTCCCTGCTGTGATGTCGGGGGGCTCCTTCCCACCAGACTTTATTTCCCTTCTCCGTGGAGCTTTCTGTTCTGTTTTAGTTTCTGTTTTTGTACTCTCCATGTTGGGGTGGGGTATAGCTGTGTCTCCGACATACCTCTACCATACTAATTGCTTTTCTTTTTTTTTTTAATTTATCGAGGTTTATTTTCCCAATAAAAGTTACACAGGCTCAGTGTTGAAAACCTGGAAAACACAGAAAAGTAAAAAGGGGAAAACAGCAGCCATCCAAAACCCCCCTGCCAGAGACAGTCACAGAGCCCCTTTGGAGGTGTGTCCTTCCTCTGCTGCTCCCGTGCATGGTTCCTCCGTAGCTGTGACCACGTGGCGTGTTCAGTCCTGTAGCTGCTTCCCTCACTTCACATTGATAGCATCATAAGCATTTTCTCATGTACTGCAGACTCGCAAACTTTTTATCTTAGTCTAACATGTACTGTTTTCTGATGATGAAAGTAATTTATGCAGAAAACAGAAAAACACACAGGTCATCACCATTAACACCATGGCATCTCCTTTCAGACTTTTCATAAGCATGTTTTCAACGTAACTATAGTCATTTTATAACTTTTTTTAAAAATAACACAGTACAAGCACTTTTTTCCTGGTCACTGAAGCATTTCCAGGGCTTTTTTCTCTTTGCCACCCTCCACGGCCTGTGCCTGGTCTTAGTTCCCCGACCAGGGATTGAACCTGTGCTCCCTGCAGTGGAAGTGCCAAGTCCTAACCGCTGGACCGCGAGGAAAGTCCTTCCTTAAGGATCACTTTTCATTTACATTTAAAAAATGCATGTATGTAGTTAAAAAAAATTTTTTTTCAATCTAAGAGGAGATGCAAATAAACCATAATACTCTCCCCAGCGTAGTTTCTTGTGAGTTATTCCGTTACGCATAGATCCACATTTATGTAAAAATTTTCAAATAGCTATGTGTATATATCAAACAGACAGTTCTTATCAGGGAGATATTTTTGTATGAGCGCCATCAGCTCTGCCCTGTTCTCTGTAACAGCTGCTTGGGGTTCTGTTTCACGGATGCGCCCTGAGGGGCACCCAGCGGTGGGAAGTGCCAGCACTGTAGCCGTCCGTGGCCATCGTCGTGGGCGCCTCTCCGCACAGTCACATGTTGTGAGGTGTATCTGCAGTAGGGCTACCCGCTCAGACGGCATCTCCACGTGGTAATCAGAACAGATTGTGCCACATCCTTCTGATTTTACCAGTTTACGTGCCCTCCAACAGTTACAAGTGTGCTGGCTTCCCTGTACTCCCACCTACATCGAGCAGCATCAAAATCCTTTACTTTTACCAGTCTGTGGGTGAGTCAAAAACAACGCCTGTTTCCAATTCCATCGCTCCCTCGTAATTGGATCAGAACCACCCCTTTTAATGATTTCAGAATATCCCTTCCAAGCAGATAACACCACGGCTGACTGACAGCATCCCCCTCACTTCACACAGAAAACGTAGTTCTGATTTTTACTCTTGTCAGTAAGAAGGCATCAGGTAACATTAGGTGTTCGCTGTTTTTTCTTTTCCTTTTTTCCTGGACCTCCGGAGAAGAGGTGGATTTCGCACTTGCTTTGGTGCACAGCACGCCGCCATCAGCCACACCAGGCGGCCCTCCTTGTTTTCTCCACCCCTGACACCCATCTCCATTTTCCACCTTCATTTCCCTTCAGCAGACGCACCTGCCCTCATGCATTTGTGTCGTTGGATGTGTGTCTTTTTCAAAAGCATATGATCTGAGTGTATCTGTGTGTCTTTGGTGAGAGTCTCGTCTCCATACATAGCACTGTGTCTCTTTCCCTCTCCCCTGTACTCGTGCGATCTCTCTCCGTGGCTCCGTGTACATGAGCGCGGTGCATCCAACTTGGCTTTTGGCAAAATTCTCAAGTCTCTACTGTACTAAGTGCTAGGAATACACACCTAGGCCTTTGCCTCAGGACCATCTAATATTTTCAGTATTTAGGATTCTCTCCTTAGGCTAGATTCCCTAGAAAGGAATTTCTGGCAGCAGAGGGTGTGAACATTTTTATTTAAGGCTCCAGACACCTGTTGCTCAGCTTGTCCTCCTCTCCAGGCAGGTAAGCCCCAACCTGCCTTGTGCCAGGTGTCCATCCCCACCACGTCACCAGAGTGTCATGTTGTGATTTCTGAAAGGCAGCTGCCTGGATAACACAGGCACCAGTTTCTTCCCAAAGTCCAGACTGACCACTGGATATGGTTTGTGTAACAGTGGCTCTCACTTTCTCACTCGGCCCCTTTCCTCCTCTCCTGGTTAGGGCACCGGAGTTTGTTGCATTTCTCAAGATCATAAAATTTACTTTATCATACCTCATTTAAACCTGATTGTTTTGAGGCAGCTTAAATCCAATAGTATAAGGAAAATAAAGGAAGAAATTGGGGTAAAGGAGAAAAAAGAATAAAATAGTAGAAAGTGAGGAAGCTTTGGGTGAGGACCCTACCCAGACCCTGTGCTCTAGACTCTGCAGACTTATACTCGTGCCAGAAGTGCCCCTGACACGGGTATAGCCCTGACTTCTAGCAGCTGAAGCACAAGTTCAGAATTGGCGCACAATTCGTAGGCCACACAGTCAAGCTGACCAGAAGCTCAAAGACATGGCCAGAGGGAAATTTTTCCCCCCCAGCCCGTGTTGAAAGAGTACTGTTGGGAGGGAGCACATCCTTGTGAGTTAACTCAGTCCACACGCCTGTGCGGGTGGGAGCGCTTGCCCTGTGGCCACTGAGGTCAGTCTACAAGTCTCTGTTGAGAATTCACATGCCAGGTGCTATGCTGGGTGCTGGGCACTGCAGTGGGGAAAACAGCTGGCCCACCCCTGCCCTCCAGGAGCTTGTTAAGAGGTGCAGACAGACACCAGTCTAGCAATCAGTAGATAAACATGCAGTGAGAGTCCTAGGAAGCGCTGTGGAGTCGAGGCCTGTAGCACCAGAACAGCACGGAAGGACCTGTCCCTGCCCAAGCCCACCTCAAACAGCAGCCCCTTACCTGCCTTGCTGCTCAGCCGAGAACCCTAGACACGCCCTCCCCCCACAGCCTGCAGCCCTGGGCACGTCCTGCTTCTCTGGCTCAGACAGCTGGAGTCTGACCCCCCCTCGTCATGTCCTCCATCCTCCCACACGCAGTGCCCGCCTTGCTGGGCTGTCACCTTGGACTTCTGCCCTGTGGGGTGTGCCTTCCTCACAGCTGCAGAGGGATCCTCTCAGGCCATCAGACCAGGTCACAGCCTTGCCCTCAGCCCTGCAACACCAGCGTGTCTTACCCAGACAAAGCTAAAGCCTTTTTCACAGCTCTGCAGCTTCCGTCTCCCTCCTGCCGTCCCAGCCTCGTCTCCGGACGCTCTGCTTCCTCCCTCAGCTCCAGGCCTGCAGACCCTCACTGTTCCCTGCATTCGGGGACACAAGCCCCCTCAGGACGCTTCCCGCCGCCTCCAGGGCTCTTCCCCCAGACATCCTCACAGCCGCTCCCATACTGCCTTTGGGTCTACTCCTAGGTGAAGTGTCGGAGGCTTTTGCTGGGCCACGAATGACAGTCCACCCCACTCTGCTTACACTGCGGTGCTTTTCTCAGCACCCATCTCCACCTGACAGTGTGTTGCACTTTCATCTCTTGAGATTCTCCCTCTCTGGTGCCTGAACTCCGTGAGAGCAGGGCCTTTTCTGCCTGTTCCAATGCTGAGCATGGCGTATGGCACATAGCAGAAGGTAAACATGAGCTGAATTAATGAAGGTCATGTCGAAGAAAGCTGCTCAGAAGCCCAAGTGAGGAGAAGAGAGCTTCCCAGACAGTGGGGCATGTGTGCGGGCCGCCCACGGGTGGGAACGTAGCAGACCAAGCTTGTTAAGTGGTAGAGACAGACACCAGTCTAGCAATCAGTAGATAAACATGGCACGAGCTGCAGCCAGAGGCCTGCGGTGGCCACCACGAGGACACGAGAAGCCAAGGAGAGGATGTGGACTTGAGCAGGGAAGCTCAAGCAGGGAACCTGCTGAGAGGTGTTAAGCAGGGGAGCAAGGTGATCAGACAGGCGTTTAAACAGATCCAAGAACAGCCTTGTTTGAGAGTCATCAGTGGCCCCGTGTCCCACCCCACAGCACATTATTTCCCCCCCAGTAAGAGGGCCTCACGATAACAAAAGACAATATGATTCTTTGACCGTGGAGCCTTTCCAAAGTCCAGAGTTAACAACATGTGGCCACTGGCTCTGGAGCCCTGTGAGAGAGAATGTTCCTCAGGTTCACCCGAAATAAGACCTGAAGCAGCTGTCAGGGCCTGCCATCAGAGCTTCAGGCATCGCTGTGGGAGAGGTGGCCCAGGAGAGGGTGCAAAGTGAGCAGGGCACAGGTGACTCGTAACTGGGTGGCCACCCACAGGCTCCCTCAGCTTTTGAGCAGAGAGAGGAAGCTTGGAAGAGTTCGTTCTGGGGTTCAGACAGCTCTCTTGGGACTTCGAACATCAGGCTCCCCTCCCCTGTGACTGCCACACACACACACACACACACACACACACACCCCATTGCCGGTCTCCAAGTGGAGCCACCAAGGGCACACCTACATACACTCACACACACACCCCATTGCCTGTCTCCAAGTAGAGCCACCAAGGGCACACCTACAGGCTCCTTTAGTCAGTTCAGTTCAGTCGCTCAGTTGTGTCCAACACTTGGTGACCACTTGGGGAGGCATATCTAAGGGCTTGAGGGTCCTTCCCTTTTTCCTGTTGCCATAGAAACTGAAAGCCCCCCCATCCCAGTACCATCTGAGATTCTTCCTAACACTGTTCCCCAACTCCAGAGTGGGGAGACCATCTCTGGAAGAAAAGCAGGGAGTCTGGTTTCCTCATAGCCTCCAACAACCCTGATGTCCTGTTTCTCTTTGTATCTCTGCCTCAGATATTCTCCCAGGAGTACATCAACCTCTTGCTGTCCATGTATTTCTTCGTGCTGGGAATCCTGGCCCTGTCCCACACCATCAGGTCAGAAGGCATCTCTGCGACCTTTGAAGCAGCTTTCTCAAGAGCCAGTACAGGGTCTCGGATGAGAACATGACCTTTGGCATCATTCAGAGCCAGGTTTGAATCCTGGCTGTAAAAACCCAAGGGAACTTTTCCCCTGTGTTATACCATGGGTGACCCTGCACGAGAACCGGAGCCTCTCTGGGCCACGGTGTCTTTCCCAGGAAGGATAAGACTGTCCGGTGGGTGTTTGCCACCATGGTTGTTAGGGAAATTATCTGAACAGTAATGTCGTGGTGGTTGTCAAAGTACTGAGATGAGTGATGCCGATGCCACCTGCTGGGTGTCGTGGCTGCGGTGCACGCGCTAAGCCGGCTTCTTACTTGTGGTCTCAGCTCGTAAGAAAGCAAGGCAGTATTGAGAGAAGTTAGGAGCACAGGCTCCGGAATTTGACTACCTGACTTGGAATCCAGACTCTGCCACTTAATAGCCCTGTGACTTTGGGCCGGTTACTTAATCTCTCTGTCCTCAATTTCCTCACCTGAATGTGAAGGAAAATGATCATACCTTTCTCATTGGTCATGTAGAAACTTTTCAGTAGCTTTTCGAGTGTTCAGTAGCTGTTAGCCATTGTTGTTATCATTGTAATCTGTTGCTTTTAATCCTGTGACACATTCAGAAACTGAAGCTCAGAGAGGTTAAGAAATTTGCTAGGATGACACAGCTGATAAGCAGCAGAGCAAAGATTCAAATCTAAGTCTCTGTGGCCGCAGAGCCCATCCTCGTTTCATTGCCACCCTGTTCAGATCATCACGTGCTGTGTCAGTTCAGTGGGGATGAAGGAACTAAACCAGGAGTCCTCCGGTGGGGCTGCTTACGCTACGCAGTGGGAGTGGGGTCCCCAGCCCATCCCCTGGATGTGACTGCACAAGCACCCCAACCTGCTTCCATCTGGCCCCTTGAAGAGGTACAGCCTCGGGCTGAGGTGTCAGCCTGAGGTGGTCAGCAGACCAGGAGAAGTTCCCGGAAGGCGGGAACGCAACTTGAACTCAGCTCCGAAAGGTAGGAACCTAGAAGAGGGTGTATGAGGGAGAGGCCGGGCCGGGAGCCTCTTCAGAGAGGAAGAGTGGGATCCTCAGGGAAGCCCTGGGGGTGGGCGGAGTTTGGCCCGGTTCCTCGAGGCAGGGCCTGAGAGTCAAGAATGTGGGCCCAGGAGGCAGGCAGACCTGGAACCAAGGCTCAGGTTACCCAAGCTCTCTGAGCGTCAGTTTCTTCACCTGTAAAATGGAGATACAGGGAGTACCTCCTTGGAGGGCCGTGGGAAGGTTCAAGTGAGCATGTCTGTGACATGCCCAGAGCAAGGGGGTGTGTCCAGAGCCCACCGAGAGTGAGAGCAGCTGGCTCGAGTTCACACAGCCGCATGGGGCCGAGTCAGTGTTGTCTTCCACTTCACCCACAAGGCCGTGCTCTAGGGCCGCACCCCAGCTCCCCCAGTCCTGGAGATCCTGGCTGACGAGCCCAGCAAGATAGTGGCAGACCTCATCACCCTTCCCCAGTGAACAGACCTCTCTCCTGGTAGACCAGGTGAGGGAGGTCATTTCCCATGCTGGTTGTGCCAGTAACTCAGTTGTGTCCAACTCTACGACCCCTGGACTGTAGCCCACCAGGCTCCTCTGTCCATGGGGATTCTCCAGGACAGAATGCTGGAGTGGGTTGCTATGCCTTCCTCCAGGGGATCTTCCTGACCTGGGTTTGATCCCGTGTTGCAGGTGGACTCTTTACTGTCTGAGCACCAGGGAAGCCCAAGAATACTGGAGTGGGTAGCCTATCCCTTCTCCAGATCTTCCCAACCCAGGAATCGGACCAGGGTCTGCTGCATTGCAGGCGGATTCTTTACCAGCTGACCTACCAGGGAATCCCATGCTGGTTAGGAGCTCCCCAGTTCTAGCACATCCCACCCCCCTCAGCATCTGCAAGAGTCCTTACCACAGCCCAACCACTGCCTTAGCATGAAAGAACCAAATACATTTTGTTTGACCAGGTGCTAAGGAGTTGATTATTTCACTTTATCTCAACAGTCCTGCAAGAGAGATCACCCAAAGAGAGATCATCCTGCCCAGCAGGATATTTTGAACCTGTGTCATTTTGACACCCCAGATCTTTCTTTTTTCCTTTTAGGACAGTAACTGAGAAACATTGTCCAAAATTTCTCATGGATTAACCAAGAAAGAATTGTCTATTTTGAACCAGTTCATAATTTTTACTGATAGAAATTATCAGCATAAAATAGAACCAAAGCCACTAAAACTGCACGTGGTAAAATTTGTCAGTGACTATCATTTTCTTGAGACGATTTAGAGCACACAGTGTGACTTGGGAAGATGAGACCTTGTGAAAATGATGACTGGCCATGGGCATAAGGGGTACTCACCATTTGGGGTCCAAGCTATCCTCTGAAAAAGAAATTGATACAGACTGAAAAACTGGGATGAATGGGATGAAAGAAAGCCTTACTATAAAATGTACAGGGAAAGGAACTGAATCAGATAAAAATAATTTTAGCAGAAAATGGGGAGGGCATAATTTAATTGTGCTATTTAGATAGTTGATCTAAGAATTAAATTTACCTTCTTTTGATCGAATGGAATTTTCTTAAGTATTTTCTCCTAGAAGTCTACAGTATTGTTAAAATTTTGGTTAGTTGTTTGTATGTATCCCCAAACATAGTCAGACCTTCCTCAGGGTCCAAACAAGGACTGCAGAATCAAGACAGGAAAACTGAGGCTCAGAGAGCATCACAGCCTTCAGGAGCAGAGTGGTTTTGAGCATGGGTCTAACTGTGCAGCCAGGTATTTTTTGTAGTTTGGGGGAAAATGAAGGAGGAGAGCTTAAAGATGGGGCCTGGGCACGCGCTTTCCGATGGGCCTGTGGTTTCCTGAGGACAGGCAGAGAAGGGGTCTGTCTGCTGAGAGGCTGTGGGTGGGGGCTGAGCCCCAAGCCAGGGAGTCCAGGCAGCGGCGTTTATGGGATTCCTTCCACTTCCCCAGCTGCCGTGAGCCTCCCAGGGAAGAAACCACAGCCTGAAGTGTTACAGCAAAGTGAGGGCCCACAGCCTGCCTTCACCCTCTGCAGCCACCAAGACTCAAGCCTGTGCCAGTACCCTTCCTGCCAAGGGAACTGGGCAGCTTATTTTTACCATCTCTGAGCTCATATCCCACCTAGCTGACCTTTAGAGGATAAGGTCCCTAAGACCACGATGTGCAACCCCAGGAGGGAGAGGCCACACACCAGTTTGCCCTTTGCTTTCACTCCCAGGGGAGAAGGGCAGCAGGATGTGGTTTCCCAGCAGAAAGCAGTGACCTTTAGGCTTGACGTGAGCCATCAAGGGCTGGAAGGAGTGAGTCTCCATCTGCTACAAAAACCTGCATTCAGAGGTGTTCAGCAAGCATTTACCAGCTTCCTCTCAGGACCCCTGCCCATAAGGCAGGCTCACACCAGCCAGGTTGCTTGTCTCTTGCCCCGTATTATGCAGCAGCCCCTCTTCTTGGGATAACAAAGACATCTGTCTAGAGACTTCATACTTGGAGTTGAAGCTGCAGTTAAGCTTATAGGGTGCCAAGCATTCATGTAATCCTCTTAATGATCCAGTGAGAAAGGTATTGTTACAGTGTTCCAAATGAGGAGACAGTTACAGGGAACAGTTAAGTAACTTTGCCAAGGTCACACAGCTCAATGGCGGGGCCAGGATTTGAATCCAGGAAACCTGGCTCCAGAGTCTATGCTCTCAACCCCTTGCCCTCTGCTTGTCGGGCTCCTAAGGTGTACGCCAGGCTGGAGTGAAGGGCTTAGCACCTCAGGCCTTCTCTCTGCCTCTGCACACACCCTCTGGCTTCATGCTCCTGAAACGTGCTTCAGCGAACTGAGCTGAAAGTGGCTTCCAGCCTCATCCCTCCCAGCTGCTGCCTCCCACCTGCTCAGAGCCTGCTTGTGGAAACCCACTCCCAATTGCATCTTGTATCAGTCGTGTCTACATAATCACAAAGCCTTGTCATCATTCATCCCATAGCTCTGTAGACGAGGAGGGATTGGCTGTGTGTCGAGTGGAAACTAAGGCCCAGAGATAGTTCTTAATCCCCATTTTCTTCCGCCAAGCTCCAGGATCTTAGAGAGCTCCTTTTTCCCTGCCTTTACCTCTGTGCCCTGGGTACCCTGTGCCCTGGGTACCCCTTGGCCTGGGTCCATTTTCCTTTAGCTGGAAACACCATTGTGGATTTGCCTGCTTCATCAGTCATCAGTCTGATCTGGTGTTGCTGAATGCTTTCAAGTTCAACCACCTGCAATGATAGACATTGAGTATTTATGACCTCTGTTGAGGATCTAGCGCTGGGCTAAACTTCTCCCTCTCCTTCTCCCCTACTTTCACAGCAGCTCTTTGAATCAGGTGGTATTATCCCCACATTCAGCAGAGAGACTGACCCACGAAAGTAAGGCCAGGGCCTCATGTGGCAGAGCAGGTGTCAGGGCTGGGCCACCCTGGTTTGCATCTGCTCCATGATACTGCTTAGTATCCAGACCCAGGCTTAGCCAAAAGCCCTAGTTTTCTGTTCCTGCTCCGAAGACGATCCAGAAAAGAAAGTCTCTGCTCCCTGCCAGGCCAGGAAGTAGACCATGCTGAGTAATCAGAATGCTTCCAGAGACGAGGCCAAGCCCATCCTGAGCCACCAGTAGGCCCCGTGGAAGGAGTGAATGTGAGCCCGCTCTCGCCCAAGGGGCTGTGATTCATCTCACTCATCAAGTCCAGCCGAGTTTGTAAAAATCCCAGGCCTGTCACATCATGGAGTGGGGTGACCATCAGGTCATCTGACTTAATAGATCTGGAAGGGAATCAAGGAATATGCATTCTTCTTTCTTCCCATGTTTAATTCCTTTTATTTGTATTACTAAGCTGACACCGTGGTTATTACTCAAATTAGAGGTGACAATAACTTAGCTTATACTGTTTCCATTTTATCTGTGTTGGCACAATTTATATAATAGTTAAGGAATCATCTAGAAGGAATTGCTGCTTGCCCTCATCTCTAAGTGTTCTGGGAAACTAATAATTAAAGGAAATGGTCAAAACAAATCCCCTCAAGAAGAATACTAGTCAACTCAGGCTTGCTTCAGGTCTGCTAACTGCTAAAATGTGCTAGATTTTTGCAGGGTTTAAAAAACATATTAAAGTAGTTTCAGACACTTACAAGGGTTTTTTTGGGGGGGTTCGACCCCTGAGTCAGGAAGATCCCCTGGAGAAGGAAGTGGCAACCCACTCCAGTATTCTTGCCTGAAAAATCCCATGGACAGAGGAGCCTGGGGCAACAGTCCAAAGGGTCGCAAAGAGTCACTGAGTTCCAAGCACACACACAAGAGGCTACCTGTGAAAGAGTAATTAGATAGCCATTTTAATGGGAAGTCTCCAGTAGCCTCAGAACGCAAAGGAACACTGCAGCTTTGATTTGTCACACTGCACACACCTGGATTGCACTTGAAATAAACAGACTTCTGAGAAATTGGGATAGAGGGTTTACCTTTTTGCTTCTAGAGTCAACAGCAAAACTCACGCCATCTCACCATCTGCCTCTCTGCCTTGAGCCAGGAGAAAGGGCCGCGCATCTCATTTCCCTTATGAGTCTGCCCACAGTTTGTGCACATGGCTTTACTGTGGACCAGGCTGGGTCCACTGCCTCTGGCTGGGCAGGGAGCTGGCAAGGTGTGGTTTATCTGGGGCCATTTGCAGCTAATGGGCCCCTCTCAGCTGCTGGCCTTCCAGCTTCCTCAGCAATATGGGCCCAGGCATTCTCACTCTAAAGAGTCAGATCTCACCGGGCTACTAGTCTGCCCCTTATTTCATTCAGCTCTGCTGTCTGCCTAGACTCAGAGGGTCTCCTTGAAGAGTGAGGACTTACCCTATGCAGGCTTAAGCCAGAATATGCATTCTTGACAGGGGACTCTCATATAGATTGCGGATAAACCAGATTTTGGAATCCATTGCTCTCCTAAAAACTGTTTTAGGTGAAAGTCTGCCTCTTTTGTGTTTCTTGGATAGTAACTAAGAGGCTGCATGGAAGCCGGAATCATAGAGACCTAGGTTCAGGTCTCAGCTCAAGATACTGACTTCCCATGTAGCCCTGGGCAGTCACTTGCCCTCTAAGGGCCTCTGTTTTCACATCTCTACAATGGGCACAATAACACCTACCTCTCAGAGCAGCTGTGAGGTTGTTGGGAGGTAACAGCTTGTAAACAGATGTCTGGGGTTGTGGGACCCCCACAGGGGCTCTGTTTGCCAACATGCTTTGTCTTTCCTTTCAGCCCTTTCATGAATAAGTTTTTTCCAGCCAACTTCCCAAACCGACAATACCAGCTGCTGTTCACACAGGGCTCTGGGGAGAACAAGGAAGGTCAGTGCTGCCGCCGTCCCCTGCCTTAGTCGTACCTTGGGTGTCTTCCCGCTCCCCTTTCTTCCCCTTTGTCTCTCCAATACTGGGACTCCGCGGTACAGCGAGTGATGGGCACGGTGGGCTCTGGGATGACATCCCCACTCTGCCACTGGGTGCTCACTGTTACCTCTGAGCTTTGGGTGGTTTTGTTGGGCTTTTTTGGTTTTGTTTTGTTTTTTCATCTGTAAAATGAGCATCATAATGTAGTACCTCCCTTATAAGCATGTTGTTAGGACTGTGAGTAAGTGATGAGTGGAAAGCGTTCAGCACAGCACCTGGCTCAGTAAACGGTAAACAGTTGGCTCCTGAAGCTATTTTTATCATGTCTGTTTTTAGTGTGATTACTTCCCTAGCTAAAATTTGAAAAGGAGGTTCCATGGCTTTTGAAAAAAATGAAAGCCACAGGGAATTGGGGAAAGCCTGGGTCCTGTGAGTTAGCTAGGGTGTGGGTTCGACTGCTGTAACAGGATTATCAACAGCTTGGCCAGGCGGAAGGTGTTTCTCTCTTCGTGTCTGAGCTTGTGAATGGCACACTTGGGGATGTGCCCAGCGCGTTCTGCCTTGTCCCTGGAGAGCAGCGATTTCCTAGGATGCCTTTGTGCACCTGCAGGTGTCTGTGCCCGGTCAGTGACCGTGGGGGTTTCACCTGCCCTGTGCTCTGCCACACTCGGGTCAGCAGGTCCAGGGTAGCACACCATTGCTTCGCAGGCTGTCCCAAAGGACAGAGAGGCCTTTCCACAGGCCCGTTTGGCTACAGGGGAAGCTGGAAAATGTGGCTGAGAGCTAGTTGGCCTTGTTTCCAGTTGAAAATCATCAGGGTATTGTTACCACAGAGGGGTGAACAACAACTGGGGCCAACCAGCAGTCCGCTACAGTCTGAAATCTGAAAGGAGAGCCTGCGCTCTGTGACCCTGGGCAGGCTCCACCACCTCTGAGCCTCCTCATTAGGATGAGGATAACATCAGGATGTCTGCCACAGGCTCCCCAACAGAGCAGCCTCAGGGCCTCCCGCCTGCCGCTTCTCCAGGCCTCCCTCTCTCACCTGCTTCCTCCTCTACTGGTGACACAGGGCTACCAGCAACCTTCTTGACTCCTTTGGTGGCAGAGTAGAAAGATTCCTGAATGAACTGGGACCTTGCAAGGGCCTTGGGCTCAGTGCAGTCAGCATTGGTTGAGCACCCACTGTATGCAGGCTCTGTGCTGAGTGCTTTGTAAGGACCACCTCACTTGCTCCCCATGGCATTCCTATGAGGGAGGTGCTGTGACCCCCATTTTTTTTGTTTTGTCTTTATTTTTTTGGTCACACCTCTTGGCATGTGGAACTTCCCCAACCAGGGATCAAGCCCACGCCCCCCGCAGTGGAAGGGTGGAGTCTTAACCCCTGGACCGCCAGGGAAGCCCTGTGATCCCCTTGTTACAGATGAGGAAACAAACTCAGAGAGGGAGCCGCCTCCCCAGCTGGTCGCCCAGATGCTAGTGCAGAGCATGGGCTTCCAGCACCGTGGACCACCTCCCACTGACCCCGCATCAGGTCTGGGTTCCCTCTGGGCCTCCATTCCCTCCTCTAGGAAATTGGAGGGTCTGGGGTTGGGGAGGGCTCCAGTGAGCACCCCCAACCTGTGGGTCTCTGACGGAGCCCACAGCCATGCCCTCCTCCGTCCAGGGGCTGACAGGTGGGAGGGGCAGCCCCGCCCCGGGGAGTGGACTTACCCGGCCTCTCTGCCCAGAGATCATCAATTATGAGTTTGACACCAAGGACCTGGTGTGCCTGGGCCTGAGCAGCATCGTTGGCGTCTGGTACCTGCTGAGGAAGGTGAGTAGCCAGGGCCTGGGCAGTTGCGGGGGGTGGTGGAGCACTGGAGGCGCAAGGTGGTGACCGGTGAGGTGGCCTCACTCTCCCCTTCCCCCAGCACTGGATTGCCAACAACCTCTTCGGCCTGGCCTTCTCCCTTAACGGGGTAGAACTCCTGCATCTGAACAACGTCAGCACCGGCTGCATCCTGCTGGGCGGGCTCTTCATCTACGACATCTTCTGGGTGAGTCGGGCAGGGATGCGCAGGAGGCCCGGTGGAGGGCAGCCACCTTGGGCTGCAGGTGAGGCTGCAGATCAGGTCCTTTCTGGGACAGTGCCCTCAGCTGTGAAGTAGATGACAGAGCGGAGTCCCATCCTGCTTGCCGAGAGCTCACCCTTCTTTTCCCTGTGCCTGCCAGCCGTCCTCTCTCCCTCACAGTGAGCCCAGCAGGGAACTGCTTGTCCCATGTCTCTCCAGCAAGCGAGTTGAGGCTCAGAACAGCTGAGGCAGGGGTGGTGAAAGCAGATGAGTGGACACTGTCGAGCAAGACGCTGAGCGGACAGAGACTGTGCTGGGCTAAGGGACCTGCCAGCCTCGCGCTGAGAGGCACCCCTGAATGAGTGGTGCTGGAGGACTTCCTCGCGGGAAGGACAGAGCCCTGATCTGACAGGATGCCCCGCCAGGGCCTCAGGGACCCTCTCCTAACTTCCTGGAATTGCCCCTCACTGCTGCCCAGACAAGGAGCCCCGGGAACTGTCCGTTTGGCCATGTCGGTGGCCGCCTCATCTCAACTTTACATCTGCTCTGGAATCCTTCTTGGCTCCCTGTCCCTCTTCCGCCCGTCGCAGGCAGCCCCTCGTTGAGAAGCCACGCACAGCCACTGCTTCCCATCTGCCCGCACTTCCCTCCAGACTCCTTTCTTCTCCTTTTAGGTATTTGGCACCAATGTGATGGTGACGGTGGCAAAGTCCTTTGAGGCGCCAATAAAATGTAAGTGACCGCCCCCCACGGGAGCCCGT
This sequence comes from Oryx dammah, assembly GCF_014754425.2. Classification (NCBI taxonomy): domain Eukaryota; kingdom Metazoa; phylum Chordata; class Mammalia; order Artiodactyla; family Bovidae; genus Oryx; species Oryx dammah. Next base: position 22,207,533 of record NW_024070194.1, on the reverse strand, counting down.
CTGCCCCGCCCTGGCAGCCATTCCCGCATGGTCCCTGATTCAGTTAATACCCGCCCTCAGCTGTTCCTTCTCCAGGTTCCCTGGTGTCTAGGGCCTGCTTTCCTTCTCCTCTTTGATTTGTCGGCTGTGTTCCCACACAGCCATCTTCTGGCCACCTGGTCATAGAGAGCGGTGTCTAAAACAGCCTGTGGCAGGGCAGGCAGGGGCCTCCAGAGGAGGACACCCCCACGTCAAGACCTGGAGCCCCCTCCCTGGATCGCTGTAACACATAACCAGCAGGTGTCTGCTCCACTCCTCTCACACTTCCCTGGCTGTTTTCTTCAGTGTATCCATGGTTATAAATATTAGAAACCTCACCTACAGACCTCTGTAACGTGGAAATGTCATTTCACACGGCAGCAAGCCCGACGGCGGGGCATCTAGAGCCGGGTTTATGATCATCAGTGGCATCGCCAAGAGCCAGGGTCACCTCAGCCCTCCACCCCACCATTCTCAGCATGTTCAGGGGCAAAAAAGGGGAACTTTACGTCTCCCTTTCATCAGAGAGGGATGTTTTTCCCTGAATCTCCCTGCAGCCTCTCTCATATTTCACAGGCCAGAATCAGGTCACAGGCCCAGGTTCATTGTTCCTCATCAGAGGGGGATGAGAAAAAGCATGATGAGCTTGGGGTTTAAGCCTTAGACTAATCAAGAATCACTCCCTGGCATCGCAAGAGCCAAAGAGGAGGATGGAATCCATCAGACATGGTGGAAGGAGGAAGCGGGATCCTGTCGGGCAGTCAGGGTGGAGCCAGCCCCGGGAGCCGAGCAACAGCTGCGCTCCTCGTGGTCTGACTCCACAGCTGCATGTGGGTTCTCTCCGTGAGCCGGAGAGAGGCTCACAGTCACATGGCTGCTCCTAGATGCTGCACAGGGTCGCGGCTCAGTGACCCCAGAGGAAAGTTCCTCCCAGCTTTGGCTTGGATGAACCCATGGGGCCTCTCCGGGCCCAGGAACTAGGCTCTCCCATTGGGGGTGGTACAGAGGACAGGGTCACCGCCTTCTCCAGTGCTTGGGGGCAGCATTTTGAGTTGGCAGCCTCCCAAGGGTTGGAGGTGAGGGCAGTCATGCAGACCAAGAGAATAGATGCTGGCCAAGCCAGAAGAGCAACTATGCTTCACATGCTGTGATGGATGAACCCAGCCAATGGGTCAGGAAAGCTTTCCTGGGTCCCAAAGAATGAATATGCATTTAGCAAGCATGAAGGGCATTTGAAAGAGAGAAGAGCTTCAGGCCAGGGCTGCAAGCAGAAGAATGCATGGAGGGAGCAGAGAATCTGAGAGGGAGCATGATGACTTTAGGGGAGCAGCAAAAAAGAGGCCAGATTTGAGGAAGCCAAGGATGGCATGTCAGGGAGCCCAGCTGCTGCCCAGTGGGCAGTGAATGAGCCATTGGAAGACTCTGGACAGGGAAATGACAGTCTCCTCTGGTTTCTGGTGTTTGGAATTGGGGATTTTGTCTTAGGGAGAAAGCTTGTTGCCCTCTACTGCTAGGAGTAGTCTAGCAGAGTGGTTAAGTGGCTAGTTAGTGAAGTCAGAAAGCCTGGATTTGAATCCCAGATCTGATATGTACTGGCTCTGTGGCCTGAGTGGGGAGACTTCACCTCTGTGGGCCCTGGTTTCCAGATCTGTCACTCAGGATTGAATGACAGCAGATTTAGGAGGGTCAGACAAGGAGAGCTGTAAATCACTATGACTGTGTATTCAAGGCAGGAAAAAGTGGACAGGGAAGGACCTCTGTACAATTCATTAGGGAAGCACAATATTGGCCCAGAACCCACCCATCTTACCTCTGTTTATATGCCATTGGCCAGAGCTGGGTCACATGACCACCCCTAGCTGAAGGGAAGTCAGGAATTCGGAGACCAGATTGTCTTGACTGTCTTAGCCTTATACCATGCTTGATTCATCACCTGGGAGGGCAGCCTTACACAGAAGCAGGACTCGGTTAGTAAAGACGTAACAGTTAGTTAACGGTGTGTTCAAATAACCTAATCTTCACCATAACACTATGGGGTCAGTTTGGTGGTTATACCCATTTTACAGGTGAGACAATTAAGGCCCAGAGTAGTTGAGTAAACTGTGCACAGTCACACAGCAGAGCCAGAATTCAGACCCACACAGTCTGACCGTGAAGCCCACATATAACTGGTGAACTTCTGCCCCAAGGGCTGTCTGGATGAAATCCAGTTACAGCTGTCCCTTGCCATAGCTGGACATACAGGGAAGCATTTTCCTCAATCTGTATTTATCCAAACAAGTTGGCCAGCAGGATTTCTGAGTAAGGGGCTATACGCAAGGGATTTGTAGGTAGGTAGGCTCCTCATCATCAACAGATACAGAAAGCCTGTAGCCCAAGCTCTTCCTTCTTCAGAACAAGGGTCTGTCCACATCTCCTGTGGTGAGATGGAAAGCCTGTTAGATGCCAGCACCGTGTGGGCTCTTTCATCTTTTATATGCTAGGCTTTGGGGTCAGTCCCATTTAATCAAAGAGTTCTGGCTATTAAAAGGCATTGAAGTTGTATGACGTGAGTTACAGCTCAGTAAAGGCATTAAACCTTTAGCCTAGATAATTCTAGATTCTTCCTGCTCTAACCAGCTGTGATTCCAGATGGACACACTGCCCTTCAGTCCGTCACCATCCTCTTGACTCCCCATTCCCATCCTCCCACCCAGCAATGCAAGTGTGTAAGTTCCATACACCAGAGGTGGAGGCTAGGAGTGCATGAGCTGGGCTCTCACCAACTCCTCACATCCCTGCCTCCCCCTCCAGTGGTGTTTCCCCAGGACCTGCTGGAGAAGGGCCTGGAAGCGGACAACTTTGCCATGCTGGGACTCGGAGACATCGTCATTCCAGGTGATGGGGCCAGGGCAGGGGCCAAAGTGCAGGGGGTGGAGAGGGATTCCATGGAGAAGGAGTCGTCCTGTGAAACACAGCCTTACTCACCAGGAGAGGGAAGAAGGAGGGGTTAGGCTGTACGATTCCCCCATCACCACCTGCCCAGGGTTTGGTGAAGGGGGTCCACCTCAGCACACACGGAGCACCAATGTGGGCTGGACCTCGGAGGGATGGTGGTGAGCAAGACTGCCCTCATGGAGCTTGGCTGGGTGAACAGACATTACTCGAGAGCCGTAGAAGTAAATGTATATGACAGATTGAAATATAAGCACATTCAATGGCAGTCTTAAAGGAAACTGACCCCCTCACACTGCACGTACACACACCCTTCCCAGCATTTACAGGCGACACAGGTGTGCTAGAACTGCCGCAGTCTCCTTGGCCCCCCTCCCCCCAGTGCGAGGAGGACACCAGGGAGAGCACGCCCTGTGCGTGGACACGGGGCGCATAGCTGTGCTCCTGTGTCCACAGTTTTAGCAGAGGGACCAGTGGCCTGCACCTGCCTGACCACACAGCCTGGCCTCTGAGTCCACTGTATGTGTGTGGGGGCTAGTCAGCACGCCTGTGGATATGGGCACAGGTGCGCCTGTGTGTGGGCCCGAGCATGGGCACACATCCTGCGGGCCTGCAGCCCAAACTGCCAGTCAAGAAACTCTGGGCAAAGTTGAGCTGCCTCTCTCAGGACAGCTGAAATGGCTGAGACTTAGATGCCGTGTGCCTGCAAGATCTAGGCCCGGTGACAGGGGTGCTGCACACCCAAAGGGCTTTCTTACTACTCCCTAGTCACAGAGGCTCGGAGTCAGAGGGTTAGAAGCACTCTTGGTGTTTGCTTAAAAGATGAAAGCTTGGAACAAATTAAAAGCCAGTTTGTTTTCCAGTGTAGGAAGTAATAGCCATCCTGCTAGTGAGCAGGAGTGTACAGGCACTTCTGTGTGACACTTTGCTTTTGTGGTACGTGTGGTGGTGAAGCAGAGGCTTTCTCTCTCGTAGCAGTGAGCAGTGAGCAACCTGAGGCTCAGAAGTGAAGGGACTTAACATAAATTCACACACTAGCCAGCAAGAGGGCCAGGACTCAGACCAGGTCTGCTGCTGCTGCTGTGCTAAGTTGCTTCAGTCGTGTCCGACTCTGTGCGACCCCATAGACGGCGGCCCACCAGGCTCCCCTGTCCCTGGGATTCTCCAGGCAAGAACACTGGAGTGGGTTGCCATTTCCTTCTCCAATGCATGAAAGTGAAAAGTGAAAGTGAAGTTGCTCAGTCGTGTCTGACTCTTAGCCACCCCATGGACTGCAGCCCACCAGGCTCCCCTGTCCATGGGATTTTCCAGGCAAGAGTACTGGAGTGGGGTGCCATTGCCTTCTCCACAAACCAGGTCTGTCTGACTGCAAAGAAAGGTGACATTGTCAAAACTGCTTTTATGACAGTAACAACAATAGTAAGATCATAATCCCGGAGCCATCATTTGTCAAGCACCTGTTGTTTGCCAGGCAGTATGCTCAGTGTTTTTTCATATATTATCTTTGCTACCTTTAGCAGCCCGATGAGGTAGAGAGTATTTCCCTTTTGCTGCTGAAGAAACTGAGGTTAAGAGAGACTTGCCTAAGAGGTCGTGGTCTTGAATCCAGGTGTTCCCATAGCTTGTGGTGCTGGGAGGCAGGGAAGAAGCCCCATCAGGGATGAAGAAATGCATTTGGTTGGCCCTGCAGAGCATGGTCTGTCCCAGGCACCTGCAGACTTCCCCAAGTGTCCTTGTTGGGTGGTTCTGGGCTCCAGGCCTGCACAGGACATCTCTGCATATCCACAAATCCCTGTATGTATCGGAAGTCTTCCAACAGTCACAGTTGGTGTGAGTTATTGCATCCTCTCAGAGCCTCAGGGATAATCTTGAAGGAAGAATAGGTTTGGGGGTGTTATTTTAAGGATCAAATGCAGTATTATGAGTAGAGGAAGCTCTTGGGAGCTCTGACTCGTGGATTAGTTGAAGAGTAGTTGTAGAATTCAGCTGCCAGGGGCCACCAAATTCCTAGTTTTGTTTCCAGAAAGGCAGCATTTGTCTGTTCTCACCACCCACCAGCTCCCAGCTGTAGTCTTCGCTGGGGACTAAATCATTTTCTTCTTTGAAATGAATCACGTGTTGCCAGTCAGTGCTTCTCATCAGCATAGAATGTTTGGTTCCTAAGAGCTTGCTCTCAACCAAATGAGGTTCAGCCCTGCTGTGTCTGAGCCCAAAGACAAGTCAGGGAGAGACACAGGGATGGCCGTGTGTGTGCAACATACAGAGGCTGGACTGGGTGGCTGTGTCTCAGGGACTCAGGTTTCTGGGGATGACTAGGCCAGATTTCAAAATGCAAATAGGAGTGCAGTGGGTGGACAGAGTTCACTGTCCCCTCCTGAGCTCCTGCAGAGCCTCCTAATGTCTGCTTCTGTGCTCTCCCACCAACCAAACAACTGCCACAGGGGTCTTTTTCAAAATCTTTTATGTTATTCTCCCACTTAGAACGCTTCCAGAAGTGTCCTCTTACTCCTAGAATAAAGACCCAACTCCTCTCCCCCACGGGGCCCTGCCTTGCAGATCCAGCCCCCAGCATCTCCTGCTCTGGGCTGCAGCCTGTCCTGCCACACCTCCTGAGCTCTGTTTCCTCAAGACCTTTGCACATGCTCTTCCCTCTCCCTGGCAAGTGTCACTTCCTCAAAAAAGCCCTCTTTCCTCCCCAGCCACCACCCCCAGCCTGGGTCTCATCCCATGGTAGACCTTCCCATGACACAGCAGCACCCTTTCATAGTTACAGTCTCACACTGGTCTTTGTTAATATTTGATCAGCGTGCCCCACCCCCAGGTTTTGTTCCCCACTGTACTGCCTACAGCACCTAGTGCTTAGGCATCCTGTAAATGTTTGGTTGCGCCCAGGGTGGTACAGCAGATGGTGCTGTGGGGTGCCAGTCAGTGTGGTCCCAGGTCAGAGCAGTCTACCTGGAACAGTTCTGCCACTTAGTCCTCTTCCAGTGAGGGTCCCCCATTGTTCCAGGTGGACTGAAGGTAGAGAAACAGGATTTCTGCTGGGAGTTGGCAGTCTCAGCCACACCGTGTCCCCGATTATTGCTCTGTGGCTGAGAACAGCAGGCTGGGGACCCAGTTGTCAGTTGTATGCTTCTTCCCTATCTCCATCTAACCCTGGTTTTCTCCCCACAGGAATCTTCATTGCCTTGCTGCTGCGTTTCGACATCAGGTAAGCCACTTAGAAACCCTAGTCCTCAGGTTCCTCAAGTGAGGCCCTCCCCAACCGAGGCAGGAGGTTCTCTGGGGTTCCTCAGTTTGGAGGAGCCCAAAGAGGGTAACTCAGGTCACAGACCCTCCACCCAACAGCAGCCAGAACAATTCTGATTTTATCTGCATTGTACATTCTGAGGTTCTAAGTGCCCAGAGAGCCTGGAGAGGGTGGGGAAGGTGTGACTCATAGGCTGAGATGGAATCCCAGAAGGTCCTGGTGGCACCCATAGTGCTTTCTCACTGAGTGGTCTTGGCAAGGAGACTAGCCTTTCCAGGCAAGGGTCTCATGCTGAAGTTGGTGGTCGCTCCTGCCTGGAGCTGACAGGGCCAGTGTGGAGGGAGTGCTGGGACCGGCTGGCCTCGGTGGCTTCCCGGGACTCCAGCAGCAGGTGCAGTCCTCATTGCCACCGGCTTATCAGCCACGGGTCAGTCAGGTCAGCGTATCCCAGCCGCTCTCGCTGCTACCCACCCTCTCCTTACTCAGACATTCTTCAGTCCCTTGTAGAAAGTGAGCACAAGGGAGAGGGAAGGGGGCCAAGCTGAGCCACCACTTGAAACTCAGAAAAAGTTGCACCTTTTCAGGTGGTGAAGGCACCTGGGCAAAGCTGAGCCTGCCCCCAGCAGGTGGCGCTGTCTTCCTAGAGGAGGGCTTTCTGTGTATATATGCTTAATTTTGAGCTGGTTTATGGACTATTTCTTAATCTCCTTAAGTCCAGGAGTTGCAAAAACAGTAATAATGTTGAAAGTGATAGTGAGAAGCCCATTGCCAGCATCATGGAAATCCAGGCTTCATGCAGAACTGAACTTTCCCCCTGTTCACATCGCTCTGGGTTGTTTGGGTAGGGCCACTGTGGAGCCTTTAGAAGAGACCTGGCCGGTCTCTAAGTAGAAACACAGGCTGGCTGCTCTACTGCTAGGTTTTCAGAGGTGATACAAAGAAAAACCTATAGGAGTCTCCAGGCCATTTGCTAGAGAACCAGGTTCAGCTGGCAGCACCCTCCAAGGAAGAATCCTTGTCCTGCAGGTCCTTGGGAGCTTGTTCCAGAATCTGTGCACCGTTCCCAAAGGGAGTCTCTTGTACTCCAGGCTGCACAGCAGGACTGTTCTCAGTGGACTGTGGCTTCCAGCTCAGAAGCCGCCAGGGCAAAGGGCAAGGAGTCGGTCCCCCTTCATTCCACAGATGTTGCTAGACACACACAAAGGTCCTGAGCTGGCGTTGTGAAAGGGCATCAAGTGATGGCAATGCCAGGATGCTTGTGGGTCAGTTCTTCTGAAGCTGATCTTAGGTGAATTGCCCAGGAAGCCACTGGCATTTTATCCTTGTAATCAGCATCTTTTTAGTATCCATGATGGGTTACTGAACTATTAGCTCCACTGCACTTAAAAGTAAGAACTTAGCTTTACAGTTTCTGTATCTGTGTTCCTCAAAACATGAGCCCCAAACCAGCAAGGATCTACTCTTTAGCACAAGGAACTGTACTTAATACTTTGTAATCACTTATAAGAGAATCTGAAGAATATATGTATATCTGAATCACAGTGTTATACACCTGAAACTAACATGATATTATAAATCAACTACACATTTTTAAAAAGCCAAAAATAAAGTTATAAAATATAAAGCACACACATACACACAAATACCAAAATGCAGATCCCCATACCTATTAGATTAGACTTCCTGGGAACTAGGCCTAGCACTCTGTTCTGTTTTGGGGGGTTTTTTGTTTTTTTGTGGTATTTTTTTGGACCACGCTGCTCAGCTTGTGAGATCTCAGTTCCTTGACCAGGGGTTGAACCCAGGCCATGGCGTTGAAAGCCTGGAATCCTAACCACTAGGCCGCCACAGAACTCCCACACAGCTCTTTATTTTTTAACATGCTGTGTGGGTGATTTTTATGTTGACCTGAGCTTTATAGCCACTGTTCTTGGTTATAGCATTTGATATTCAGCAACCATCAGGGAGATGGCGTGTGGCATTCCTGTTTTGCAGATGATTAAGCTGAGGCTGAGAGAAGGAAAGTGATTGGTCCAGAGACGCTTAGATGGGGCAGAACCAGAGTGCACGCCCATATCCACACCCCCCAGCCCATAACCTCAGCCCCACACAGCTCCCAGGGTCTCCCCAGCTCCTCTCCTAAGAGGGCATGCGGCTCTGCAGTGCTTGTGTCTCACCTTCCTCCTCTCTCTCTCCCCATGCTGTTGCTGAAGCTTGAAGAAGAACACCCACACCTACTTCTACACCAGCTTTGCAGCCTACATCTTCGGCCTGGGCCTCACCATTTTCATCATGCACATCTTCAAGCACGCCCAGGTGAGCATGACTGTCCTCAGTGTACAGGGCATGCTTTCACTGCAGGTGACCAGGACTCCCGTGTCACACGTGCAGGCAACCCAGTGGTGCAGAGCAGCCGTGTCTGTGATTCTCTTGGGCTTTCACCCATAGCTGATGCAAGATGACAGCCCGGCTTCATGTAGCACATGCACGCTAGTGGTGAGGAGGGGGAGGAGAAAGGCTGACAGCCAAGCCTGTGACCTTCAAGGAAGGCAAAACCTTTCTCAGAGCCCTCTCAGCAGATTTTTGCCCACATCTGGGCCAGATCAATGTTGCATGGCCCCAGCTGTGGCTTCTCAGCCTCGGTAGTGGTGGCAGACAGAAGAACGGAATCGGGTGGGTGTTTGTTGCGGTCTCAGCCCATTGCCTGCCCTCCAGGCAAGTGATAGGATGTCAGGATCTCCCTCCCATCACTCCCCAAGCCAGCCAGGCTCTGCCTTCTCCTAGATGGGTGCTGAGCTGCCAAGTGGACCAGGCTGGGAGCTGTCACTGTGGCCTGGAGAGGAGTCAGGGAGGGGAAAGCCGGCAGACAAGGCTGCTCTCTGCTGGAAATCAGAGCACTTCCTTTGTGCCAGGCTCTGCTCGGTGTGCTTCCTGAGGGTTCTGTGAACAGATGAGGAGCTGCAGTTAGGTGCTCTGTGGAAAGTGTGATGGGAGCCAGGATTCAAACCTGTGTCACATGAAGACCAAGCCCAGATTATGAACCCCCAGCCATGGGAAAGTCCGTGTGGAGTGGAATCTAAGAGCCCTGGTGGGAATCCAGGCTCTACTGTCTGAAGTTACACTTAGGATTCCTCATTGATTCATGAAAACAGAAAATGAGGATAAATAATAGTAGCCACCTTGGGGTTGTTTGAGGGTGAAATGAGTTAATGTAAGTCAAGTGCTCAGATCTACGTCTGACCCAATTGGTATTGCTGTGCTCCCTCCATCCTCCCCCCTCCTCCTCCCTTTCTCCCTTCCCTGGGCACCGGCCACAGAGAAGCCACCTTTGAGTTAATCACAAAAGCTGCTGACCCAGTTAGTCTGTTAGTTTGCCAGGTACTGTGCTTAAACCCTTTCGCTCATTAACTCATTGAGTCCTTACAGACACTGTGAAATCGATACTAACACTATACAGAAAGTTCAAGGTCCTCATCAGTAGGGAAACCAAGAACCAGTGAGGAAGCCCTTCTCACTCACATCTGCTCCGGATGACCTCAGGAGCTGTGCAAGCTGCGAGGGGCATGCACTTGGCAAGGAAGGAGTACTTGGGCCTCCTCCTGGGAGGTGTCTTCTCCAGCTGTCAGCCCCAGCAGATTCCAAGCCCAGAGCTATCCCCTAGGTGGCCACCAGATGGCAGGCTTGCCTTCTGCCTTAGACTCAAAGAAGGCTCCATTGGGAGCTCTCACACAGGCTGGGGGCAGAAGTGGGAGAGGTGGTCCTCTACATGAGAGAAAAGGAGCCTTCCCTATGTGACACAGCAAGTCAGGCTGGGCCTTGGCTGGAGCCCTAGACTCCTGACCACAAGCCAACCCTACTGCCTAGCAGCAGCCCACCTATTCTCCCTAATCATCCACATCGGTATCTCCCTGAAAATCTTCTTTGAGGTGGGATCTGGACACAAGGGGAACCTGTTCTTTGAGCTCCTCCTCCCTCACCAAGACGTCCCTATGCCAGCAGTTCCCTAGGGAGGGGGTCACCTCTGCCTATGTGTATTTTAACCTCTATCAAAAATGTACTCCAAGCCAGGACTAGCAACCTCCAAGAAAGGTCCTTAATGATGATCAGGTGCCCTCACTGTACAGACGGAGAGGGAAGCCCAGACAGGAGAACAGCCTATCTGTGGTCACAGAGCGAAGCCGAGGCCCGATGGAGACCCGGGAGTCCTGACTCCCAGCTCACTGCCCCAAGCTGTACATCCCATCCTCTCCTTAGCACTGACTTTCTTTGGAGAGGTTCCCTGGTGCCTTGAGAGGAAAGAAAAGACTAGGTTTGTATCCCTCTGATACTAAGCAAACACTTCTTCCCAAAGGAGCACCTCAATTGCTGTTGGCTCTTAGGTGAGGCAGACCTTGGTGGGGCCAAACATCTACCCCTCTTCCTCCCAGGAAGCCCTCTATTTTGCCCAGCCTGGCCTTGATGAAGAAAAGACACTGGACTTGGTGACAGGGAATCCGTGTCTGGATCCTGACCAACTGTGTGATTTAGGGCAGACCCTTTCTCCTCCTCTGATCCTCAATTTCATCATCTCTTAAGTGTTCTACTTTTCAGAAATTAAATTTCATTAAGTTTGTATTTGTTTTATTTCATTAATTTTTGCTTTGCCTTCATTCTTTTCCTCCTCCTTTGGGGATTCCTGATTTAAAAACTTGCATTGTTTATTTCTAGTCTTTCTCATAAATGCACTTAGAGTTATAGATTTTTCCCTGAGTACTGCTTTGGCAGCCCCTCTTTTGTCCTGATGCAGGCTTTTGTCGTGATTTCTGTCGTTCTGGCCCAAAGCCGATCTCATAGCAAAGACTTGATGCGGGGGAAGAAGCTCAGCTGCCTGAGTTTAAATCCCACCTCAGCCACTTACACACCCTGTGTGACTGCAGGCAGGTCATTTCCCTCTGTCTGAACCTCAGTAGCATCATCTGTAAAGCTCAGATCCAAATGCTCAGGGTGTAATTAGGTTCAAGGATAATCTGTGTGAAGTGGGGTAGTTCACAGCCCATCCATGGCAAGAGTCTGAAAATGGTCTGATGGTCAGCCTCCGGGGACTGTGGAGCCCTGTCCTCTAGCCAGGGCTGGCTTGGCTTTAGGAATGAGGCTTGGCTTTAGGAATGATGTCTCCTTCACCCTCACCCAAGTCATCTCCAGGACACCCTCTGAATTTTGTGAGGGAGCCATTGGCTTAGTATTCACCAGGCCCTCTTCCGAGTACTGGGAAGACAGCAGTGAACAAGACAGCTGTGGAGCCCGCCCTCACAGAGTTAACAGCCTAACAGGGGAGAATCTCCAGCCTGTAACGGCCCAGGGATGTTTCATTCCAAGTTGCTGGAGGATGCCGTGAAGAATTGCAGGGGGCCCTGAGAGTGCAGCAAGAGGGCCTGACTCAATGCGGGCCACAGAAGTGACTGCTGAGCTAGAGTCTGAAGGAGAAGGAAAGTAGGCACAGACGGGAAGAACGTCCTAGAAACAGCACATGCCGTGATCCTGTGGCTGCAGGTGACAAAGAGGACCGAAACGAGACCCACGTGGCCAGGGCAGGGCAGGGCGGGTGAGGCTGGAGAGGGAAACAGGTCTCATCTCCTGAGGACGCCAGGCACTGGGAGCAGCAGGGGCCGTGGAGGGCTGGGCAGTAGCGTGAAGTCCAGCTCTCAGACACTGAGCAGAGAATGGCCTGGAGTCTGGGGTACCCGAGTTCAACCCCCAGTTTACCACTTAGGCTCTCCAAGGCCTGAGCTGCCCACTCCCCACTCCCAAAGCATGAGCCTTCCATTTGTGCACAAGGAGGAGGGTCATGGGGCTCTGGAGGTGGGCTGAAGTACTCGCCAGTGCCTGTGTTGAGGGCACAGAGTAGGTTCTCCGGGAACAGTGCCAGCCAGTGTAATTGTCCTGTCCTCCAAACCCAGCTTCACCAGGAGTCTGCTCACAGGCTCTGGGCCCTGACCAGCTGGATGACCCTGATCCCAGGACACAGCAGGTGCTCCATCCACAGCAGCTCTGTCATCATCGTTGTCATTATAACAGCATCTCCTAGAGTGTCGTTAAAAGTGCAGACTTCCAACCCCAGATCTAGGCAGTCAGGGTCTCTGGGAGTAGGACCACCTCACCAGGAACCTGGTGTCCTGGGCAGTGGGGATGCTGCCAGCCAGACTCCAGGGCACTCTGAAAGCCCTGCGTACTTGAGTTTCTTTGGGCTTCTTGCTGCTTCTCCCAGGGAAGTCAGGAACCCCAGTGCAGGCACAGCCACTGACTCGCTTCGTGAACCTGTCCCTCAGTCACACCCAGAAGAGAGTTGGGGTGATGGGCCCAGCCCTGAGCAGGTGCCCTGCCCAGCATTGCCTCACCAGCCTTTGTCCTCTCACAGCCTGCCCTCCTGTACCTGGTCCCTGCATGTATCGGCTTTCCTGTCCTGGTGGCACTGGCCAAGGGAGAGGTGACCGAAATGTTCAGGTAAGAGGCCCACGGAGCAGGGGTCTGCCTAGCACTGCAGGCAGTTGGCGGAGCCTATGGGGGCTGTGGGTACATGCCTCCGGGGGAAAACTCTTCACGCCACCAGCCTTGCCCTTTGCATCAGCACGTGGGTGCCCGTGGGCACCCGCAGAACCCTTCTGTGGGCCAATAGCCAGGGGTGGGAATGGCCTTGGGGCTGTCGAGGCAGCCTCCACACCAGATGCCAGCTGAGTCATGAAAGGGGACTGGCTGGTGTAGACTCCCCGCTGCAGGCCGCCGCACTGTCGGGAGCCCTGGGTTCCCATCTCGACCCTGCCACCATATGACTTCAGGCAGCTCTTTCCCCGCCCCTGGCCTCAGTGTCCACACGTGAGTGATACAGGGGACTCTAGTGTGATGGAAATGCTCGGTTAGAACTCCAGCGTCAGTCTGTGTCCAGTTGCCGCTGTGGCTGTAACCCAGAGCCGGCTGCTTTCTCTCCGTCTTAGTCACACACATACCCCTTCTCTGTGGCCGTCCGCACACCTGCCACACCCGTGATCAGCCCCACCCTGACCCCCAGGCCTGCGTGACTCCGACAGGTGTCTACACCCCAGCAGCACTAGCCCCACCCACCAAGGACCCAGAAATAGCTGCCAGCTGCAGCTGAAGCTGCCCACTCGGGGGCCTTCCACCAGCTCCACCTGCCTGGCCTCCAGGTTGTCCCTCGAGTGCCTGCCAGAGCTTTCTGTGCACCTGGCTGCCTGTAGGGGAGCCTGTGACTCAACCCTCCCCCGTACCTGCCCCTGCCCTCCCTGCCCTGCCTCAGAGCCCCAGGCTCCCAACCTGCCTGCCCAGGGCTCCTGACCTGGCAAAGCCCTGTGGATTCTGAGGCAAGGCTGGGGGTGAACCAGGGGCCAGATCTGGGGGCAGGAATGGAACCTGAGCCCTGAGCTCAGTCCCTACGCTCACCCTCAGCTCTCAGCCAGTCTCAGGCCCTGGCGCCTACTTGGGGTGACCTCCCCAGCCAGGACAGAGGGTGCCCGCCTTCACCCACTTGGTGCTTGGTTTCTGTAAAAGTTTGCCCACATGGGTGCCCCACCTTTCTGCCCACCACCTCCCAGGAGGTTTTTAGATTGAGGTGAAAAAGCAAATAGTCTCTCTTCTCTTCTGCCCATCTCTCTCCCTAATTCTCCACCTTATCTTTGGTTTTACTTTTCCCTTTAGTGGCACTCTCCTTTTTTTATTCATTTACTTTTTAAATGATAACACATTCACGTAGTTCAAAATTCCATAGCAGGAGAGGGACAACCAACCCCTTCATACCCCAGCCACCCACGAAGCCAGCCCCGTCCCTGGACATTCAGAGAGATCTCTGCACCTGAAAGCACGTATGTGTGTACACGTTGTCACGCAGGTGGTGGCATTCTTGGAGCATTCTGCGTCCTGATTTTTCACACTAGGGTGTGTCTGAGAGATGTTTCCACAACAGCAGAACATCTGCATGCGTGCTCAGTCGCTCAGTTGTGTCCGACTCTGTGCGACCCCGTGGACTGTAGCCCACCAGGCTCCTCTGACCATGGGACTCTCCAGGCAAGAATGCTGGAGTGGGTTGCCATTCCCTTTTCCAGGGATCTTCCCAACCCAGAGGTGGAACCCACGTCTCCTGCATTGGCAGGCAGGTTCTTTACCACTAGCGCCACCTGGGACACACAGGTATACATCTAGGGCATCCTTGTTCTTTTGCAGAATGTATTCCTGTATAGGCGCATCTTTTCTTTTTTATCCTCCAAGTAACACCGGCTTCTTTCCACAGAGTTCGAAAGTGCAGAGATAGATAAAGTAAGACCCACTTCTGCCCCCTGCTCCCTGGAAGAGAAATCTCTGTCCTCCTTAGTCTTTTCCTCTCCATCTCTTTTTTTCTGTCTCTGTCTGTCTCACACAGCTACGAGTCCTCAGCGGAAATCCTGCCTCACACCCCGAGGCTCACCCACTTCCCCACAGTCTCGGGCTCCCCAGCCAGCCTGGCGGACTCCATGCAGCAGAAGCTAGCTGGCCCTCGCCGCCGGCGCCCGCAGAATCCCAGCGCCATGTAAAACCCAGCGGGTGCCCACCTGCCCACTTCCCCCCACTGCCCCGGGGCCCAAGGTAGGGCAGACACCCCCGCTCCAGTGTACAGGGCAAGGAGCATTGCCAGGGCAGGCGGCAAGAGGCAGCTCCACCACCACCAGGCAGCCACAGTGCCCAGCTGAGGGGCGGGGGAGCAGGGCCCCAGAACCCCAGCGGCCTCACCAGTACTGTGGGGCTCATCTGAGAGTGGGGGTCAGCAGCCCTGGTCACACAGCCGTGGACACTGTTACCACTCTGTATATATATAACCTGGGGCAAGTGTATAACCTTCACTTTCCCCTTTCGGAACCTCTCTTTGTTCATATAAAAGTGGGCACATACCTGCCTCACAGGGTTGATGCAGTGAGGAAATGTAAGCATTATCTTTGGCATGAACTCACTTGCTCAGTGAGTGGAGCCCAAAGGAAGAGCTAAGCCAGGGTGTCTGCCTGCGAGAGTGGCACCTTGCCCCTTGCCAGCAGAGCAGCCGCCTTGCCTGCCCGCCTGCGCCCCTGGGGCCGAGCTCCTTGACCCCTGTTGCGCGCCCTGGGAGGCAGCCGTTCGTGCTGTAGCCTCAGCCTGGCTGCCCTGGTTTTTCCTCACCCTCTTTCCCCAGTGGAAGGCCCAGGAAGCTTAGAATGGGTCTGCACAGGCCCAGCCTCTCCTCCATTTGCCGCTGCCCTTGCCACCTCTTGGCACCACCAGGCACAGAGAAAGTGGAACCAGCAGCCGGTCGGAGGAGGGCGCACGGCGGGGCCGGGCCAAGTCCTGGAAGGTGCTGGGCCAAGGATATGTGTGCCCAGGGTTTTCCTGAGATGGTGGGAGGTGGGCACAAAGATTCTGCCCTTCCCTCCTCTAAGTGTGTCATCCTTGTTCTGTCTTGTTTTTCCGGCCAGTTATGAGGAGTCAAATCCTAAGGACCCAGCAGCAGTGACAGAAACCAGAGAGGGTGCCACATCGAAGGGGCTGGAGAAGAAGGAGAAGTGACGGAGCTGGTGCTGACCCTGCAAGGGCCAGACCCCCGGGTGGGCTGGCCACACACCGGCCTGCACAGCGCGGCCCTGCCGCTGGGGCAGGCAGCTCCCAGAGAGTGGCAGGGGCAGCAGGCTCCCTCCAGTGGGGCCTCCGGGGCCTGGTTCCCTCTCCCCCTTCTCCGGCCTTCCTCTGCTCCTCCCCATCTCCTGCCTGCAAAGGAAGCCCCCAGCTGTCCCCACTCCCCCAACCCCTGGGTGCCAGGTGGGAAAAGTGGGTCTGATTTTTAGACTTTTGTATTGTGGACTGACTTTGCCTCACATTAAAAACTCATCCTGTTGCCTGGGCAGGCCACTGCACTTCAAGAAAGTTCTCACCCAATACCTTAGAGTGGGTTTATTACTTCTCACCCTCCCACCCAGAGACTTTCATGTAAGCCCCTTCCTGGGGGCGGTGGACTGTCACAACCTGCAGTGAGGCCCTGACCTTCTGGCCCCTCCATCCTGGATGCCCACTCCTGGATGCCCACCCAGTGTGGGGCCAGTGTGCCAGCTTAGCACCCCCAGATGCCCTTGGACCAGCAGAGGGGGCCCTCGAGCCCTGTCCCCAGCCATCCAGTTCTCCTGCCACGCTCCTCCCAGTACTTGGGGGCAGCGAGGGTGTCGGACAGGTACTGCCTGCATCACCTTCTGGAAGAAAGGTCTGTGGGGAAGAGGCTGTGATACCAAAAGGCTGGCCTGACTCAGCAAAAGGGCCATTATCTGTGAAGCCAGGGAAGCAGCAGGGCCACATGGGCCCCAGGAAAGAGTGGATTTTATTCCCAGGCTGGCAGAAACCATCCTCCATGGTTTCAGCGTTCACATGGCGTCAGCTGGGGAGCACTGAGACTCTAGATCACCCTAGATATGGAGGACCCACCACTCTCTTCTGCCCATTCCTGGGGTTCTTCCTAAAACTACTGCTGCAAAGCCAGAAGGATCCTGATTCTCGGAGCCATCCCCAGCGTCCCTGGAGAGGCTGGGGAGGGGGCTTCTGGGAGGCCGTCTAGGCCTGAGAACTGGAGATCCCAGAGCCAGGGTTTCTCCACAGTTTGTCAAAGACAGCAGCCCTGGCCTGAAGGAGAACCCCCAGTGGACCAGGCAAGGGGTAGGCACAGCCTTCATTTACCTGCCTGGTATGGGGTCACTGGATGGAGAAACTAAGGTCGAGGAGGGTGGCCACTGGCCTGAGACTCAGACTCAACAGCCCAGAAATCACTGCCTAAGCTTCCAGGTATAAAGGCTGAAAATGACAGTGCTTCCAATTTGGAGCTAAAGAACAAGTGGGAGCAGGTAATGGGAGCTGCTGCACCTCAATACAGGATTTACTAAATTCTCATACTCTTCATCTGTAATATTAGCCCCATGTACAAGTGAGAGAACTGAGGCAGCTTACCTACCCCTAAACAGGGATTTGACCTTGAGCAATCTGAATCAAATTCCAGAGTTCCTAAGGACTTTGCAACTCCTCTGCAGACCCCTGGGCCTGAGTCACTACCAACTTCTCTGGGCTTTCTGGAAAGGAAGGATGGGAAATCTCAAAAGCCTCCCCCAGCCAAGAGGGTCCCTTTCAGGGGCTTCTCGGATCTCCGCCGACTCCAGCCGCCTCCAGAGGGGAGGCCGTGTGGTCCTGGAACAAGGCCTCTCTGAGGGCGGCAGATGGGGCAGGCAGCCCGGGCGCACAGCACAGTTGGTTCTGCGGTCCATAGCCTACAAAGCCCTCATTGAGTCACCGCCGGCCCCCGGCAGAGGCTGAGGTGGCAGTGGCGCCGGGCGCCTGCCACCTAATGACCATCCCGGCCCTGCCAGATGCTCCACAGACCTCGGCAGCGGCCATCCAGGGCCCGCCCGGCCAGCCGGCACCACAGAGGCCACTCTAATTCCAATTAACCAGCTTCAGCTGAGCAAACAGCGGGCAGTGGTGGCCCAGCCCGGGCGGTAGGCCCGGCCTGCAGAGCCTCTGAGTCTAGACTCCAGATGTGAACCACCACAGCCAGAGTCCCATGGAAAAATGGCACCAGGCCGGGCACGGATCGGGTCTGCACGCCGGAGAGGCGGGGGTGGGTGCCTGGGCAGGGCCCTGGGTGGGCCTACTGCCAGCCTCACCTCGGGGTGGGAGTGGATTCTTGGGAAACGGCTCCAAAACCCCCAAGTTCGCCCCTGATGTGTTAGTGTCCCTTTCAGTGGCCTCCCTCTCCCCTGACTACGGTTGAGTGGGAGGGGGCTGCTGTAGGGGAGGAGGGAGGCCAGCCCTTCGGAGAGCTCCAGTACACTATTTCATCTGTATTTAACGTGTCCAGCATTATGATAACCTATTTTAGAAATATTCATGTAATGGTTATAACACCCCTGTGAGGGAGGTGCCATCATTTCTACAGATAAAGGAAATTGAAGTAGAGAGACATTAAGGGCCCCAGAGGGATTTGAACCGAGGATGCCTGGATTGAGGGATGTTCACTGCAGGTGCTGCTGACATAAATCAAGATGCTCAATTCCAGGTTCCCTGTCTTGGAGTGGCGCTGGAGAAGAGGGTCAGCATCGACAGCAGGGCTGGCTGCCCACTCTGTCCTGTTTGCTCAGGTGTAAAATGAGTAAGCTCCAATTTGGAGGGGTGGCTCCAGTTTTTGGCCGGGGAGAGGGGGCGGTGTAAAGCCTTGACATGCCCTTTTGGGGCTTCAGCACCAGGTATGAGTTGGGCACAGGTCAAGCCGCTAGGCACGGCAGGGAACACAGGTCAACCGCGGGCTTCCCAGCTGACGTTGTGATCAGGCAGACAGACTTTAAATGGCTGAACAAATGGATAATGTCAAGTCAATGATCATGTCACGATCCTCAGGCAGAAGAGGTGCCTCCCGCTCCCACAATCCTGTCTGGGATCGGACCCTGAGTGGTAAGGTAGGATCCTGGGCGATCCGGTCAGAGTTGAGCGGTTCTCGCACAAATTGGAAAACGGAGTGCTCTCTACTCCGCTCCCACCCACGCCAAAAAAAGGGCCAGACTTGCCCGAGGTCTCCTAAGGAGTGGAGACCGGAGGCGGGGCCTGCTGCTCCCTGCCCAGCCCGCTCTCCCACCGCTAGCGTTCCCTCCCCGTTCCAGGTCAGGTCGTGGGAGGCGGAGGTTGGGGAGGAGGCAGCATCCTGCCCGGGTGCGTCAGGAAGGGCCGAGCGGGAAGGAAGGCACCACCCCCACCCCCGCCGCGGCCACACCTGGGCTCTCCAGGCGGGCATGGGGGCCCAGGCCGGCGCCTGGCTCCAGCGAGTCTGGGCCGCCTCCCCGTGGGGGCCGCCAGATGGGCCGGCCGCCCGCCCGCCCAGCTACGCGGGCAGGAAACAGCCGCCAGGGCTGCCAGGAAGGCGGGCGCGAGTGGCGGGGCGGGGCGGGGCCACGGTGGCCCCGCCCCCGAGGGGAGGTGCCGGGAAGGCCGAGACCTCGTGAGCCTGGGAATCCCGGCTCTGCCTCCTGCTGTGTTTCCTTAGGCAAGTCTGTTTCCCTCTCCGTGCCCCAGTTTCCCCAATAGTAAAGTAAGTCTGCTTATCCCAGCTCTTTTCTTACCACTGTATGACCTCAGGTCTGTTTCTTTCGCGTCTGTTCCTTGGTTTTCTTACTCAGAGGAAGGGGGCAACAGCGACAGTCCGTCTCCATTGAGATAAACTCTGGGAAGGCTGAGCCTCTGCCCTCCTCCCCACCGGAATAACCTAGCCCCCGGCCCAGTGACCTAAAGAGTGGCACTCAGTATTTCTTGAATGACTCGTTGAATGTCCCAGCTCTGGGACAATCCTAGGGCACATAGAAAGCACTTCATAAATGGACACACATTGTCTCAGATCCACTGCTTACCAACCGTGAGGCTCTGGTCTCTGAGCCTCAGTCTGCCCACAAGTGGCTGTGAGGATTTAAGTGAAATAATCCATGGAAAGCATACAGCAGGTCTTCAATAGATGATATTTATGGAAGAGTCTTTAAGATGTGTAAAAAGAGATAGTAATTTGAGGAAATTTGAGGGCAAGAAAGATATAAAGGTCTAGGTGGCTTGTAATCTTTTGTATACTTTGTATTTTGCAAATCTTGAGTTTTTCAAAACTAAATAGATCTGAAAGTAAAATTAAATCCATTCCCAGCAAAAAAAGAGAAATATTGGCTATTATCTCCATCTGGCAAAGGAAGCCCCTAAAACTCAGAAAGGGTCTGAAACCTTTGTTAGTCACAAGGGAGCTGGGAAATGGCAAGATGAGATTTGAACGCAAATCTCTTAGACTCCACATTAGAAACAAAAAGGAGGAAAGGAAGCTCATTTAGCTTTCATTGCTATTTCCAGGAGAGATCCTAGTCCGAGGAGAGGGAAGAGGCCAGCAGAGTGGGAAAGACTGAGGTATAAGGAAAGGTTAGCAGATCCCACAAGGCCATGCCATGGAGCTTAGCCCTTATCCTGGAGGCAGTGGGAGCCAAGGAAGTGTTCTGAGCAGGGAGGTGACATATTCCTTTCTAAACATTAGATTGGGGAAGGCGTGAAAGCCAAGGGTGGGGCTCCAGGACAGTAATGATAATGCTATGAGTAATAAAAGGAAAAGGGCCATGGGGACAGATGAATAAGAAAGATTTAAGAACTCAAAGCAATCCAGAAGGTGGACATCATACAGATATTCCTCAGCAGCATGGCAGGACCATGAACCCACATGTCCCACTTCTTACCAACTTCTTCTTCCTTGGAGGTTGTTCAGCCCATAGTACTCCCAACCTTACAAATGTCCTAAGACCCCTAAAAGAGCCCTGAGTCTAGGCCAATGCCAGGAAGAAGCCTAAATTCCCAGCAGCTTTGAGCTGAAAGGAACCAAGGGATGAGCGTGCTGGGGTAGAAAACTGAAACAGCATTTCCCACCCCAGGGATCAGAAGCAAAGGACCTGTGATCTTGTTTGCAAGCACAGTGTTTGTCCCTGATACCCCATGGGTGAGCAGTCTCCTCGCTCAATGTATGGACTTCAGTGCTCGAGGGACACGTAAGTGCATGGGCAAACCTACATGCTGGTGAACCTGTACGTGAACCAGCCTAGGGAGCTTGTGCACACCCACCCTTGCAGGCAGCCAGGTGGCATCCAATCTGTACTGGGAAGTGTTAACAGAAACCTTCCTGGAAGAAGAAGAACAGCAGCTGCCATTATTGAGCACTTCTTGTGTGCCAAGCACCATTCCAAGTGTTCACATCCTCCATGTGCTGAGTCTCCATCATAGGGATGAGGAAATAAAGGCACAGAGAAGGAAGCTGCCCACACAGCAATCAAGAGCCTTGAACTCAGGACTTCCCTGGTGGTCCAGTGGCTAAGACTCCAAGCTTCCAATGCAGGGGGCCTGGGTTCCATCCCTGGTCAGGGAACTAGATCCCATATGGTGCAACTAAGAGTTTGCATACTGCAAGTACAAATTCCACATTCTGCAACTAAGACCCAGCACAGACAAATAAATACACAATTTTTTTTAAAAAAAAGACCCCTGAACTCACGTGAGGACACCACTCCCTTGTCATTTTTCATGTCATTCAGTATTCATTTTTAAAAACCTTTTATTGGGCTTCCCTGGTGGCTCCATGATAAAGAATCCACCTGCCAATGCAGGAGACATTACCTAATTTAGGAAGATCCACATGCCGTGGAGCAACTAAGCCCGTGTGCTGCAACTATTGAAGCTGTGCCTCACAACTACTGAAGCCCACACACCCCAGAGCCTATGCTCGGCAACAAGGAAGCCATTGTAATGAGAAGCCCGCACACTGCAACTGGAGAAGAGCCTCCACTCACCTCAACTAGAGAAGAGCCAGCACGCAGCAACAAAGATCCAGCATGACCAAAAATAAAGGAAACAAATAGATCAGTTCAATTCAGTCACTCAGTCGTATCCGACTCTTTGCGACCCCATGGACTGCAGCACACCAGGCTTCTCTGTCCATCACCAACTCCCAGAGTTTACTCAAACTCATGTCCATCAAATCGGTGATGCCATCCAACCATCTCATCCTCTGTCATCCCCTCCTCCTCCCACCTTCAATCTTTCCTAGCATCAGGGTCTTTTCTAATGAGTCAGTTCTTTGCATCGGTGGCCAAAGTATTGGAGTTTCAGCTTCAACATAATTCATATTCATTCCTTCCAATGAATATTCAGAACTGATTTCCTTTAGGATGGACTGGTTGAATTTCCTTGCTGTCCAAGGGACCCTCAAGAGTCTTCTCCAATGCCACAATTCAAAAACATCAATTTAATTTAAAAAACTTTTATTATCCAGAAGTTACATCCATGCTTTGTAGAAAATTAGCATATATGTTAAAAAATGAGAAAATAAACCAGCATTTTCCTGCCACCCAGAGTTTACTGTTAACAGCTAAACGTAAATTTGAGATTTTTTTGTAGTATGTATTTTTTAACACAAATCATATCTACAGTGCAAACAATTTTGATATCTATTGTGTTACCATAGTTAACAACCTTCCTCTTCTCATTTTGGTCAGGTGTCATCTCCTGTAATACCCAGACAGCCTCCAACCTCTTTGTCATTTTAAGGCAGACCAGGTGAGACAAACAGGCCATCTGCATGTGAAGGCAGATCCCTGTGAGGCGGATGAGCCCCTCCGGGGTCTGTAATGGGCCCTTCCTCCCCAGGGCACCCTGCCCTCTACAAAGCGGTGGTGGGGCCTGGCCCCTTGCCCTCCTGGGACTAAGCGTTGGGGGAGGGTGATGGCAGAGGGGACACAGAGAAGGCTGAGCCCCTGGGCACTGCATTCAGGGCCTCTCCACATGTCTGTGCCCCAAAAGTAGGCACCTCTCTTGCTGCTAAGACCTGAGTTGCCCCCCCCAGTACCCTGGGGACCCTGGAGTAGGGAGGGAAGAGGAGGTGGAGACATGTGTCAAAGGTGGTAGGTGGTGGGGGTGGGGGGAGTAGAAAAAACCTGGGCTCAAGGCTGCAGAGCTAGCTACCATGGTGCAGAGTCTAGGGGAGGGTCCGGGCCCCTTCCTGCTTTAGAGGTTCTCTGTGCAACTACACGTGTGAGAAAGAAAAAGAGAAAGAATGTGTTTTCTTGTGGAATCTGTGAGTTTGGGGTTTGTATAAGCGTGAGGGCACAGAAACCTTACATGGGGCAGGGTTGCAGATGTATTTCTACGTGGCGGTGGTGAAGTCGTGCTCACACATCTGGATGTATCTTGCCCGTTTTCAAGAGTGTGTGTTTGTGAGAACACTTGTGAGCCAGTGCCTGCACTGGTGTGTGTGTGAGAGAAAGAGCGATTCCATGCAACTGCGGCAGCATTTGCAGTGGGAAGGGCTCGGGGAGAGGCTCTGCTGTTTCAAGCTAGTGAGCCTGTGCCGCTCCACTTGCTCTGCGCGTGCATGTGAGTCCGCGTGCGCTCCAGGTTTCCTGCTATGGTCTGTGCACCCTCTGCCTGGGTCCCTCTGAAGCCTTCGCTTCCTCATCTGTAAAATGGGGACCCAGGTCACTGGATACCATTGTGATTCCTTATTCCCTCTCTACTACTGACCTTCTGTCCAAACGCTGACCAGTCTTTTCTGCTCTAATCAATCTGACAACACCTTGGGGAACATATGTACACCTGTGGCTGATCCATATTGATACATGGCAGATACCAACACAATATTGTAATTATCCTTCAGTTTAAAATGTTGTAAAAAACATTGACAACACCTTGATTTTTAAGTCTAAAACCTGCTTCTCCTAATTTGCTCAGCAACTATTAATATTTGCTAATCACCCTGGATTCCCCCAGGACATATTTTCCATGAATGAAAGAGCTATTCAGGCAACGACGCTGGGAAATGCCCCCATGGAGATGCTGACCCATGTGCACTCTGAAAGGCTCCAACTCTAAGTGTTGAGACCCAAATGTGCGGCACAATCAGTGGGAAAGTTGCAAATGGGAGGGGGAGGTTTTCTTCCTTCCTTAAAGACAACATTTTGTGTTCAATCTGTGTCTCTTTTAAGCCTCACAGGATGGAGATGTCCTAAAATAAGAAGTTAAACAAGAGGCGAAATCCCATTATCTGTTTTCTTAATGGGTCCCTCAGGATTCCATAAGGACTCCCTTCCCAGTCACTGTGTGGTCCAGGCCTGAGAACACCCAGCTCCCCCCACCCACCCCCCGCGGCCCACGCCCACCCACCACCCAGCCAGGGAGGCAGTTTCCCAGGATTCACATGGTAATGAAGGCATCCATCTTCTCCCAGACACACACTGGGCCCTCCGACCCTCCCAGGCCCTGCACAATGGTCCCCAGTGCAGAGGCCCCACCACCTGTTGGATTTTCCCAGGGAAGTGTGGGAGAGAGTGGAGGAGAAGAGCCTCTTGCTCCCAGCCCCTAGTCCACTGGCCCCCTGGACCT
The DNA here is from genome assembly GCF_014754425.2 of Oryx dammah. Taxonomy (NCBI): domain Eukaryota; kingdom Metazoa; phylum Chordata; class Mammalia; order Artiodactyla; family Bovidae; genus Oryx; species Oryx dammah. The sequence continues at coordinate 22,183,376 of NW_024070194.1, read as the reverse complement.
GGGAGTCAGACAGTGAGAGAACTCACATCCTCATCACCCCCTGAGCTAACTGCATCCTCAGTTACCTCATCTGCAAAATGGAGGTGGTGCTACTCAAGTCACAGTGTGGCTGGAAGGATTCCATCGGGAATGGTGTGAAGTGAAATGCAGACAAGTGGGGAGTGGGGTCAATGATAAATGCTCAGTGATCACTACCACTTTACATGGGACCAGGCGAGATGAAGCATATTGCCCTACTGTCACTGTGCATCACAATCCTGCGGGTAGAACAGCTAAGATCCATTTATAGAAGAGGACACTGAGGCCCAGGAGGATGGGCTTCATGCCAGGAGCACCACAGTTCCCAAAGCCACAGAGCCATGTATCGAGTTTGCCTCACCCCAGAGCCTAAAATCATAACCACTACTTTAGATCATCACCATCATCATTATCATCACAATTATTGACTTAGGTAGTAATCCTGGCAAAGGCCACATGAAAGTCCCTAGGGAAGCTAGGAAGGGTGGGAGACCTAAATATTACTCATCTATGTCTCCCCAGGACTTGGTCAGAGCCTGGCACACAGTAGGTGATTGATAACTGAGGCCTGCATGAGTGACATAACTGAGAAACAAAACGCACAGCTTTATATTCTGGGTCATAGAGTCAGTTTTATTATCTTTTACTTTCTCTTGAGCATCTACTACAAAATGCTCATGAATAAATGATTTCCTCAAATAAATGCATAATTCCACTTTGCGGTAATAGAGGCTGGGGCAAGGAGGAAGAGGGCATTCAGAGCAAGTAACAGAAAATAAAAATCACTGCCTCTGTAAGCAGAATCCTAGAAATCCCTGGACCACAGCACCTCCTTCCCACCCCCCAGTTACTGCTCCCCAGTGCAGAAACTGCCTCTCCTGTACCCTGCCCAGATCCCATCCCCACTTCCTTAAACATTCAGAAGGAATGTCTCTATGTATTTACAGGTAGAAGGACAGAATTAAGGATGACTTAATTTTGCTTAAGTTGAACTGTATGTCTGTCCAACTTCTCTATTATTTAGATTGGTGCAAACAAAATTGCAGTTTTTGCATTATTGAAATTTTCCATTTGATATTGGAATACATTTTCAGTAAACATGGTTATGCTATACATCATCTTAATACACATTTCTCACTTTGTTTTTTGCTAATAATTAGTTTGTTTTTATTTATTTTAGACTATGGAAATGATTTTAGACAAAAAAAAAAATTCGAGCAATTTTCTTATTTGAGTACAAAATGGGTCGTAAAAGCAGCAGAGACAATTGGCAACATCAATAACACATCTGGCCCAGGAATGCACAGTCAATGGTGATTCAAGAAGTTTTGCAAAGGAGATGAGAGGCTTGAAGATGAGGAGTGTAGTGGCTGGCCATCGGGAGGTGACAACAACCAATTGAGAGCAGTCATCAAAGCTGATCCTCTTATAACTACACAAAAAGTTGCCAAAGAACTCAGTGTCAGCCATTCTATGGTTGTTCAGCATTTAAAGCAAATTGGAAAGGTGAAAAGGCTTGGTAAGTGGGTGCCTCATGAGCTGACTGCAAATCAAAATAATCATCATTTTGAAGTGTCATCTTTTCTTATTCTATGCAACAACAAACCATTTCTCAATTGGGATTGTGACCTGCGATGAAAAATGAACTGCATACAACAACCAGCAATGACCAGCTCAGTGGCTGGACTGAGAAGAAGCTCCAAAGCACTTCCCAAAGCCAAACTTGCACCAAAAAAAGGTCATGGTCTCTGTTTGGTGGCCTGCTGCTGGTCTGATCTACTGCAGCTTTCTGAATCCTGGTGAAACCATTATATCTGAGAAGCATCCTCAGCAAATCAATGAAATCACCAAAAACTGCAGCCGGTATCTGTCAACAGAAAGGGCCCGGTTCTTTTCCATGACAACACCTGACCAAAGGTTGCACAACCAAAAGTTGAAGGAACTGGGCTACGAAGTTTTGCCTCAACCGCCATATTCACCTGACCTTGGCCAACCGACTACTACTTCTTCAAGCATTTTGACAACTTTTTGCAGGAAAAACACCTCCACAGCCAGCAGGATGCAGAAAATGCTTCCCAAGAGTTCGTTGAATTCTGAAGCATTGATTTTTATGCTACGGGAATAAGCAAACTTATTTCTAGTTGGCAAAAATGTGTTGATTGTAAAGTTTCCTGTTTTGACTAATAAAGATGTGTTCGAGCCTAGTTATAATGATTTAAAATTCATTGCCCATAACTGCAATTACTTTTGCACTACCTAAATATCATTTTTGCTGTTCAGTCCCTAAGTTGTGTCCAACTCTTTGTGACCTCACAGACTGCAGTATGCCAGGCTCTCCCATCATCCACTCTCCCACAATTTGTTCACATTCAAGTCAGTGATGCTGTCTAACCATTTCATCCTCTGCCAACCCCTTCTCTTTTTGCCTTTAGTCTTTACCAGCATCCAATGAGTTGACTCTTCACATCCCAACCAAAGTATTGAAGCTTCAGCTTCAGGTGGCCAAAGTATTGAAGCTTCAGCTTCAGCATCAGTCCTTCCAATGAACTATCATTTTAACCAGCCTTAATACAAGAAATACATTATTATGAAAAAATCATGTAGAAGTACATGCCAGAGAAAGAGGAAGGTCCACTTTCAACCTGAGTCAGAGACCTGATCCCACATCCCAACCCCAGAGACAACCCCTATACAGTCTGCTGGAGTAAACTGGGCATTTTATATTATTTATTTATCTTTGGCTGTGCTGAGCAACATGAGGGAACCTGGGATCGAACCCATGGCCCCTGCAGTGGAAGCCTGGAGTCTTAATCACTGGACCATCAGGAAAGTCCCTCTCTGGGCATTTAAAAGTATATTCTAGGGAAACCCTGAAAACATTATGCTGCATAAAAGAGACCAGTCACAAAAGACCACATATGTATGATTCCATTGATAGGAAATAACCAGGACAGGTAAATCTATAGAGACAGAAGGTGGATTAATGGCTGCCAGGGTCTGAGAGGTAGCGGGGGGAATGGGAAGTGACTTGCCAATAGATTTCTTTGGGGATAATGAAGATGTTATAAAATTAATTGTGGTGATCACTGCACAACTCTATGATATACTAAAAACCATTGAGTTACACAGTGTAATTTTACTTTATTTGTTTTAGGCTGTGATGGGTCTTCGTTGCTGCATTCTTCACTTTTCTCTAGTTGTGGAGAGCGGGGTCTACTATCTAGTTGTGGTGCTCACTTGGGCTTCTCATGCCGCGGCTTCTCTTGTTGCAGAGCATGGGCTCTAGGGCACCCAGATTTCAGTAGTGGAGGCACACAGGCTCAGTAATTGTGGCTCCCAGACTCTAAAGCACGGGGTCAATAGTTGTGGCACATGGGCTTAGTTGCTCCACACCATGTGGGATCATCCCTGATCAGGGATCAAATCCTTGTCTCCTGCCTTGGCACGCAGATTCTTTACCACTGAGCCACAAGGGAAGCCCCAAGTTATATACCTTAAATGGGTGAATTGTTTGATATGTGAATTATATCTCAATAAAGCTGTTGAATAAAGTTTTCTTGATGGCTCAGATGGTGAAAAGTCTGCCTGTAATGCAAGAGACCCCAGTTCGATCCCTGGGTTGGGAAGATCCCCTGGAGGGAAAGGGAAGTCGATCAGTCGTGTCCGATTCTCAGCGATCCCACAGACTGCAGCCCACCAGGCTCCTCCATCCATGGGAGTTTCCAGGCAACAGTACTGGAGTGGGTTGCCAGTGCCTTCTCCGATTGGGAAGATCCCCTGGCGAAGGGAATGCCAATCCACTCCAATATTCTTGCCTGGAGAATTCCATGGACAGAGGAGCCTGGTTGGCTACCAGTTACAGTCCATGGGGTCACAAAGAGTCAGCCATGACTGAGTGATCAACACTTTCACAGTTGTTAAAAAAAAAAAAAAAGTAAATTATATAAATGGTCCTATCTTGGAGCCCTCAGCCCACTGACAGGGTATTTCCCACCTCCAAGCCCTGGGTCCCAGCTCCAGGTGGCCGTGACTCTGAGTGAGTCTCAGGTCCCGTCACAGGTCCAGCTGAGTTTCTCAGGTTTCACAGATGTCTCCTAACCATATAACACACAATCTCAGACGGGGAGGAAGCCCCAGAGACAAAGCACTCTTCCTTAATCTTTTATAGGTCCAAACCTTCCCCTTTTACATGGTTTTTTTTTTTTTTTTTTTTTTTTGCCACACTGTTCAGAATGTTGGATCTTAGTTCCCTGACTAGGGATCAAACCCATGCCCCCTATGGTGGAAGCACAGAGTCTTAACCACTGGACTGCCAGGAAAGTCCTCCCCTTTTACATTTTAATTTTATTTCATTTTTAAATAGGTAATACATCCTTATGGTACACGATTTAAAAAGTAGAAACATCTCTCTTTTCACCCCAGAGGCAGTTTCCTAGTGAGTTACATGCAAATATGAATATTTTGTTTTTCTTTCTTTTTAAACAAAAGTGGTAGTAGTCTTTGCATACTACCTTACAACTTGTTTTGTTTTTCCACTTAACAAAGTACTAGGAGACCTTAGTATTTCAGAATAAAGGCAGCTTTCACAGCTGCATGTATGTATTCTGTTACATGGAGAGAATGGTCTTTATTCAATCCCCTGCTGCTGCTGCTGCTAAGTCGCTTCCAGTCATGTCTGACTCTGTGCGACTCCATAGACGGAAGCCCACCAGGCTCCCCCATCCCTGGGATTCTCCAGGCAAGAACACTGGAGTGGGTTGCCATTTCCTTCTCCAATGCATGAAAGTGAAAAGTGAAAGTGAAGTCGCTCAGTCGTGTCCAACTCTTAGCGACCCCATAGGCTGCAGCCTACCAGGCTCCTCCGCACATGGGATTTTCCAGGCAAGAGTACTGGAGTGGGTTGCCATTGCCTTCTCCGATTCAATCCCCTAGTGATGGACAAATGGATTTTTCTCCAGTTGACTCTTCTTCCTGGACATACCTCATTTCACACATTGAGTTTGTCCTTAGTATACATTCCTGAAAGTAGAAGTGCTGTCTCATGATTTCCCAGAGCCCCATAGTATTTCACAGTGCATTTAGCTATTCTCCTTTTGATGGATATTTAAATTGTTTCCAATTGGGTGCTCTTATGAACAAGACAGCTACGAACACTTTATATTCCTCACAGACCCCTTTGGCAATGTGTTAAAAGCTGTGGATCTTTTCCCTACAAAAAAATACAGTAAATTTACTCAACAATGAAACCCATCTAGGCGCCTCAATTTAAGACACTCTGATCTAAACCAACTGCTGTCATCCAAACAGAGAAACACAAGGGTGGAGATGAGCAGGGGCCACCCTGCAGTACAGGGATAGGAACCTTACAGCAGCTGGATCAGAGTCATTGAGATTCTGCTCAAAGAGTCAGACCACCATCCTCCTCTGCTCAAAACCATCCCAGGATCTTGCCTTAACAAACTCTTCACTGTGGCCTCTGAGATCCAGCTATGCCTCTGCCTCCATATCTCCATGACCTTCACCTTCTAGCAGCCTTCTCCTTGCTCACTCGGCCAGAGTCACATTAGCCTCTTGAACATACCAGGCACCTTTCTGCCTCGGGACCTTTGCATTGATTTTTACTTCTGCCTGGAATGTTTTGTCCCTAGTAGCTGAAGGAAGTGTGAGAACAAGTTCTTTACTGAGCTACCCACCTTCGCAGAAAAGACTTTTGCCAGCCCCTGAGATTGCAACCTATCCTAACCCCGACCCTCCCTAACCCCCCCACCCACCCTTTCCTGACTTATTTCCTCCATAATATTTATCACCAGAAGAGATAATATATACTGCACTTACCCTGCTCTTTGTGTGCCCTTCTCCCCTAAATATAAACTCCACAGGATAGTGACTTCCCTCTGTTCTGTTCACTCTGATATCCCAGTGTGGGCCCAGAGCCAGAGGTGCAGTAGGTGCTTCACAAATATTGTTGATTACATGAAGAAATGAGGTTGGTAAAGCACTTAGCACACAGGAGGGTAAAGGAGGCATACATGGGAACCCATAGGCTTAGGGGAACCCAGACTTCAACTCTAGCCTTGCTACATTCTTCTTTGACCTTCACTAAGTCACCAGCCATTCAGGACCTCTGTGTTCTTCATCCCTCAACTGGAGTTGATGGTCAGAGCATTTCTAATCAGAGTGGCTGTGAAAATTAATGAGTTCCTGAGAAATCTATGCAGGTCAAGAAACAATAGTTAGAACTGGACATGGAACAACATATTGGTTCCAAATCAGGAAAGGAGTACATCAAGGCTATATATTGTTACCCTGCTTATTAAACTCATATACAGAGTACTTCATGCAAAATGCCGGGCTGGATGAAGCACAAGCTGGAATCAAGATTGCTGGGACAAATATCAACAACCTCAGATACACAGACGACACCACCATTATGGCAGAAAGCGAAGAAGAACTAAAGAGCCTCTTGATGAAAATGAAAGAGGAGAGTGAAAAAGTTGGCTTAAAACTCAACATTCAGAAAACTAAGATCATGGCATCCAGTCCCATCACTTCAGGGCAAATAGATGGGGAAACAATGACAACAGTGAGAGACTTTATTTTGGGGGCTCCAAAATCACTGCAGATGGTGACTGATGCTATGAAATTAAAAGACGCTTGCTCCTTGGAAGAAAAGTTATGACCAACCTAGACAGTATATTAAAAATCAGAGACATTACTTTGCCAACAAAGGTCTGTCTAGTCAAGGCTATGGTTTTTCCAGTGGTCATGTATGGATGTGAGAGTTGGACTATAATGAAAGCTGAGTGCCAAAGAATTGATGCTTTTGAACCGTGGTGTTGGAGAAGACTCTTGAGAATCCCTTGGACTGCAAGGAGATCCAACTAGTCAATCCTAAAGGAAATCAGTCCTGAATATTCATTGGAAGGACTGATGCTGAAGCTGAAATTTCAATACTTTGGCCACATGATGAGAACTGACTCATTTGGAAAGGCCCTGATGCTAGGAAAGATTGAAGGCGGGAGGAGAAGGGGATGACAGAGGATGAGATAGTTGGATGGCATCACCGACTCGATGGACATGAGTTTGAACAAGCTCCAGGAGTTGGTGATGGACACAGAAGCCTGGCATGCTGCATGCAGTCCATGGGGTCACAGAGTCAGACATAACTGAGCAACTGAACTGAACTGAATGATAAGTGTTTAATAAATGTCAGCCAGCATTGCTGCCGCTAGGATGATGACGAGGCTTCCCTGATAGCTCAGTTGGTAATGAATCTGCCTGCAATGCAGGAGACCCTATTGGATCCATGCATGGGTCAGGAAGATCCGCTGGAGAAGGGATAGGCTACCCACTCCAGTATTCTTGGGCTTCCCTTGTGGCTCAGCTGGTAAAGAATCCACCTGCAATGCAGGAGACGTGGGTTCGATCCCTGGGTTGGGAAGATGCCCTGGAGAAGGGAACCGCTACCCACTCCAGTATTCTGGCCTGAAGAATTCCATGGACTGTATAGTCCATGGGGTATTTTCGTTAGGCTTCCCTGATAGCTCAGTGAAGAATCCGTCTGCGACTGGGCGACTTTCACTTCCCTTCTTCATGATGATGACGGTGGAGGTGTGATGATGCAGACAGGGGTGTGTGCTGACACCTCGCCCCCTAATACCGGAGGCCTGGGGAAGGAGGTCACATAGGGGAGAGAAGTTCAGCCCAGATTCCTGAGCTGTCTTACCGGTACTTTGCAGAAAGAAGATGGAACTTTAGGGGTGGGGGTTGGGGGAAGCTAGGGGTAAAATGCTTCCACCAGAGAGCCCCTTAGACCCTGTCGTGGGCTCCCCGCTTCCCAGCTGCCCTTGCCGGTGGCTACACCAGCTTCACTTCGCCCACCGCCCACCCGGAGCCACTTTGGGGGGAGGGCGGCGGAAAGGCAAGTCGGTTTTTCCCAGAGTAGCCCCCCTCTCCTGCGAACATCTGGCCGCGAACATCTGCCCTTAGCCTTTGTCTCCGGGCCCAGGCCGGCCTCGCACCCATCTGCCGCCGCTCGCGGCCCCCGCCCATCTGTGCGCGGCTCCGGGCGCCCCCGCCCCCGCCCGCCCGCCCGGTCGGTTCCCACGGGGCGAGCGCAGGAAGCGGGCGGCCCATCTGCCCGGCGCGGCGTGTCCTGCCACCAGGCGGCCCCGAGGGGCGGGTCGCCCTCTTTCAGGCAGGTGCGCGCCCCAACAAAAGCTGGGGTGCGGCGCCTCTCCCCTCCCGCTCACCCCGAAGTCACTGCCGGGGCTGCGGAGATGAAGGGCGCTCGGGCACCCTGCCTCTTTGCAAAGCGCTCCCTTGCTGACCTCCCGCCAACCCTGGACGCCCGGGGTCGCCCGCGCAACTCTCCACCTCCAGCCCCCAACCTTTAACTGGACTGTTCCTTCTGCCTGGAAATGCCTTTTTCCCTTGTTGCTTGCCTAACGTTTTACTTAGTGCGGTGTAGAAATGACGGAGAAATACAGCGATTTGTGTTCCCAGTACCTTATTCCCACCACCCAGAGCTAGCAACCCAGCAGTTTGCTGGGGTTTTTTTCCCTCCTCCATTCCGCGGCTTGCAAGATCTGACCTAGGATGGAACCCGCGGCCCCTCCAGTGAAAACCTGGAGTCCTAACCACTGGACGCCAGGGAATTCCCCGTCCCATATTCTTTAAAGAATAAAACTTTACAGATGCTGCTAGCTTTCCCCTGTAGTCAGTGCGTCTGCCCTTTCCTCCGAGACCACTTGCCACCCTCTCCACTTCCCAGGTAACATCACAAAGTTGCCATGTTTCTTCCAGGCCATGTAGATTTTTTAAAGATTTATTATTTTTGGCTGCTCTGGGTCTTCTGGCTGTCCTGTACCTGGGCTTTCTCTAGTTGCCACAAGCGGGGGCTACTCTTTCCTTGCCCTGCTGGGCTTCCCATTACAATGGCTTCTCTTGCTGTGGAGCACAGGCTTTAGATGTGGAGGCTTCGTAGTTGCAGTGCAGAGTTTAGTTACTCCAAGGCCTGTGGGATCTTCCTGAACCAGGGATCAAATCCGGGTCCCCTGCACTGGCAGGTGGATTCTTAACCACTCGACCACCAGGGGAGCCCTCTTATACTTTTAATACACAGAAATTTATTAATGTTGTTTGTGGCTTTTAAAATTTACACTTAAAAAACAAATCCTTCTGCATTTCCCCCTAAGCAGCATCATATTTTTGCAGGTATCCAGCAGAATACATACAGGTCTAGCTCAATCCTATTTACGAATGTCTACCTCTGCACTCAATGGGAATGAATTTGAGCAAACTCCAGGAGATAGTAGAGGACAGAGGAGCCTGGTGTGCTGCAGTCCATAGGGTTGCAAACAGTCTGACACGACTTAGCAATTGAACAACAACCACCACGCCACCATTATTTCATTTCCCTGTTCTCCTGTTGAGCGGGTGGGTAGTTTTCAATCTGCTCTGTTGTCGGCATAGCTGCCGTGTTCCTGCCCCATGCCTTTGGCATCTCGAGGGCAGGATTTTCAGGGTATGTCCGTAGGAGTGAACTGCTGGGTCATAGGGAGTTCCCATGTTCACTTTTACTCAGTATTGCCAAACTGAGCTCTCAAGTGATCGTACCAGTTTACATACCAGCGGCGGTTGAGGATTTTTGTTTTCCCACACCCTCACCAATTTACATTATCAGACTTTGAAGTTTTTGCAATTTGATGTGGCAGTTGTCTCCTGTGTACATCCCAGATGTACAGATGTTCAGGCTCAGGAGCTTCTGCCTTGCTCTTCCTCACTTTTTTCCATCTCAGCTGGCATATTACCTCTTCCTACAAGAAGTCCTCCCTGATCTCCCTTAGTTGACTGGGGTATCTCCCAGGCCACGCCTTCTACAGCACTTTGTGCTTCCCCATCACAGCCCTGGGAACTGGGGGGTGTCTGCCTGATCCCCAGGCAGGGATCAGGTTTGCAGGGCCATTGAGCAGGCTGCGAGAACCCTGCAAGTGCTACCGAGAGCACTCCTGGAAGGTTCATTCCTCTCCAAAGTGCCCCCTTTGAAAGGGCAGTAGTTAACTTATTGGTGGCATCTGGGTCCCCAGCATGTGGACACAGCAGCCAGGAACCAATCACCTGGCTCCCTGATGGCATCAACTTGCACCTTGTTCTTTCAGTGCTGTGCCTAGAGTTGGTGTGTGCCAATTACAGAATGAGTGGTTGGCATTTCATGCGACCCCATGGACTGCAGCACACCAAGCTCCTCTGTCCTCCACCATCTCCTGGAGTTTGCTCAAATTCATGTCCTTTGAGTTGGTGAGACTAATGATAACTAGTGTCTACTGAATGCCAACTTTGCTAGGCACTGTTTTAAGCTCTTTATGTGACTTAACTCACTGAATCCTCATAGAGAGGGGAACTCCTCCTTCCCCAGTTTCACAGATGGGCAAACTGAGACACAGAAAAAATGAAGAGACGTACAGACTCATAGCTTATAAGAAGTAGACAAAGATATGAATCCAGACCTCTTTTCACCTAGGAAAAGGGCCCCTTTCTCCCTTAAGTTTTTCTGAGATGTCAACTTCTTTTTAACCAGAACAGTTCTGCTTTTGCTAATGAGACTTTTTAAAAGACCTGAGAGATTGACCTGAGTCACAGTATTTGAGGTGTATAGCCCCACCCATGTCCTGAGGCAAGGGTGCAGTTGGAGGGTACTTAGGGTTGGGGTGAGTGGAGAGGGTGGAACTGCTTCAGGCTTTTGGGGTGGGGAGGCACCTGGGCAGGCCCTGAGAGACACACCCTCAGCCGTTTCCGGGTTCCGGGCCCCAGGGTAGGAGGGGGCACCAGGTGTACCGGGAAGGTGAGTCAAGGGAAGGCCCTCTGCTAGGCACCAGGCAGGAGTGGGGATTTCTGCTTCCGGAAAGGGGAGCTCTGGGGCCACCAGTGCAGCCCCAGTGAGAACAGGGGGAATTTATAAAGCCAGGCACCAGAAGGCCCTTGCCCAGTCTCCCTCCTTCTACCTCCATGGGCCTGGGCCTTGCAGCAGGAGTGGTGGTATCTGCAAGTTCTGCCCCTGACTTGGGGCATCCCTGGCTGGTGGCATCAGCTTCTATGGCTGACAGGATCAGACCAGCTCTCATGCATCTGCCCTTGGCAGAGCCCAGTTCTACATTCTGAGGCTTGAATTCCTGGGCACTGGGTGGGCATGGTTGAGTGCTTGTGTGTCCTCAGGGCTTATGCACAATACTGAAGTGTCTGTGTGTATATGTGTGTGTTGCAGGAGATGCCTGCATGCTCAGTGGCTTCAGTCATGTCTGACTCTTTGCAACCCAATGGATTGTAACCCCTCAGGCTCCTCTGTCAATGGGATTCTCCAGGCAAGAATACTGGAGTGGGTTGCTATGCTTTGCTCCAAGGGATCTTCCCAACCCAGAGATTGAATCTGCATTGCAGGCAGATTCTTTACCCACTGAGCTACCTGGCAAGTCCTGTTGGGGGAGGTATCTACATCTAAAAAGACTATGAGGGAATTCCCCTGGCAGTCCACTTCACTTCTTGGTGGCTCAGATGGTAAAGAATCTGCCTGCAATGCAGGAGACCTGGGTTCGATCCCTGGGTCAGAAAGATCCTCTGGAGAAAGGAAGGCAACCCACTCCAGTATTCTTGCCTGGAGAAGTCCATGAACAGAGCAGCCTGGCAGACTACAGTCCATGGGGTTGCAAAGAGTTGGACACGACTGAGCGATTAACACCTTCTTTCCAGTGTTTAGGACTCCATGCTTTCACTGCCAAGGACGCAGGTTCAACCCCTGTTTGGGGAATTAAGATCCCTCAAGCCAACCGGTGCAGCCAAGTAAATAAATAAATACAATTTAAAAGGCTTTGGGGGACTTCCCTGGTGGTCCAGCAGTTAAGACTCCATGCTCCCAAGGCAGGGGGCCCAGTTTCGATCAGGGAACTAGGTCCCACGAGCCACCACAACTGAGAGTTCACATGCCACAACTAAAAAGATCCTTCATGCTGCAGCTAAAGATCGCACGTGCCTCAACTGAGACCTGGTGCAGCCAAATTAAAAAAAAAAAAAGACTTTAGGAGTGGTGGGAGGCAGTATGGGGTCTTCGAACTGGTGAAGGTGGTGCTGCCTGGGCATGTACCCTGCGGGGAGTCAGCGCCTGGGGAAGCCGGCCTGTGGATCTGCACTTGATTGTTTTCTGTAAGATGTGGGCACTGTGGGAGCTGTGTGTCAGCATCTTGATGTGAGCGATATTGATCTGGGTGTAAGCGTCTGTTGTGCTTGGTGAGTGTGTGTTGCAGTGTAGGGTGTATGTCTGGGTTGTGCTATTGAGGGTGCTGTTATAGTATGTTGCTTTGATGTGGTTCTGTTAGGTGTGACAATTGGGTGTTTCAGTGTGTTGCCTCCTTGGTCTCTGTGTGTTTACTGATGTGTTGGTTGTACAGATTTGGGTTTGGGTTGTGTGCTCTGAGGCCAGCGTGCTGGTTGTTCTTATCATGTGGTACTGTGTTGTGCATTTGGCAGGTTGCTCTGTTGGTTGTGTGTTGAGGTGTTGCTGTCAGTCAGTGTGTCAGTCATGGTGTCAGTTTGCACACATGCGCTGTGTCTGTCATATAAGTGTGTCCTTCAGTGTGTGTGTAGCAGTGTACTTGTGCGGCTCTGCAGCTTTGGCCTGTGCTAACTGACCTAAGATGGGAGGTCCCTGGGACCTGACTCGGCCCCTCCCTTTGGTCCTAAGACTCCAGAGCAGCCGTGGTCCTTTGTCAGGCCACAGGAAGGCCCCACCTCACTCCTCAACTGCAGGGGACCCAGGGAGGTGCCCAGACTGGAAGGCTCCAGCTGCCTGTTCCTTGTCCTGGGGCCTCTTTGGAAAACAGGATGAAAAGCAAAAGGTGGACTCAAGCCTGGACCCCTGTACTCTCCAACATGACCCAGGAGTCCAGCGCAAAACCTCTAGGATGGATGGGTGGCAACAGGCCTCATTTTATAGATGTGGAAACTGAGGTCCAGAGTGGGAGAGGGACCTGGCAGAGGTTTCCGCAGCTATTAAGGACAGACAGCTGGAAATCCCCACACGCTCACGTACCCATCCACAGCCTTCTGCTGGTTTGCAGGGTTGAAAACTTGAGGACCCTGGAAAGACACAGAACTGTTCTGGCTCCCATTTCTGAATGCTCCCAACTGACGGCATAACCTTGCGGACTAAGTTCAGCTTTTGTCTCCTTTTTGCACACATGGTAACTGAGGACCTTAAGCTAACCATTCATTCGACAGATATTACTCTAAATATTACTCTATTGTAAGCACTATGCTGTGTGACCTTGAGCAAGTCGCTTGCCCTCTCTGGGTCAGGCCCTGTGCTCAGCTCTAGGGACACAGCAGTGACTGAAGGAGCTCACAGCCTGGAAACGGTGTGGAGAAGATGGACAATTACCAAGAAAACAATGATCATTTCAGATGGTAATAAGCTCTATGAATGATGAAGATCAGAACAGGAAAGAAAGGGAACAGCCCAGCAAAGTTTTAAGGTCTCTCAAGAGGAGACTTCTGACCTGAGACTTGATGAATGAGCAGTCTTATAAAGACCCAAATGGGCCTTCAAGTGAGAGGGAACAGCAAAGGCAAAGGCCCTGAGGCAGGACCACACCAGGTAGTAAAGGAGGCCCTGGGGCTGGTGAGACAAAGGGAAGGGCAAGAGATGCGGTTGGTGGGGCTGGTGGTGCTGTCAGGGGCTGCGGGCAGGGAGGAGCTTGGATTCTCTTCTCAGCATGATGGGCAGAGAGGAGTGTTGGCTGAGCACACAGTTCTGGGGGTAGAGTGTGCAGGGAACGCTTGCAGTCTCCCATTACGGGGGGGTGGGGGGGGCGGGGACAACCAGAGCCAAAGGTCTCTCCCCCGCAGCTCCGGCAGCCCCAGCCCAGAGGCGCCGGCCTGGCGGCTGGAAGACTGCGCTGCGGGCACATCTGGGGAACAGCTGCCGGGCCAGGGCCAGAGCGGGTCACGTGGCCCAGGCAGGCCCGCCCTGGAGCCTACAAGGCCAAGACTCCTGGGAGGGGCAGTGGGGAATGTGCCGGACATGTACACAAATCCGTAAGGAGTTACCCTGCAGTGTAGACACGCATGCAGTGTAGACACACACACACACAAGCCCCTCAGTCCCTCACAGCCACTCTTTTAGGAACCAGACCACTTAGTTTCAATGCCACATCCCAGCTGTGTGATCCGAAGCTCTCAACTTCTCTGGGCCCCAGTGACCTCAGCTGTAAAGGGGACATAGTATTACCACCTCAATCATGAGTTGTTTTTCTCTCATCAACAAATACTCATTGAGTGCCTCCTGTGTGCCAGGCACTGCGCTCTGCTTTGGGTTACAGCAATGATGATGACAGCTGTGGTCCCTGCCCTCCTGAGCTCCCTATCTTAAGTTAAACTTGGAACCAGGCCTGACCCAGAGTGAGCACTTAAGAAATGGGAGCCATTGCCTTGAGCCCTGGAAGCCAGAGGAAGGATAGTAAAGGCAGAAAAGGAGCCGTGGTGACAGAGACAATAACGAAAGACCTCGCCATTCATCACTTCCTGGAATAGCTTGTTTCATTCTCATAATCGCTCCACAGAGACAAATAAGGGTTAGGTCCAGTTTACACTTGAGGAAACCGAGGCACAGTTTATCAATGGAAGAGCCAAGATTTGAAGGTGTGAAGGGCTGGGCCCTTCTCTCTGGGCCCCAGTATTCCCATCTGTGAAATGGGGTACTGTATCCACACAGCTGCTGCCAGTCCCAGAGAGCAGCTGTGAAACTCAGAGGTGTGTGCAAAGGCTTTCTGAGGGACTAGTGACAGACTTTACTTGGGGGGCTCCAGAAGCACTGCAGATCGTGACTGCAGCCATGAAGTTAAAAGACACTTGCTCTTTGGAAGAAAAGCCATGATCAACCTAGACAGCCTATTAAAAAGCAGAGACATTACCTTGCCAACAAAAGTTCATCTACTCTAATCTATGCTTTTTCCAGTAGTCATGTATGGATGTGAGAGTTGGGCCATAACCGCTTCAGTCGTGTCCGACTCTGTGCGACCCCACAGATGGCAGCCCACCATCCCTGGGCACTGAAGAATTGATGCTTTTGAACTGTGGTGCTGGAGAAGACTCTTGAGAGTCTCTTGGACTGCAAGGAGATCCAACCAGTCAATCTTAAAGGAAATCAGTCCTAAATATTCATTGGAAGAACTGTTGTTGAAGCTGAACCTCCAATACTTTGGCCACTTGATGCTAAGAACTGACTTATTTGAAAAGACCCCGATTCTGGGAAAGATTGAAGTCAGGAGGAGAAGGGGACAATAGAGGATGAGATGGTTGGATGGCATCACCAACTTGATGGACATGAGTTTGAGCAAGCTTCAGGAATTGGTGATGAACAGGAAAGCCTGGCATACTGCAGTCCATGGAGTCTCAAAGAGTCAGACATTGGGAGCAACTGAAATGAATTGAAGGACTAGTAGCGGAACCCTGGGGTGGGACTGTTGGGGGGTCCTTTAAGGAGTCCTCCAAACTTTCTGGCCAAAAGAGTGGTCTGGGTCTGTTTTCCTGAGCTGGCTTGGTAGTGGGGTTAGGAGGCAAATACTCCCTTAATTCACACTACCAAGGAGAAGGACAAAAAAATGCCCATTTGGCAAAAATATAAACAAGCAGTCTTTATTCCAACTCCTTGTCAGACCTTAAAAATGCTGGAGATAAAAACCAAAGTCTGGAAGTACTGAAAATTTTCTGGAGTGAAATGGAGCCAGATTTTTTTGCCCCCACAGGCTTAGGTGTGTGTATAGGGGAGTGTCATTATTTCAATTGGCAAGTTTGAAGGGAGCACAGTGAAGGGAACATTTCATGGGATCTGAAAGCCCACCTTCCAGAGTTCACTAAAAACTGCTGGGAACTAGGACTTCCCTGGCGGTCCAGCAGTTAAGATGCCACTCTTCTAATGCAGGAGGCATGGGTTCAACCCCTGGTCAGGGAACTAAGATCCCACATGCCCTTTAGCATGGCCAAAACATTAAAAAATTAAAATAAAAAAAATTGGGAGCATAATTGCAGCCAAACGCTTCTTAGGGCCAGGCCTAGACTTGAAAAGATGCTCTTACTGTCTACTGTTTAGTGAGCATCTGCTCTGTGCCAAGACCACAGTAGGAGCTTTGCAAAGCTTAATCTCAGTGACTCCTAGAAATAGCCTAAGGAGTTAGGAACTTCTATCATTTTGCCAATGAGGAAGCAAAGGCTCAGAGAGGTGAAATGTCTTGGTCCGGGTCACACAGTATAACAAGGATTTAAATCTTGAACTGTTGGACCCCAAGCCCTGGCCCTTTGCACTATTCTGTAGCCAACTGTCTCTTCTCAAATGATCAGACCTTTACAGGCCCCTTACATGTCTTCATTCAGGCCTTATCTCCTTGTGCTTTTCCCTCATAAAGTGCCTAGAAGATAAGTCACCTCCTTTAGGAAGCCTCCCTGATTTCCTCCAAAATAGGACTCATCCTTTCTTTGAGTGGCTAATGCACATAGCGGGCAATTTGCATAATATAGTCTCCATACAGCTAACACAGGACCTGGCAGGAGGGGGACGCTCGTGAATGTGAGGTACACTTAACTACTGGGAGTCATAACGGTCTCTTGACTTTCTCTCTCCCCTCTGTTTGTCTGCAAAGGGTCTTTGAGATTCTACCTAGTCCTAATCAGCAGTCAGATCAGAGGGAGATATACTAAACATTTGGAGTTGGCTTTTTTCTTACATAAAGTAGCCCATGAATACACTTCTGTTTAAAAATATATTCAAGGGGACTTCCCCAGTGGTCCAGTGGTTTAGGATCCACCTTCCAATGCAGGGGATGTGGGTTCAATCCCTGGTCAAGGAACTAAGGTTCTATATGCCATGAGGCAACTAAGCCGACATGCCACAAGGAAGACCCACCCCAGCCAAAAAAAATCATTTAAGTGAAAGTGATAATCACTTAGTCATGGCCAACTCTTTGTAACCCTATGGACTGTAGGCTGACAGGCTCCTCTGTCTGTGGAATTCTCTAGGCAAGAATACTGAAGTGGGTTGACATTTCCTTCTCCAGGGGATCTTCCCGACCCAGGGATCCAACCCCGGTCTCTCACATTGCAGGCAGTTTCTTTACCATCTGTGCCACCAGGGAAGCCAAATATAAGAAATACCTAGTGTAATGGATACATAGACCTAAAGCGATAAAACTTCTGGGAAAACAGAAGACAAAAGCTTTGTGATCTTGGGTTAGGCAGAGATTTTTTAAAAATATGACAAAAATGCATGACTTATAAAATTAAAAATTGATAAATTGAACATCAAATTTAAAACTTCTGCTCTTCCAAAAACATTATTAAGAGGATAAAAAACCTAGACACACACTGGAGAAAACATTCATAAATCATTTATCTGACAAACGATCTGTGTTCAAAATTTATGAAGAAGTCTCAAAAATCTACAATATGAAAACAAACAACCAAATTAAAAGAAACGGACAAAAGATGAAAGGGTGGCATGAGGGAGCCTTATGATGGAACTGCTCTGTGTATTCACTCTGCTGATGGTCACACAAGTCTACACATGTAATAAAAACATACATTAGTGCATGTTCAGTCCAGTCTCTCAGTTGTGTTTGACTCTTTGCGACCCCATGGACTGCAGTACGCCAGGCTTCCCTGTCCATCGGCAACTCCCAGAGCTTACTCAAACTCATGTCCATTGAGTCAGTGATGCCATCCAACAATCTCATCCTCTGACATCCCCTTCTCCTCTGGCCTTCAATCTTTCCCAGCATCAGGGTCTTTTCAGATAAGTCAGTTCTTCGCATCAGGTGGCCAAAGTATTGGAGTTTCAGCTTCAGCATCAGTCTTTCCAATGAATATTCAGAACTGACTGGTTGGATCTCCTTGCTGTTCAAGGGACTCTCAAGAGTCTTCTCCAGCACCACAGTTCAAAAGCATCAGTTCTTCAGTGCTAGGTTTTCTTTATGGTCCACCTCTCACATCCATACATGACTACTGGAAAAACCACAGCTTTGACTAGATGGACTTTTGTTGGCAAAGTAATATCTCTGCTTTTAATATGCTATCTAGGTTGATCATAGCGTTTCTTCCAAGGAGCAAGCATCTTTTAATTTCATGGCTGCAGTGCATGTAAATCAGTTAAAATCTGAATCTCACCAGAAATCAGGTAAAAGCTTATTGTGATATTGTACTGTAAGTAGGCAAGTTTCCCATTAGGGAAACTGGGTAAAGGATACAAGGTATCTCTGTTATTTCCTACAACTGCATGTAAATCTACAATTACCTAAAAATAACTCATATGAGCAAAAGAATATCTTCATCAAAGGAGATATATGGATAGCATATAGGTACATGAAAAGATGCTCAATATCTTTAGTCATTAGGAAAATACAAATTAATACCACAGTGAAGTGAAAGTGAAGCCGCTCAGTCGTGTCCGACTCTTCGCGACCCCATGGACTATAACTCACCAGGCTCCTCCCTCCATGGGATTCTCCAGGCAAGAGTACTGGAGTGGGTTGCCATTTTCCTTCTCCAGGGAATCTTCCCGACCCAGGGATTGAACCCAGGTCTCCCACATTCCAGGCGGATGCTTTAACTTTTAAGCCACCAGGGAAGCCCGATACCACAGTGAGACACCACAACTCATCTTTTGGAATGGCTTTTAGCTCTTATTAGCCATTCTCATGGACAAGCATACAACTGTTAGAGAAGATGTGGAGGAAAATGGATGGAATGGGATACTGATGGGAATGTAAAATGACGCAACCACTGTGGAAAAGAGTTTAGCAGTGTCTTTTCTTTTCTTTTTTTGGCTGCAAGGCTTGGGCGGTCTTAGTTCCTGGACCAGGGACTGAACTCATGCCCTCAGCAGTAAAATTGCAGAATCGTAATCACTGGAGTGCCAAGGAATTCCCAGCAGTTTCTTATGAAGTTAAATAAATATCTACTATGTAACCCAGTCATTTCACTACTAAGTGTCTACCTAGAAGAAATGAAAGCATAGATTCATAGAAATACATGTATATAAGAGTTCATGGCCGCTTTATTTGTACTAACCAAAAACTGTAAACAGGGACTTCCCTGATGGTCCAGTGGTTAAGAATCCACCTTGCAATGCAGGGGACACAGGTTGGATCCCTGGTTAGGGAACTAAGATCCTACATGCCTCAGAGCAACTAGGCCAGCAGCTCGCCACAAGGACTGAACCCTCGCACAGCTTGAAAGTCCACAACCGCATTGATACAACAAAAACCCATCGAAGAGTCCCGTCTGCCGCAACTAAGACTAGAAGCAGCCAAACCCAAAAACCTGGAAACAACTCAAATGCTCATCAACAGGGGAGCAGTTGGTATAGCCACAGCCTACTTACTGCTCGGCAATAAGAAGTAATAAACATTCTCAAAATAATTATGCCAAATTAAAAAAACTAGGCTGAAAATGCTTTAAGAAATTAGAGTATATACTGTGTACATTATATACTGTCCTTGGGTATATAAAATTCTAGAAAATGCAAACTGATCTATAGAGTGCTTGGGCACTGGGTGGAAGAGGCAGGAGGGAGGGATTTCAAGCAGCAGATTAAAATTTTTAGGGGTGATGAAGCATATAATTTTCCTAAATGTGGTGATGATGCATGGGTTTATGTGTATGTCAGACCTTATCAGATTGGACACTTTAAATATTTGCAGTTTGGGTATGTCAGTTATACTTCAACAACATTGTTTTAGGGAATTCCTTGAAGGTCCAGTGGTCAAGACTTGCGCTTTTACTGCCAAGGGCACAGGATCAAGCCCTAGTTGGGGAGCTAAGATCCCACGAGCCGAGTGCTACACCACAAACAAACAACAAGCAAAAACCATTGTTGTTGGTTTTTACTCAAAAAAGGATGAAATATCTCTGTGAAGATTACAGTGAAATTTTGATTTCATATTGCTTCCCTTCCCTTCTCAGCTCAGTTCAGTCCAGTCACTCAGTCGTCTCCGACTCTCTGCGACCCCATGAATCGCAGCACGCCAGGCCTCCCTGTCCATCACCAACACCCGCAGTTCACGCAAACTCACGTCCATCGATTCAGTGACGCCATCCAGCCATCTCATCCTCCGTCGTCCCCTTCTCCTCCTGCCCCCAATCCCCCCCAGCATCAGAGCCTTTTCCAATGAGTCAACTCTTCTCATGAGGTGGCCACAGTACTGGAGTTTCAGCTTTAGCATCATTCCTTCCAAAGAAATCCCAGGGCTGATCTCCTTCAGAATGGACTGGTTGGATCTCCTTGCAGTCCAGGGGACTTTCAAGAGTCTTCTCCAACACCACAGTTCAAAACCATCAATTCTTCAGCGCTCAACTTTCTTCACAGTCCAACTCTCACATCCATACATGACCACAGGAAAAACCATAGCCTTGACTAGACGGACCTTTGTTGGCAAAGTAATGTCTCTGCTTTTCAATACGCTGTCTAGGTTGGTCATCCCTTCTCAGGTAATCTTAATAATTTAGTATCTACCTTAGTATTTTTTTTAACTTTCTTGTTTTTTTTTATTGAGGTGGAGTTTAAATACAATGAAATGCACAAAAGTATATAATTTAAAGTATTTTGACTAACTCATACACTGTGTAACCTACACCTGTAACCTGCATGACATGGACCATTTCCATTCCTCTAGAAAGATTCCCTAAATTCCTGGCAACTCTCACTTTCTACTCCCAGAGGCAACCATCATTCTGATTTCTTTCCTCTAGATGAACTGTGCCTGTTCTATTGTATTCTTCATGTAAAAGAAATCACACAATGTTGTGTTTGAATTTTTTTTTTCTATAGCATAATTTTCTCTCTTGTTTTAAATTTCTTTCCAAATCCACACGCACTTGAGATCAGTAAGAGATCCTGCCTTGACCCCTGGTCTAAAACTTGCTTTCTCCACCAACAGTAGGATCCAGAAATGTCTCAGAGCCATGCTTCCCACCTGCTGCACAGCCAGGTCACTGCATTGATGTCTCATTCATAGATTATATCATGTTGATGGACATTTACATTGTTTCAACTACCCCCCTTGCAAGTAGCACCTCAGTGAAACATGTTGAACAGACATCCTTTGTGCCCCTGTGTGTAGGTTTCTCTGGAATAGATTCCAGCAAGTGGATTTGCTGGATCAATTAATAAACACTAGTACTCTTGCCTGAAAAATCCATGGACAGAGGAGCCTGGTAGGCTGCAGTCCATGGGGTCGCTACTAGTCGGACACGAATGAGCGACTTCATCTTCACTTTTCACTTTCATGCATTGGAGAAGGAAATGGCAACCCACTCCAGTGTTCTTGCCTGGAGAATCCCAGGGACGGGGGAGTCTGGTGGGCTGCTGTCTCTGGGGTCACACAGAGCCGGACACGACTGAAGCGACTTAGCAGCAGCAGCAGCAGCAGCAGGTAATGAATAAATTCTTTGCAGCCGAAGATGGAGAAGCTGTATACAGTCAGCAAAAACAAGACCGGGAGCTGACTGTGGCTCAGATCATGAACACCTTATTGCCAAATTCAGACTTAAATTGAAGAAAGCAGGGAAAACCACTAGACCATTCAGGTATGACCTAAATCAAATCCCTTATGATTATACAGTGGAAATGAGAAATAGATTTAAGGGACTAGATCTGATAGACAGAGTGCCAGATGAACTATGGACAGAGGTTGGTGACATTGTACAGGAGACAGGGATCAAGACCATCCCTGGTGGCTCAGATGGTAAAGCATCTACCTGCAACGCAGGAGACCTGGGTTCAATCCCTGGGTCAGGAAGATTTCCTGGAGAAGGAAAGGGCAACCCACTCCAGTATTCTTGCCTGGAAAATTCCATGGACTGAGGAGCCTGGTGAGTTACAGTCCATGGGGTTGCAAGAGTCCGACATGGAAAAGAAATGCAAATAAAGCAAAATGGCTGTCTGAGGAGGCCTTACAAATAGCTGTGAAAAGAAGGGAAGCAAAAAGCAAAGGAGAAAAGGAAAGATATAAGCATCTGAATGCAGAGTTCCAAAGAATAGCAAGGAGAGATAAGAAAGCCTTTCTCAGAGATCAGTGCAAAGAAATAGAGGAAAACAACAGAATAGGAAAAACTAGAGACCTCTTCAAGAAAATTAGAGATACCAAGGGAACATTTCATGCAAAGATGGGCTCGATAAAGGACAGAAATGGTATGGACCTAACAGAAGCAGAAGAAATTAAGAAGAGATGGCAAGAATACACAGAAGAACTGTACAAAAAAACATCTTCAAGACCAAGATAATCACGATGGTGTGATCACTCATCTAGAGCCAGACATCCTGGAATGTGAAGTCAAGTGGGCCTTAGAAAGCATCACAACGAACAAAGGTAGTGTAGGTGATGGAATTCCAGTGTAGCTATTTCAAATCCTGAAAGATGATGCTATGAAAGTGCTGCACTCAATATGCCAGCAACTTTGGAAAACTCAGCAGTGGCCACAGGACTGGAAAAGGTCAGTTTTCATTCCAATCCCAAACAAAGACAATGCCAAAGAATGCTCAAACTACCGCACAATTGCACTCATCTCACACACTAGTAAAGTAATGCTCAAAATTCTCCAAGTCAGGCTTCAGCAATACGTGAACCGTGAACTCCCTGATGTTCAAGCTGGTTTTAGAAAAGGCAGAAGAACCAGAGATCAAATTGCCAACATCCGCTGGATCATCACAAAAGCAAGAGAGTTCTAGAAAAACATCTATTTCTGCTTTATTGACTATGCCAAAGCCTTTGACTGTGTGGATCACAATAAACTGTGGAAAATTCTGAAAGAGATGGGAATACCAGACCACCTGACCTGCCTCTTAAGAAACCTGTATGCAGGTCAGGAAGCAACAGTTGGAACTGGACATGGAACAACAGACTGGTTCCAAATAGGAAAAGAAGTACGTCAAGGCTGTATACTGTCACCCTGTTTATTTAACTTATATACAGAGTACATCACGAGAAACGCTGGGGTGGAAGAAGCACATGCTGTAATCAAGATTGCCTGGAAAAATATCAATAACCTCAGATATGCAGATGACACCACTCTTATGGCATAAAGTGAAGAGGAACTAAAAAGCCTCTTGATGAAAGTGAAAGAGGAGGGTGAAAAAGTTGACTTAAAGTTCAACATTCAGAAAACGAAGATCATGGCATCCGGTCCCATCACTTCATGGGAAATAGATGGGGAAATAGTGGAAACAGTGTCAGACTTTATTTCTAGGGACTCCAAAATCACTGCAGATGGTGATTGCAGCCATGAAATTAAAAGACATTTACTCCTTGGAAGGAAAGGAGTGACCAACCTAGACAGCATATTAAAAAGCAGAGACATTACTTTGCCAGCAAATGTCCGTCTAGTCAAGGCTATGGTTTTTCCAGTGGTCATGTATGGATGTGAGAGTTGGACTGTGAAGAAAGCTGAGCACCGAAGAATTGATGCTTTTGAACTGTGGTGTTGGAGAAGACTCTTGAGAGTCCCTTGGACAGCAAGGAGATCCAGCCAGTCCATCCTAAAGGAGATCAGTCCTGGGTGTTCATTGGAAGGACTAATGCTGAAGCTGAAACTCCAATACTTTGGCCACCTCATGAGAAGAGTTGACTCATTGGAAAAGACTCTGATGCTGGGAGGGATGGGGGCTGGAAGAGAAGGGGACGACAGAGGATGAGATGGCTGGATGGCATCACCGACTCAATGCACATGAGTTTGGGTGAACTCCGGGAGTTGGTGGTGGACAGGGAGGTCTGGTATGCTGCGACCCATGGGGTCGCAGAGTCAGACACGACTGAGCGACTGACTTGAACTGAGTTGAACTGAATGAATAAATATTCTAATTTCCTCTGGTTGGTCCTTCCAATTCTTTAGCAATTCTTTTGCACAGCAAAATGTTCTCTCCAATCATTAGAGGGGGTTCCAGGTGGCACAGTGATAAAGAATCTGCCTGCCAATGCAGGAGACACAGTTTGGTCCCTGGGTCAGGAAGATGCCCTGGAGTAGGAAATGGCAACCAGGTCCAGTATTCTTGCCCGGAAAACCCCATGGACAGAGGGCTACAGTCCATGGGGTCACAAACAGTCGGATAGGACTGAATCACTGAGAACACACACACACACAAGACCTAGGGAGTTGGGAGAGTTTGGTAGTGGTGGTGGTGCTGGTGGTGGTCGGGTGTTAAGGGGATGGATGGAGGAGTCCAGTTAATTAATTAGTGATCTGTCTCCTTTGAAGCTGGTCTCGGGGATCAGTTTTCCCGGTTTCCAGATGTGGAGGCAGGGGGCCGGTTTATCGGCCCCTCCCCCCCCAAACAGTGGGAAGAGAAAACTTGCTGATACTTAGTGAATTAATTGCAGGGGGAGAAGGGGCCATAACATCATCCTCTGCTTTGTGAGCACAGAGTTTTAGCCTGGTTTACGCTGTGTGACTTAGGGGGCCTATTCTAAGCCTCAGTTTCCCCTCCTCTAGCCTACTCAGGGTTCTTGAGGCCGACTGCCTACCCTGGCAGGAAGGCACTGCATGGCAATCAGGTGCCCTTGTTATCAAAATGCAGCCGTTACAACAGCTCAGGCTCCTGGGAAGCTTTTTGAGCCTCAGGTTCCTTCTTTGTATAAAGAAACCAAAGGTGTCTCTGGTAGCTCAGCCATAAAGAATCTGCCTGCCATGCAGGAGACCCCCAGTTCCATCCCTGGATGGGGAAGATCCCCTGGAGAAGGAAATGGCAATCCACTCCAGTATTCTTGCCTAGAAACTCCATGGGCAGAGGAGCCTAGCTGGCTACAGCTCATGGGGTCACAGAGAGTCCGACCCGACTTAGCAACAACAACATAAAGATGCCGGGATCGGGTAAGTTTGATAAAGCAAACTCTTCACACAGTGCCTGGCTGGAAGGGCATATTATTCTTACGAACGGAATAATTCATCACCTTTATCATTACCAAAATACCAGGCAGACATTAGGGCTCAGAGAAGGCCGGAGAGGGTTACTCAGCTAAATTCACCCAGCAGCAAAGTTGGAATCCGAAGTCTTTCCCCAGGCGGGAGCGGGGAACTAGAGAGGTGGGGAGGTGGGGCGGTGAAGAAACCTCTCAAGCAGCCCGAGCTGTGGGCCTGGTGGAGAGATTCCCAGGTGTGGGGCCGGGAGGTAAGGTGACCCTTGCTCAGCGACCGCGCCCGCGAGGAGCGCATTCCCAGGCTTCCCACTCGAGGTCTGCAGGTGACTGGCCGGGCTGGGGGTAGCTAGGGAGCGCTGAGGCCCGGTTTGCCGTCTCCATGGCGACCGCCCTCCCGGCGCCAGCCTGACAGCCCGTCCGGGTTTTATGAATGGGTGACGTCACGGGCCTGGCGTCTAACGGTCTGAGCAGCCTGTTCAGACGCTGACACAGAGCAGCCCCGGGAGTGGGGGGTTGGGGGAGGATGGGAGGGGGACGACGAGAGCTCCGCAGCTGCTGCGCCGTGGGAGGGAGACCCTGATCCCAGCGGTCTTTGGGGGAAAAAAGCCAAAAAGGGAGAAAAAAAATTTAATTACTTAATGATGCAGATTTGGGGCTGCAAATTCAGGGGAGAAATCAGGGAAGACAGCCCAATCTGGGTGCCTTTTTCTTGCTCAGGTCCCAGGGGCCCAAGCCTCCAGTAGTGAAGGAAGATTTTCCAGAATTAATTGCTCCCATCCTGAGGTGCCTGGGTAAGCCTGCCCGGTCCCAGGAACAGTCACCAGCAGCGTTCTCTGGGAATTGGGAAAGGAGAACACCCCCCGCCTCCCGGGGGTGGGCAGAGTGTAGAGGGCCAGCTTTAAATATCAGCTCAAATATTGGGAAGATCAGAGTCCCAAAGGTAATCTTCCAATAGGGTCCAGAAGCCCAGGCTGCTTCTCCATCGGGACCTCAGTTTCCCTCATCTGTAAAATGGGGCTGAAGAAATGAGAACATATCCCTGAGAAAACTGATTCTTGGAATCTTTTCGTGATCAGTAACAACCGGTTTCGCCTTCTGGGCAGCCCTCGTCTCCACTAGCCATCTTATCCCCCGCCTCCCACTTTCTCTGTTCGTGCGACTCAAGTCGCTTTTCCACGCGGGTGAGGGTGCTCTCTCTAGGGGAGCAGGAGGCAGGACCCAGAAGCCCTCCAAGCCACGCCTTTAAGCCTTCCATTGGCTGTTTTTGAACATCTGAGCCCGCCCCCCAACGAAGGGGCGGGGAGGCGCGCGGCATCTTTATAAAAGTCGGGTTGGGGTACTTGAGTTGCGCTTTTGCACTGCAGTCTTTTTTGCGTCCGCTCCTTTTCCCCCACTACCGGCGTCCTCTTCCTCCTCCGTCCTCTTCGTATTCTCCCGAAGCCGGCATCATGAAGGTCGCCAGTGGCAGCGCCGCGGCCGCCGCGGGCCCCAGCTGCTCGCTGAAGGCCGGCAAGACGGCGGGCGGCGCGGGCGAGGTGGTGCGCTGCCTGTCCGAGCAGAGCGTGGCCATCTCGCGCTGCGCGGGCGGCCCCGGGGCGCGCCTGCCGGCCCTGCTGGAGGAGCAGCCGGTGAACGTGCTACTTTACGACATGAACGGCTGCTACTCGCGCCTCAAGGAGCTGGTGCCCACCCTGCCCCAGAACCGCAAGGTGAGCAGGGTGGAGATCCTCCAGCACGTCATCGACTACATCTGGGATCTGGAGTTAGAGCTCAACTCGGAATCCCACGTCGGGACCCCCGGGGGCCGGGGGCTCCCCGCCCGGGCTCCTCTCAGCACTCTCAATGGCGAAATCGGCGCCCTGGCAGCAGAGGTGAGGTCCGAGTTGGAGATCACTTTTCTTCTACGGAAGGGGACACTTGAGGCTCAGAACGGGAGGGAGTGCTTGACCCTATAATCGCCCCATCCTTTCGGGCACCTAGGTGCTCAAGGATGCGATCGTTAAAAAAACAACTCTTCTCTTTTCACAGGCGGCGTGTGTTCCAGCGGACGACCGTATCTTGTGTCGCTGAAGCGCCGCCCTTGGGAGCCGGCAGACCCCAGCCCTCCAGGGGGCTAGAGGAATAAGTGCTCTCCGGTCCTTCCAGGCGCCTCGCCGGAGCTGGGGAGGAACAAGACCGATCGGCGGCCACCGGGGCGCTTGCAGGATCCAGCCCGGGTCTGGGGGACTGACAGGGCAGGCTGACCCTCACCCACCAGCCACCAGAGACTTGGGGGAGTCCCCCCTCGTGTGTTTCTATTTTTTGAAAAGCGGACATTTAAAAAATGGTCACGTTTGGTGCTTCTCAGATTTCTGAGGAAATTAATTGCTTTGTATTGTATATTACAATGATCACCGACTGAGAATATTGTTTTACAATAGTTCTGTGGGGTGTTGTTTTCTTTTTTGGTTGTTGTTATTAAACAAATACTTTAGATGGTGATAAAGCTGCAGTGACTTCTTGGATTGATGGGAGGGACCTGGGCTGGCGGTGACCCCTGACCCTTTTCACAGCTGCTGCTGGGGGAGGGGACGGGAAGGCCACATCTGGACGGTCGCTTTTACCGACCTGAAATGAGTGTTTCCGGTGTCTTTAAAATCTATTCTTCCCCCCACCCCGCCCCATCCCTGGCCATTTCCCGGCTCCCCAGTGTCATAAAATTAAATCCTTCAGACTTTTAAGGTTTCTCAAAGTGGTCCTGGGGCCATCTGGGTCACCTGGGGAGGTTGTCAAATGCAGATCAACCTGCCAAGGCCCCCTCTTGGGTTGAAGAGTATCAACAAGTTGGATACTTGGGAGAACCAGGTCACTGGACCTGCATGTTGGCTTAAATGGGGATAGTGAGAACCTCAGCTTGTCGGGGACAAGACTTCCAACTTGCCCCATTCCCCAGAAGGAGGCGCCTCCCCGCTGGGCCACCAAACCCTGGATCCCAGCAGGCTGCCCCAGGGCTTCAGCTTTGTCCAAGTGGGTGAGCAAGTTGGCAGGACCAGACCAGTCACAGCTGCTGGGCCACCTGCTCTTGGGTCTGGACTCTGCCCCCTCACCCTGGCCAGGCTGTGCCAGCAGCCCAGGGCTCCTGTGTGGGCTATGAGGAGGAGTGGGCGAGTAAGTTCACAGCTCCTGAGCCGGAAAATGGTGTCGTTGGCAAGGACCTATCTGCCTGGACATGTGTGTGGGTTTGTACTCACGGGGGAGTGCACGAGTGTCTGGGCCTGTGTGACATGATTGAACTGGTAGTTACCCTGTGGGGCTGGGTCATCTGTTGGTGTGCAGGCCTGGGGGTGTGGATGAAGATACACGTGGGGATGTGTGCAGAAGGGCAAATGTGAGCGCATGTGTTCTGCAGATAAGTGAGCCAACTCCAGCTGTTTGGGCTTGTGGGCTCTGCTGAAATGCATGGTGGCACCTCTGCCTGGATCCGGCTTGATGGTTGGGTGTGAGTGTCTGGGGACTGAGAACCGCACTGGGTGTCTAAATGTGCTCTGTAGATTGGCTGGCATTCCTGGGTCTCTGCTGATCTGGGGATAGCGGTGAGGGGGAGCTTTTCATAGGCAAACGCTTCCTCAGAAGTTTAAGTACCAACTTTCTGGGCAATTGTTAGACCCGTGGGGACACCAACAGTCAGTACCCCTACCAGGCAGCTGCCAGGTATTACACAGGGAGAAACTGAGCCCCAGAAAGGGCAAAGAACCTGTCCCAGAGAGGGCAAGGACTGTTAATATATTTTGTCAATAAAATAAATAGCACCTAGCACCATGAGCCTGACTGTACGCTCAGCCGTTTACAGAAAGGATTTTGTGGATCCTTGTGGAGTTAACAGCAGGATTGCGAATAATAATAACAATGAAGACTGCCTATTGAGCACTAACACTAAGCCAGGTACCACCTCCTCCCCGAGCACATTCTAGACTTTATCAAAGGGAACAGTATTTGGAGGTAAATCGTGTGCTTTGCCGCTGCCCACCCAGCTCACCACGGGCTGCTGTTTGACAGCATCAACTTCACAGAACTGCTGTAGAGAATAAATGAAATAGAGCATTTAGCACGCAGTGTTTGATAGCTATAAATTATCATTATTAATTGTCGCCTGTACGTCCTTGGAGTGTCCTCAGAGTCACACGTGTGCACTCCCTCCCTCGTGCCCCCCTCCCAGCCGCCCACCCACTGGGCCGTGGGCGTGTCCCCGCGAGTACTCCCTCACGGCAGGGCCCTTTTCCAGGGGAGGAAGGGGCTGTGCCGAGCCGGGGGTAGGCGGGCCACCTCCTCCCCCGTGCAGGCACACTCTGGCTTCCACGTTTCCCTCTTTTCCCCTTTGGCCCAGGCCCAGCCCATCTGGAGGCCGGCTCGGCGGCGGCCTGGGAGCGTTTCCATCAGCTGGGCCCGAGGAATGCGGAGCTATTTAACCTGAGCATCCCCAGGTGTACGGAGGCGCCTGGCTGTCTGGGGCCCGCCGCCTTTGGCACGGCCGCGCTAGACAAACAGCGCGCCGCCCCCGCCCTGCCCCTCCGCCCGCAGCTGCAGCCGGGCCTGGGAACAGGCGGGCGCCGGCGGCTTGCATAAGAGGCTCGGGCCCCGCGCAGGGAGGGGGCGAGGGGGGAACGCGGCCGCCGCGGGGTGGAGGGTTGTGAGAGCTAGAGGGGGTGTGTGCACGTGTGTGCGTGCGTGTGTGCTGCACACAAGACCTTGCTCCTTTTGGGCCGCCGCTTGGGAAATCATTAACTCCTTAACTGTGTTGGACCGGGCGCGGCAGGAGCTGGGTGGGGGGAAGGCCGCAGAGGAAAACCGGGACAAAGTTCCTTGCACGCTGGACCTTGTCTCTCCAAGACAGTGGGCCCCAAGACCTAAAGGATTTTTTTTTTCTTTAACAGACACTTCTAGAGCGCTTATTATGTGCAGGGTACTATACTAAACTCTTAAAATTAATTTGGTTAATCCTACTCACAGCTGTATGGGGGCAGTGCTATCATATGCTCATTTTAATAGTAGCAACGACAGCAGCACAATAATGGGAAGATAAACGTTTTAGTAGGTAGGCTGGTAGAACACAGCCTCTGAAGCAGCCTGGAGGCTTCCCAGGCTGGGAAGGGAGGCCCTTCCCTGGAGGCTTTGCCTGTCTTAGCCTCCACTTTCTCATCTGGGAAATGGGCTCCAGAACCTCAGCCTCAGGGATCCATTGAAGGGCTGCAAATGGGAAGCTTGGCACCAGGACTGGCTCCATGTAGAATCTAGGTTACTTGCTGGTGTAAAGGGTTTGAGCCCTCACCAAGGGGATTGGCTCATGAGTCCGTTAGGTGTGTAAACCCTTTGCTAGTCCTACTTTTCAGATAAGAAAAGGGAGACCTTGGAGAGGTGAAGTGACCCACACAAGGCCAAGTGGGAACTCTGACTTAAACTTTCTGGAAACTAACCTTATGAGGGGCTGCACTTTCCCACAAGAGAGCCAATCTAGCTTTTTCATCTTATTTCCCATTTAAATCACACCAGGTCATTATGTATGCTTGTTTTAAATGCGTAAACTGGAAAAATGCAAGGCATGATGTATATCCCAATTTTTGCAACTTACGTTTTTCTTAATTTTAAAAAATCTTAACAAGAGCCTAGAAAGATAGAACCCGCCCAGGCTCTCTTGTCCTCTAAGAGGTCCTAGGCCAAGTCCCATGTGACCTGGCTCTGAAAGGTGAGGTGGCACAGCGGGCACAGGTCTTGAAGCAGGTAGAGACCAACTGAACTGTGGATACATCTGTTTGAGGGACGCCTTGTGGCTGAGGGATCACTAGGCTCTGACCTCTGGGTGCACAAGCCCCTCTCCACAAGGGTCAAGGGGACTTCATGGGCAAACACCAACCTTACACCTGCCAATCTGAGTCACCCAGACCTCAGAGTGCTCCTGGAGCCCCTTTCCCCCATCCCATTCCCTCCTGAGACTAAGACTCAAGGGTGAAACCTTTCTTCATACCAGCTACTCTTATTGAGGCCCAGGGACTGCACCCAGGGAGGGCTCCCCACTGTCCAGGTCACAGGCTGCAAGGCTTTCCAATGACAGGCAGGCCTGGGAGCCCAGCCTGGCTGCCAGAGGGAAAGGAGGTGAGTCATGGCCCGGCCAGGGTCCGGGCTCTGCTTTCCGGGAAAGGGAAGGGAAGGGAAGAGAGGAAATCAAAAGGCCTGGAGGCACACAAGGGGGTGGGCCGTTCTTATCTCCCCAGGACCCACCCTGACTGGTGCTTCCTGACCCAACTCTTGCAAAATCGGTTTCCCAGCGATGCCCCCAAGAGAGGCACCATGGGCCTTACAGGGTTGCATCAGAGCCTTGTGCAAGGACTAGCTGATGGGGAGGGTGGTGGCTGCAGGCCAAGAGCAGGCAAGGGAAGGCAGACTCAGATTCTAGGCCCAGTGCCACCTCTCACGGACACTTGCCACCTCCCTGGACCTCAGCATCCTTAGCTTTAAAGTGGGTCATCACAGCCACTGTTCTGAGGTTTCAGTGACATCATCCTTGGCCCATCCGCTCCTCAAGCCCCACACAGGCCAGGCCTCAGTCATCCCTACCTGGAAAACTGTACCAGCCCTAACTAGTTCTTTCAGCAAACACAATTGGCTCTTGAACAACATGGGTTTGAACTGCACTGGGGTTCACTTCTAAGCGGATGTTTTTCAATAGTAAATACTGTAAGACTGGGTTTCCCAGGTGGCGCTAGTGGTAAAGAATCATGCCTGCCAATGCAGGAGAGGAAGGTTTGATCCCTGGGTCGGGAAGATCCCCTGGAGGAGAGCATGGCAACCCACTCCAGTATTCTTGCCTGAGAAATCCTATGGACAGAGGAGGCTGGTGGGCTACAGTGCATGGGGTCGTGAAGAGTTGGACCCAA
Organism: Oryx dammah; assembly: GCF_014754425.2. Lineage (NCBI taxonomy): Eukaryota > Metazoa > Chordata > Mammalia > Artiodactyla > Bovidae > Oryx > Oryx dammah. The sequence continues at coordinate 22,151,503 of NW_024070194.1, read as the reverse complement.
CTGAGCGCGCACACACACACACACACACACACATAGGACCACACGGATGTGGGGTTGGCTGAAACCACTGATGCAGAAGCATGGATACAGAACCCAGGCTAAGATGGCCTGACTATAAATTTTATGCAAGTTTTCACTGCATAGGGTCGGTGTCCCTAACCTATGCATTGTTCAAAGGGTCAACTGTAGTTATAAAATTTCTACATATGCTACGAGCGGGTTGCATAAGCTAAGAATTTAAATAAAAATCCGTGCCCTCTTGAAACATACATTCCTAGTATAAGAAGACAGACAGTAAATAAATACTCATAAGCATAATCAGAGGTGGATTTACCCTGAAAAAATTGAAGCTTAAACTTCAAGTCAAAGAACTCTAGCAATGAGGTGGTTTTTGGGTGTGTGTGTGTGTGAAAAAGTGTAAGTATTAGTTGCTCAGTTGTTTCAGACTCTTGACACCCCATGGACTTCTCTGTCCAAGCTTCTCTGTTCATGGAGTTTTCCAGGTGAGAATACTGGAGTAGGCAGCCATTCCCTTCTCCAGGGATCTTCCTGACCCAGGGATTGAATCCAGGTCTCCTGCATAGCTGGTAGACTCTTTATGGTCTGAGCCACTATTTTTGTAAAATGTGCAAGATGTGCCTAGATTGCAAAAATCTAGGCCCTGTAACACTTAGTCTCCCCTGTATAGGATTCAAGCTTGAAGGTAGGGCTGCTGGAAGGGGTGCAGAATCATATCTACTCAGCTGTTCGTTTTTTTCAACATGAGACCCCCCCCCAGCTCTGAGCGGCAGGGAAGAACTTTGTGGATCAGTGCGCTCCAGTGCAGCTGAGTTCACTCTGTGCACAGCAAACCTGGGCGCCCTGCCAATCTCCAGCCTTCCTCGGACCACTGGCGCCCCCTTCCGGGAGATTTGGAACTACGCTAGCGCCCGCGAGAAATCAGGCCTTAGTCCTGAGGGCGGCGAAGGCTGGTGCCTTTGCGACCTCTAGTAGAATGTCTGGGAACTGCACCCAGGGCTGTGAGTGTCTTAAAAATCTCTATCAGCTGTGTCGGACTCTTTGACACCCCCATGGGCTGTAGCCCATCGGGCTCCTCTGTCCATAGGATTCTCCAGGCAAAAATACTGGAGTGGGTTGCCATTTCCTTCTTCAGGGATTCTTCCCGACCCAGGGATCCAACGTGGTTCTCCTGTATTACAGGCAGATTCTTTACTTTCTGAGCCACCAGGGAAGACCCTGAGTGTCTTGGAAGAGTTATTTCTGTATCTGGTATGTGACTGTATGTCTGTATATGTGTATACAGCAGGCGATGAATCAAAAAAGTCACCACCCTTAGCTCCTGCTCTGATGAGGGTCTTAGCTACTCTTTCCCCTATTCTCTCATCTTCGTTTCCTATATGACAGCCCCCTCCGGGCCTCATGACCTCATCCACAAGAGGAGGAGATTTTAGGCAAATTCATGTAGCCTTCAATAAATGATGGCTTCCCTAGTGGCTCAGACTGGCCTGCAGTGCGGGAGACCTGGGTTTGATCCCTCAGTTGGGAAGATCTCCTGGAGAAGGAAATGGCAACCCACTCCAGTACTCTTGCCTGGAAAATTCCGTGGACTGAGGAGCCTGGTAGACTACAGTCCATGGGGTCGCAAAGAGTCCGACACCGCTGAGCGACTTTACTTCTCTTCTTGTCCTTTAAAAAAATTGTAAAATGTATTTTATACACAAAAGGGTACATATCACGAATGCATACAGTTTAAAGACAACAGTAAACATTTAGGTACCAGCCACCCTGCTTAAGAAATAGAATGTTAAATCTTTCCATGCCCTTCTGAGTAGAATCCCCACTCTCCTTGCAAGATGTTATCACTATTCAGAACTTTGCGTTATTTAATCATTTGCATTTTATATAAATAGAATCATACTAAAAAATAAATACATGGAATCATACTAGGTGTAGTTTTCTACACTTGCTTTTCGCATGTAACATAAATTTCATTAGAGCCATCCATACTGATGTGTGGTCTTAGGTCACTCATTTCTCGCCGCATATAGTATTCTGTAATGTGATTTATGTACCCAGTCCCCTACTGATCGACCTTGGGTTGTTTCATGGTTTTTGCTGTTATCAGCAGGACTGTTCTGAGTGCTCTTGTGCATGTCTCCCAGAGAAGCTGTGTGTGAAGCAGTGAGATGGCTGCATCACAAGGCATGTAGTTTAAATGCTACTAGGTTGGACTGGAGTCTATTCCGATTAAATAGAGGAATCCAAACCTGGAGGTCCCTTACTAATCCCTTAACCCAACACACTCACTGTAAGAGATAAGAAAAGGAAAGCCCAGAGACCTTAAGTGACTTGCCCAGAGTCCCCAGCCTTGGTCTCTCAGGCTAAGATCACAACTTAGGAAGTAATTTGGGGCGTGGGCGAGAACATATTTCCTTCCTATTTTGAGGATTAGCAAAACTCGTTTATCTTTAAAATTGTCCTCTGGTCTGGTTTTAGAATTCTGGACAAAGTAGAAATAAGGATATTCCTTGAAAACTGTTCCACAGATACACACACACACACACGCATTTACTCCGTGTCCAAGCACTGCCAATTCTAACCCCTGAATGTATCCCCAGTCCCTGCATTTCTGCCCACCCCGCTGGTTTCCATCCTCTCTCACCTGGACATTGCAGTAACCTCTTCATTGGTTTCCCTATTTCTAGCATTGTCCCCCCGACTCCAGCCCCATTCTCCATGAGGCAGCCAGAGACGTCATTCTAAAATGCAGGCAGAACACACTACTTCCCTGCTTAGAAGTCTCCTGAGCCTTCCAGTTGCTCTTAAAATAAGATCCTAACCCTGTACCATGGCTCGTAAGGCACAGTGAGGCCTGGCTCTTGTCTGCGTCCACCCTGCTACTCACCTGCACTCACCTCACGGTCCTCCTGTCACCTCGGTCAACTTCCAGTTACTCTTCCCCATCTAGGAGGCCTTTGCATGCGCTGTGCCTGCTGCCTGCAATCCTGTGCCCCGCAAGGAAGCCTTCTTGTTACTCAGGTCTCAGCCCAACATCCCCTCAGAGGACGTTTCTTCCCTGACCATACCACCTCCTTCCTTTCTTTCTGTTTTTTGGCCCCTCCACTTACAGGATCTTTGTTCCCTGACCAGAGATTGAACCCTTTCACTGGGCCCTTGGCAGTGAAAGTACAGTGTCCTAATCATCGGACTGCCAGGGAATTTCCACAATCTCCTTTTTTTTTTTTTTTTGTTGAAGTATAGTCAGGAGATCCAACCAGTCCATTCTGAAGGAGATCAACCCTGGGATTTCTTTGGAAGGAATGATGCTAAAGCTGAAACTCCAATACTTTGGCCACCTCATGCGAAGAGTTGACTCATTGGAAAAGACTCTGATGCTGGGAGGCATTGGGGGCAGGAGGAGAAAGGGACGACCGTGGATGAGATGGCTGGATGGCATCATGGACTCAATGGACATGAGTCTGAGCGAACTCCGGGAGATGGTGATGAACAGGGAGGCCTGGTGTGCTGCGATTCATGGGGTCGCAGAGAGTTGGACACGACTGAACTGAACTGATAGTCAATATACAAAGTTGTGCCAATATCAGTTGTACAGCAGTGACTGAGTCACACACACATATACATTCATTTTTAAATATTATTTTCCATTATGGTTTATCACAGGATATTGAATATAGTTCCCTCTGCTATACAGTAGGTCCTGGTTTCCCACCGTCTCCTTTCATTCTCTGCCTTTCACCCTGTTTTTTGTTTCCTTCTTAGCTCCGTTCATATCTGTAACTGTCCTTGGGGAAAGTTGCTGAACCTCTCTGGACTTGTTGCACTGAGAACAACTTATCCTTGTGGCATTTTTTTTTTTTTAATGGTCACTGTTATTCCTTCCATCGAAAGGTGGGTCTCTGTTCCCTCCCTGTGACTCCGGATGGGATTCTGTGGCTGTTTCGACCAACATTTTATAGGAGGTAATGCTACATGACTTCACCGGCTGTATCACGAAAGGCCACCTTCTGTTTGATTCTCTTGGAGCGCTCACTCTGGAGGGAGTAGCCGCCAGGTCAGCCTGCCGTGAGACTGTCCAGCTGGCAAGGCCATGCACAGGTACTCCTGAAGACACTTCTAGCTGAGCTCAGCCATCCAGTCATTCAGGTCTGTGTGAAGCTGTCTTGGATCCTCTGGACTAATCTGTCGGTCAGCTGAGCCCCACCGAGTGACTACTGATGATGCCACAGGGAGCAGAAGAATTGCCCAGTTGCCCAGACAAGTCCTGGCTTAATTCCTGATCCACAGAATCTGTGAGAGGTAAGAAAATGGCTATTGTTTTTAAGTCACAAAGTTTTGGAGTATTTGTTACCAAACAATATAAAACCAAAGCAATCTTGTGTGTTTGTTTCCTTGTTTACTGTGTCTCCTTTCTCTAGGATGGGTGTTCCGTGGGCTGCTTTGTTCTCTGCTGTGTGACCATTGTCCAGCACAAAGCCTGGCAAACAGTGGTGCTCAGTAAATACTTGTTGAATAAATGACAGCATGGACGAATAGATGTATGCACAGTACACTCAGCTCGAGCTCCATTCACCCTGCCGGCTGGGGTTTTGAGGACAATTCTATGGATATCTTGGCATTGGGAAGGGGGTACCCAAGCTCCTGCCATCCCCTGGCTGCTCTGGAAGGGGGTACTGAGAGTTGCTTTGGTCACCAAAGCCCACTAGGGCATCAGGGCCTCTCCATTAAGTGCTCACCCACCTTGACCTCTCTTCTCTGGTCCAGCCTCTGGACTTTGCATAAGTTCCTTCCAAAATATCTTCCAAGCCTCCTTCATCTGAAGTCACCTCCTCCCGAAATTGGTCCAGTTTGGGAACTCTGCTCAGGCTGTCTACCTGACCTCCAGAAACAAGTACCCTCAACTGCTTATTGATCACAGGCAATCCCAGGAATTTCTCTTAGGATCATTCCCGCCCCGTGCCTGCAGAGCACCTCCTTGCTCCATATTGTCTCCCAAGGAGCACTCACAGCCCTCTCTCCCACAGTTCAGTCCTCTGATGTCAGCCCCATCTCAAGATACTTCAGCTGGGTATTTTGCTGCCAGGATCTCATTTCAACGCCTCCACAATCCAGTGAGGTCAGATTCATAATCATCTCACTTTATGAAGAAGAAAGCTGAGATTCCGAGAGGAAAAACGGGTTCCAGGTACATGACTGGCAAGTACTCTTCTGGGATACAATTCAGCACCGTCATCATCATGACTATAATTTATTATTATTTTTTTAATATTTATTTGTTTAGCTGAGTCAGGTCTTAGTTGTGACATACCGGCTTAGTAGTTGTGATGGTGTCTGGGCTTAGTTGCCCCACAGCATGTGGGATCTTAGTTCCCCGACCAGGGGTCAAACCTATGTCTCCTGCATTACAAGGCAGATTTTAAACCACTGTACCATCAGGGAAGGCCCATGACTGTAATTTCTGAAAGTACTGACTGTAAAGGTAAGCAGATTCTTTACCATCTGAGCCTCCAGGGAGCCCTAATGATCCACTGAAGTACGCTAAATTTAATGGGTCGAACTTTAAGCAGAAACGGGACATTTTCACAGTTTCAGAGTATCTCCCTTAATGTATTTAACCATTACAAAGAGTAAAATATGAATTTTAGTATCAATCCAACAGATACTACACTAGACAGGTGATCAAGGTAACATTACCAGTTAAACATATCAAGCTCACGAAGTCCTGGGGGAGGGCAGTGCACAGAGGAAAGCATACATCGGTTCTCTGGTGTTTCCCCCCAAAAATGCATAACCTCAATATGATCATGAGAAAACTTCAGACAAGCCCACACTGATGGACATTCTATAAAAGAGCCAGCTAGTACTCTTCAGATGTGTTAAGACCAGAGAAGAGATGGAAGGAAGAAGGAACTGTTGACAACTGAATGGGATCCTTCCGGCACTGAACTCCAAGACAGGAAAAGGGCATTAATAGGCAAACGGATGAAACCTAAATGACTTCTGTTGTTATAACTTTAGTTAATAGTAATGAACTGAGGTTAATTTCTTAGTTCTGCTAAGGGTTCTATCATTATGTAAGATGTTGACAAAAGGGAAAGCTGGGAGAAGGACATACCGGAACTCTGTACTATTTTTGCAACTTCTCTAAGTCTAAAGTTACCTCAAAAGGAAGGGGAAAAAAACACCTTAAAAAGGGAGAATGAAGGCTAAGCTAAAATAAGCCTCCTACAGCCCATCTCTGCCACTGGTTACAACTAAAAACTCTGGACAAATTTTTTAAAAAGCAACTACTTAGGAGAACATGGTAAAGTAAATAAAAGAGAGCAGACTGGAGTGAAAAATCACAATCCGAAGAATAACCTTCCTGGTGAACTTTTTTCCTGTATCTTCTTGCTTAGACCCAGGATACTTTAAGTCAGGAAACCGCACATCTGATACAGGCAGCACACACTCCCACAGAGAAGAGGAAAACTGGACCTCCAGAAGCTGGAGGGGGTAATGAAACTCTTTGTTATTATTTGTGTTTAATCACTGCTCTCAACTAGCCCTGCTGCAGGGCAGCCCCAGTCTGCTTACAGTTCCAATGCCTTTGAGAGAAAAGTCTGAGAAAACTTACCTCCTGGAGAAAAGAACTTGGAAAAGAACCCCTGAGTATAACTAGTGTGGGGCAAATCTTTTTTCTTTTTGTCTTTTGGTTTTTTGATGCTTTGCTCCAAGGGTAAGCCCAGTGGTGAGGAATTGTATGACAGTGCTGGTGGTTAGAATTCTGAGAGAACTTCATATTTCTGACCAGAGGACCAGAAAAACAGGCCTGTGGAGCCAGAGAATGTACATATAATCCTGGTGACGAGAGAATGGATAAAGGAAATCCTGCAATTCTATGTTGAACCAGCACAAGTCCTGGGCTCAACCCCAAGCTGAGCCTATGTGGAAGACACCCTAAGAAGAATGAGAAAACCTTTTGAGTACTGACACCATGTAAACCACTGCCCAAGTCCCAGACTAAACTTTACATCAGGCAGAACCAAACGACATAGGCAAGCTTTGAAAGTAAAACTGATAGAATCACTGCCAGTAGAAGGTGACAAAGAACATGCAGTCTGAACCGATCCAATTTTGCATACTACTAAAAAAAAAAAATTCCAGAGGCTTTTGCCAATATCTAAACTCTCATAAGATAATACTGAAAATGTCCAGGATACAATACAAAGTAAGGCACATCCAACCAATTCTCAAAGCAAAAGACAATCAGTAGGTTCCAACCATGAAAAGACCCAGATGTTGGGATTGTCAGACAGAGACTTCAAAGCAGCTGTTATAAGAGTGCACTGTGAGGGGAAAATGGATACTTTAGAATGAATGGGAAAACAGACAGTCTCAGCAGAGAAATAAAAAACATTTAAAAAGACTGAAAAACAGACAGTGTTGGTCAAAAGGTACAAAGCCTCCACAACATAAGACCAGCAAGTTCTGGAGAGCTGTGCAGCACAGGCCCTGTAGTTAGTATTGTTTTGTATACTTAAAAACTTGCTGAAAGGGTAGATCTTATGTTAATCCCTCTTACCACAATGAGGAAATCAATATTTTTGGGGGGGGGAGGGCAGGAGGAAACTTTTGGAGGTGATGGATAAATTTATGGCCTTGAATACTGTGGTGAAGGTTTCAGGGATGCATAAAAGTGAAAAGTGAAGTCGCTCAGTCGTGTCCGACTCTTTGTGACCCCATGGACTGTAGCTTACCAGGCTCCTCCCTCCATGGGATTCTCCAGGCAAGAGTAATGGAGTGGGTTGCCATTTCCTTCTCCAGGGGATCTTCCCGAACTCAAACTCATCAAATCGTATATATTAAATATCTGTAACTTTCTGTATGTCAATTATACCTTAACAAAATGATTTTCAAAAGAATCATTGAATTACACTAAAAAAAACCCCAAAGGGTCAAATGACCGAATGACAATTTTAGAATGTAAGAAATACAGTATCTCAGATCTTAAAAATGCACAAGATAGTCTCAGTAGTAAAGAGAGGTGACAAAGGAAAGACTCAGTAAACTTGAAGCTAGATCAACAGAAGTGGTCCAATCTAAAGAGAAGAGAATATTTTAAAAACTGAACAGACTTACGGACATGTGGGGAAATATCAAAAGATTTAATATGCATGTCATTTCTGTACCCTTAAAGATGCAAAAAAAAAAAAATTTAAGATGCCTTAAAGTTTCTCAAATTTGGTAAAAAACTTAAATTTACAGATTCAAGAAACCGTGGTCGCTCACACAGTTAAAGAATCTGCCTGCAATGCAGGAGACCTGGGTTTGATCCCTGGGTCTGGAAGATTCCCTGGAGAAGGGAATGGCAATCTACTCCAGTATTCTTGCCTGGGAAATCTCATGGACGGAGGAGCCTGGTGCGATACAGTCCATGGGGTCCCAAAGAGTCAGACACAACTTAGTGACTGAACAGCAAATATTGATTCCAAATAACATTTGGTTACTGTTCCAGTTACTACTGTTGCATGACAAGCCGCCTGAAAACAGTGTGTAAAACAGCTGTCTGATGTTAATGGATTCTGTGGGTCAGGAATTCAGAAAGGTCACAGCAGAGGTGTCCCGTAATGTCTGGGACCAAGACGCAATGGCTGAAGGGGACTTGGTGGCTGGGGACTGGGATTGTCTGAAGATGTACATGGCTAGAAGGCTGTAGGCTGGCACCTCAGCTGGGCTGCAGTCAGACCACCGACATATGACTTCTCCATGTGTTCTCTCCACATGGGTTAATTTGGCTTCCTCGTGGCATGGTGGCTAGGTTTTAAGACAGAGTATCCTGAGAGAGTCCATGACATCTTATGATCCAGCTTTGGAAGTCACACAGCATCACTTTTACCATGTCCTATGTTTAAGGCTGTCAAAAAGGTGCATTCAGCTTCAGGGAATGGGGACACAGATGCCACCATTTGATGACAAGAGGGTCCAGGTCACACTGTAAAGAGAGCCTATGGCGTTGGAGATACTGTTAAATCCACAATAATCGAGATGCTTGTTTGTAGACCATAGTCTAAGTCTGCAGGTGAGAAGTGGGGTGTGTTGCTCCAGTAAGGCCTTCTCATGTGGAAATATGCAAGTGGGAATAAATGAGTCTTGTTCTTGAGAGGAGCATTTCGGCAGAGGGAGGTGCAGTTACAAAGGCCCTGCCGTGGGCAAGAGTGGAGTGCGTTCCAAGAACTGAAGGCCAGCATGCCTGGAGTGTGAAGGGAGAGGAAGAGAAGTTGATGAGGAGGCTCCCTTTGTGGAGTTTGGCAGAGGGAACCTTAAATATCAGGTTAAGGAGATTACTGGAAGGCCAGTGGGTGGTAATGGAGGCTAAAGGATGCCAAGAGGCTGTCCCCACAAAGCCCGGGGCACATGAGGGGGCTTATTCCTATGACCATGAGACTGGTGAGTTTGAGTTCAGGACATGGCCAGGGGCCCTTACGCCCTGCCTGTGCACCCTCCATTTGGCCCTGGAAGATCAGGAACAGAAGCTGAAGACCATTCCATGTTAGTGTGGAGCCCACGTTAGTGTGGATCCCAGATCCACTGGGATCTGAAGGGACCAATGCCTACCCTGGAGTTGATTTGATGCCCTGCACCACCAGGATCCCACTGCTGCAGCCCTTTGCCAAGTTGGACTGTTCTCTAGTGGACAGAGTAGAGCACTGGGCTGGACCTCAAGGCAATGTCCACACTGCTCATAGCTCCATCCAGAGCTTGGCTTATATGTCACAGCCATGGGTGCCTCTCAGAGAAGACCAGCTTTCAGTTCAGTTCATTCACTCAGTCATGTCTGACTCTTTGTGACCCCATGGACTGCAGCTTGCCAGGCTTCCCTGTCCATCACCAACTCCCAGAGCCTGCTCAAACTCATCATGTCCATCAAGTCGGTGATGCCATCCAACCATCTCGTCCTCTGTCATCCCTTTCTCTTCCTGCCTTCAATCTTTCCCATCATCAGGATCTTTTCCAATGAGTCAGTTCTTCGCATCAAGTGGCCTAAGTTATTGGCGTTTCAGCTTCAGCATCAGTTCTTTCAGAGAATATTCAGGACTGGTTTCCTTTAAGATGGACTGGTTTGATCTCCTTGCAGTCCAAGGGACCCTCAAGAGTCTTCTCCAACACCACAGTTCAAAAGCATCAATTCTTCGATGCTCAGCTTTCTCTATGGTCCAGCTCTCACATCCATACATGGCTACTGGAAAAACCATAGTTTTAACTATACAGACCTTTGTTGGCAAAGTAATATCTGCTTTTTAGTATGCTGTTTATACTTGTCACTGCCATGGGTGCCTCTCAGAGAAGCTCCCACTTAGACCATCACATTTACCCTCCTGGTCCCCAAGCAGAGCTTGGGTGTGATGGGCATTACAGAAATGTGGAAACCAAGGCCATGGAGGCAGTCGGGAAGAGGGGCTGAAACCAGCAGAGGATGGATCTGGGACCAGAATCCCAGAAGTGGGCCTCCCAAGCGCTCAGTTTCACTGCCCCTAATATTAACCACGGAGTCCTATACACCTGCCCAGCTCACAGGTGGTGGTGATGAGGACTCAGGACCCTAGGCCCAGGATTCCAGTTTAGCAAGTTCTGACCAAACCCCACCCCCGAGCCCCATCTCCTGGCCCAAGGCGAGTTCGGGTGCCCTTCCTGTGGTCAGAGTGTGAGGGCCTCGGTGCCCGGATAGGGGAACGCCTTCGCCTACTCTGCTTCTGCGATCGCCTGCAACGTGGGGGTCTCCAGCTTGCACCTCAAGGACCACCTGGTTGGGGGAAGGACCTGAGCAGGCTGGAGCGGGCGGGGCCCCGGAGATCAACGGAGCGGGCCTGTGGGACAGTCAGCGCCCGCTCGCACCGGAGGGGAGTGGCAGACCTGGCGGACCTAGGGAAAGGAGGCGGGGCATTGAGGGGCGGGGTTTGAGTGACTGACAGGGTGGGGGCGTGACTGGCGCGTGCTGCGGAGACTGCAGTGAGCGCAGGGCTAGGTAGGGGGCGGTGCCACAAATGACCGAAAGAACAAGGCAGGAGCCAGGGCGAGGGTTTATCGAATCTTGGGAAGGCAGTGCCAGAATGACGGACTGGGCAAGGGGCTGGCCCGGGCTGAACGATTGAGGACGAGCCTCAGGGTAGGGACGGGGTCGGCGGGCGGGCTAAGCTAGGCGAGCCGGGCACCGCCAGGGATAAATGACGCGGCTGGGACAGAGCTGAAGATGGTGGAATGCTAGCCTACGAGGTAGAGTGCAGAAGAGCGGGCACGAAGACTGCCCGAGGGACCACGGGAGGATGACTGGCAGCTCCAGGACGGGGATTGAGGGAGGAGAGGGGCGTAGGTGAGTAGTGTGAGTGATAAGACAGGTGGCGGGACCTGAAATAAAGGCCACTTGTGGGTGGGGCCAAGGGGCCATGAATGACAACCTCATGGTCCCTTGGGGTCTGCCTCAAACATCTTCCCTGCAACTCTGAGAGGAATTGCTCTTCCGGCTGAACATATAGGGCTTCGTGCATTTCATGCCCCAGGTGTGGTGCAGAGACATCAGACCTGCCGGAAGGAGGTTTCCACCGGTCCCAATGAAATCCAGCCTAGGTCGTTCACCTGCTTCCGATTGCACCACGTGGGTCTTTCCTAGGGCCGGGAAACCCGCCACTAGCGATTGTCCCCGTGGTAGCCCTGGTTCGGCGTCGGTTCTGACCCGACCCGCCTGTCCACAGTTGCAGAAGCGCTGTCTGAACTGCTTCCTAGTGTATCTCCAGGTCTTCGACCGACGATCTCCGGGCCTAAGCTGCTGCCTGGAGCCGCCCGGGGCCCTGAAGGCCTCAGTGTTCCTGAATTACAGTGTCTGCTGGGAGTTGGCGCGTTAGCAGGCATTCCAGCTGGAGAGAAGGCTACGGATAGGCTCTTTGTCGTGACCACGCCTCTCTGTTCGCCGGCCCCTCCCTCCACCCAGCTGGCCCCATCCACCTAGTGCCTTCGCCCCTGCTCTTCCCTGGCCCCAACGTGGCCCCCTTCGCAGTCCTCGCCCCTAAGGATAAACCCCGTCCACTCCTACTCTCAGGCTCCGGCTACCCGCCATCTCCCGCCCAGTCCTTGGCCTCGTCCCGCGCCCTTTCCCGTCTCAGGCTCCCCATGTTCAAACGGCTCCAGGAGCTCCTATGGGGCTGGGAATACGAGTCCGCGACTCTTTGTCCAGCACAACAGCTCTTCTTATTTTCGCCTTCGAGTGCTTTCTCGGTATCTCCTCCGGGCTGGGAGAATGAAGGTGGTCCTGCATGAAGTCTGAATTGGGCGAGGGGAATGCTGAGATCGTGGCTCAGGTCTTTGTGTCTGGGCAGAATCTCAGGGGCTCCCTGAACCTGATCAAGTGAGTGAGAGGTGTTCCTTTCTGTAATATGGGCTCCTCCAGGGAGAGCTGGAGTCTCAGGGCCTCTCACCTCCCATTCCAGCTGTTTCCGAAATCTCAGCCTGTATTTACATAGAGGACCCCTTGCCCTGAGTGGGCTGTAATACTCTACCTGGAGCCCGCCTTGTGCCCACCAAGGTTCCCAGGGAAGACTCCTACTCCCTGGCCCTGACACCTCTGAGAGATCTGTTTTATGGAAGAGTCTGACTATTCCCAGGTTTCAGGCCTTGAGACACTGCTGGGCATCACCCCCGAGACAGTCCTGCTGCCCTATGTCAACCTTGAGCCGCCTGGAGCCTGCCATCACCCCATCACCCTCAGCCCTGGGGCCAGCTTCCCAAACAGATGTTCTTTGTCACAACATTACCCCACATCTGGAGATTGGAGTTCCCACAGAGGCAGGAGTGGGAGATGGTAGAGGAGAACAGAGGGTCAAGTTCTCCAGATGACTTCTCTTGGGAGGCTTGTGAGCTCTGGGGAAACTGAGGCTCAGAAATGGCGCTGCTTGGTCGCTATTGAGGCAGCAATAGAGCTGCCACTCACACAGCCACTCACTCCAGTGCAACCAGCCTGGAAAGTTCTGATGAGACTCCAAATGTATCCTCCCCAGGCTGCCTGAAGGCAGGTCTTCCCTCTACTTCTGTCCTTAGGCTTACTCTTCAGGACATCCTGGACAGCATCCAAGAGGTGAGGTGATCCTCTTGGGGTTCTCTCAACTCTGGAATCCCCTTGATCACGGGGAAGAGGAAGCAGCAGTCTCTAGGAGTAAGCAGGGCCAATCCTGGGTGCTGAGGTCTCTTAGCCAGGAGACTCCCACACTGCCTTCTCCTCTCCCAGAATGGAAGGAGCCTACATCCTGCCCGCTGTAGGGTCTCTCTCTTCAAGGCTCATCTGCCTTTGGAGCAGTAAGCCCCTTCTTCCAGGCAGTGGATAGAGTGGGTCTCTATGGTCTCACTGGGCTACAGGAACCCTGATGGAGGGGTGGGTCCTCTGCACACCTCACTGGACCAGAGCTTGGACTCCTAGAAAGCTCTGGCCCCAGGCCACAGAAGGGACTCACAGCCTTCACCCATCAGTCCAGCATCAGTATTCTAACAATCCCAAGCCACATTTACTGAACTCATTTTCTGCTCCAATAACCACATCACTCCCTCCCCTTCTTACCTTTGTTGGCCTCCCATCTTTAAAATAAAATTTGAGATCCACACCATGACTTCCAAAGCCTTGCTTGGTGTTCCAGTCTCTCTCCAACTTTCTCCTTTGCCCGTTACAATCTGACCAAGATGGTCTCTCTCTATTCTATGAACACATCTGTGTTTTTCTGCCTTTGGATCTTTGCCCAGGCCTCTCTCTACTCGGAACTAGATTGTAAGCCCTATAATGGCAAAGACTGTGTTCAGTTTTGTTTATCTCTAAATCCTCACACGTTTGAACAATAGACAATAATGCCAGCTCTAACAGGTCTTAATAAAGACCTGTTATAAAGACCTGGAATAAATGTGCCTGATGCTTTTCTATTGACGTATTTAATCTTTACATAAAGAGACTCAGGGAGGTTTAGCCATTTGTTAAATGTCACACAGCTAAGAGCTGAATCCCAGAGGGAGGCGTTTTCACCTGTCATTGTGATTGGGGGCATGAGTGCTAGGTGGTATACCACAGGCCATCTCCAAATTCTAGATGCTTGTAGCTTCCTGCAGCAGGAAGCATTGGGTCTGCACTGGAAAGCTGGCAAGACTTGGGTCCTCAAAAGCCCTCCGAGAATATTCCAGGTAGAAGAAACAGCGGTGAGCAGAAGGGCGAAGGCAAGAAGATCCAGCTCCTGGGACAACCAGGCTCAGAGGGCTGGGCCGTCCAGGACACACAGCTGCCTGGATCCAGGGCTCTATCAGCTGGTGGTCTCCAGAGGCCAGACCCCGATGGGCAGGGAAATTGAGGCATGGTGTCAGTGTCTCTGTGCAATCCCTCTCCCCAGGCTGTGGGTGGGAGCCCCCAGGGACGCGGGCTGGGCGCTCACAGGCAGGACGTTCCCACGCAGGGGCGGCCCTGGGGAAAGCTGGGGGGCGGGCCCCGGGCAGGCGCCAGCGATCCCGTCCCTCTGCAGCCTGTTCTCTGTTACTTGCTCTGCAGACCTGGGTCGCGTTCTGGCTCCCTCCAAGCCTCAAGGTGAGTGAGTGGCTGGGGGGAGCCCCAGCTGCCCAAACACAGGCCAGTGGGGGATGCGGCTGGGACTCTGGCTTTCAAAACCCCGTCAGGACCTGTGGGGTCACTGCTATGGAGGAGGATCTGGGGGCTGGGGGCTACTGGCAGCGCAAGGGTGAGGGGAATTTTCCTCTGTCCACGTATGGGACACTATCTCTTTCCTCAAAGGTAGATTACTCCTTCCCTCTCCCCACAGGTGGGCTCTGTCACCCACTTATCACTGATGGGGACCCTTTCCTTTCCAGATGTGGGGTGTCTGTCCACTTTCCACATATGGTACACCCTACCCTCTACCTAATTATTGGGTGCCCTTCTCTTTCTAGATGTAGGCGTCCTTTCAGTTTCCAGAAGTGGGATACCCTCTTCTTCTCCACAGATGTGTGCCCCCTCTTCCTACCTCTGACCCAGTTTGGTCTTTATCTCCCTCTGAATCTCCTCCTCACGGCCTCCTTGCCCCCTGCCCCCCACCGCCCTAGGTTGCCAAATCCTGATTTTCCCTGGGGATGGGGGGGGTTGGGCTCGCCTGTCCCTCTCTCCCACCAGGTCCAGCAGAGCAGGCTTTCCAGGCACGTAGGCAACCAATTATGGCGGGAGGGGAGAGGGGGAGGGCAAACCATCTGCAGGAGACCTTGGCAGATGGCCCCGTAGCAAGACAGTTATCCCAGGAACTGCTCCCTCCCGACCTGGACTCCCACCCTGTTTCCTCTGGGGGGCAAACAGCTGAGAGAGTTTGTCTAAGCTAGCCACCCACTGTGAGCTGAGGCTGGAACTAGAACTGAGGCTCCCAGATCCAAACTGTTCAGGCCCTGACTTAAGAGTTAGGCCTTGTCCCACTTCTCAGATGACAAACTGAGGCCCCAGGAGGGGGCTCCAAATGTCTAGAAGCCCCATCTATCCCCCATCATACAAACTTAGAAGGTGGCAGGGGCTGGAGATGACCTTGGTATCCTGGAGACCATGCCCTTCCCAGTCACCACACCTGTGTAAACCCTGTGTCTCTGTCTGGGTCCTGAGGGGAAGGGCAGAGGGCAATGTGAGGGCAGGACTCACCCCAAACCACGCCCCAGATGTCCTTCAGAGCTGCCTGGAGCTTGACCCTGAGGAAAGGGGGCCTTGGAACTCGAGGGATCCACAGCCCAGGAAGCACCGGTAAGACGTGGACACGCCCTCCCTTGCCTAGCTCCGAGGCTTGGGGCGGGGGTCCTGTCTGCAGGCTGCTCCCGGTCCCGTCCATGCTGCCCTGGGCCTGTCCTGAACCATTTCCCATAATCCTGGTCCTTGGTGGGGGGCCGCGTTCATCCAGGAAATAGACAGCAGCCCCTTCCCTCGAAGTGTTCTCAGGGCCTGATGCCTGTACCTCAGGTTCCTAAGGCCTTTGTGTCCGGAGGCAGAGGGTGCTGACAGAACCTTCCAGACCTTTGTGTCCAAGCCAGTTGGAAGAAAGAGGCCGAAAGAAGGGGAGACTTGAGCCAGATAGACGGGTCTTCTTGATCCTCTGGAGATTGATAACAGATAATATTTATTGAGCCCTTACTGTGTGCCCTTGGCTGGGATCAATGTTTTGCACAAATTAACACATTGGGATTTCATAGCAGCCACGTGAAGTGGACACTGTGCATTATCTCCCTTTCTCAGATGAACAAATGGTCCCAGAGCCAGGACTCTTTTTCCCAAAGCAGTTCCCACGCTCTCCGGGCAAGGTGGTACCAATGTCCTCCTGGAGGGCATCCCAGGTGACAGTAAAACAGAAGAAGCTTTACTGAGACTCTTCTAGGGCCTAGCCTTGTTCGGACACTCACACGGAGCCCTTGAGGGCTAGGTGATCAGGGAGAGCTTCCAGGCATGGAAGTGAGATGTGAAACCAACCTCTATCAGTGTAACTTATGTGTGTTGGGCCCCGGGCATTATCTTGAAGCTTCCACAACAGTGTGAGATAGGATGGCTAACTACCCCCCCTTTCCAGGTGAGGACGTGGAACACAGTGAGGTAAAGAGGGCTTGTCGGAGCTGAGGCGGGGTGGACCTGGGGTCTCATGACTCCAAAGCCATGCCGGTGACCACTCATTACGGGCACAGGCCTAGTGCTTTCCAGTTTGCAGAGCAGTTTCCCAGCTGCCATCTCAGGTTCCTCGCTCCGAGTCTTCCCCCGCCCACTGCCTGGCCTGATGTGCCATCCCCACCGCAGATCTTCCCAGAGGACACAGGGTCTGGAGCCAGAGGGGCTGAACTGCCGCCCTGGCCCAGCTCCCTCTTGCTCTATGAACTTCAGTAAGTCCCTTAGCTACTCAGTTTCTTCCTCTAAGATGAGAATAATATCACTGTCTCAGAGCCATGCCAAGCCAATGAGTCAACTCCCCCAAAGGCCTTAGCATGGTTCTTGGCACACAGTTTAAGTGCTCAATAAGTGCTGCTGCTGCTAAGTTGCTTCAGTCGTGTCCGACTCTGTGTGACTCCATAGACGGCAGCCCATCAGGCTCCGCCGTCCCTGGGACTCTCCAGGCAAGAACACTGGAGTGGGTTGCCATTTCCTTCTCTAATACATGAAAGTGAAAAGTGAAAGTGAAGTCGCTCAGTCCTGTCCGACTCTTAGCGACCCCATGGACTGCAGCCTACCAGGATCCTCAGCCCATGGATTTTCCAGTCAAGAGTACTGGAGTGGGTTGCCATTGCCTTCTCCCGCAATAAGTGCTACCCTCTTTGTTAATCTTACGGTTGGTGCTGGGATGTCTCAGGGGCAGGCTTATCTCAGCTCCTCCCTGTGCCCACAGCCCACGGCAAGGACAAGATGCCCCCCTACACTAACTACCATGCCCAGCGCTCCTACCCCATGCCCGACGAGCCCTTCTGCATGGAACTCAACGCTGAGCAGCGGGCCCTCAAGGAGAAGGAGAAGGGCAGCTGGACCCAGCTGAGTCACGCCGAGAAGGTGGCCCGTAGGTCTCAGGGTGGTGATGGGGGTGATTTTGCAAAGAAGGGCCTGGCCTGTTAGGGGGCAGCTGCAGGGAGAAACCCTGGCCAAGACAGCAAGAACCCACTCACCCAAATACTCAAATGCATACCTGAGTGGTGAAATTCATTCCTTTGTTCATTCATTTTTTAATTCACACAACTGTTTGAGCACAGCCTGATGCTAGGTGATGCTGGGGACACAGAAGTGAATCACGGGGAGGGTTCCTGCCCCTAGGGTGCTCCCAGTCCAGCGGGGGAACCAATGCAAACCCAGAAAGCTGTAATAGAGGATATGCTGCTGGGTGAGGTGTGTTCATGGGGCTGTGAGAACCCAAAGGAGAGAGTGAGATGCAATCCTGGTAGGCTTTCCCAAGAAGAGTTGTTCCAGCTGGCCTTGGATGGTGAGGGACAGGGGCTGCCAGGCAGTGGGAACAGCATGGGGAAGGATATGGGAGCTGGATAGCATGGAGAGTGCTGGGATTCACTGAGTGGTGTTGGGGGGATGGAGCAGAAAGAGGCAGGCGAGTTGGATGGGAAAGCAGGGGTCTGGCGCTCGGAAGCAGGAAGGATGTGTGACACCAAGTGCTGCCCACCAACAGTGCCCCAGGAGCCTAGAGCCTCATCATCAGCTGTGCTTTACACACAGTAGATGCTCAGTAGGAATTTGCTGAATGGACAGCTTCTGCTGCAGGGAGGGGGTGGCTGGAGGTCCCCGAGGCCAAGAGTTGGCTCAAGAATTGGATGTATCTGAGGCCTCCCCCCTGCCCCCCCACCCACCTGCCTTCAGTGTACCGGCTCCAGTTTCATGAGACCTTCGCGGAGATGAACCGTCGCTCCAACGAGTGGAAGACAGTGATGGGCTGTGTCTTTTTCTTCTGTGGATTCACAGGTCTGCTGATTTGGTGGCAGCGGATCTATGGTGAGTGGCAGTGCCTCATCCAGCCAGTGTCCTCAGCCATGCCCTTGTGGTCACAACCATCAGCCAAGTTTTGATAAGTGAACTAAGCTAGTACTCACTTGAAGAGTTTTTGAAAAGTCCTCCAGAGTGATGTAGGGTGAAGGGCAGAGCATGGCTGCCTGGTTTGGAATGTAGGGACTCTACCTCTCTGGGTCTTAACTCCCTCATCTGTAAAATGGGAATAATAGTGCCTACATCTCAGGGTTCTTGTGAAGATTTAATGAGAGAGCTGTAAGCTAGTGCCAGGCACACAGTTATGAATGGTGTTGTTACTGATTGCTGTTATTAGCCATGAACTTTTCAACATATTGCTTCAGCTGCTGTAACAGAGTCTCCAATATTCAAGAGCTTAAACTATATAGAAGATGGTTTCTTATGCTTCCCCCTTACTTAACTCCAATAAAACTAGCTGCTCTCATCTTCTTCTTCCTGAGAGGAAGCAAAAGAAACTATCTCATCCTGGAAGCTTCCCAATAAGTTGGAACAAACTCAGTAATTATAACTATGGTGGTGGTGGTTTAGTTGCTATGTTGTGTCAGATTCTTGAGACCCCATGGACTGTAGCCTGCCAGGTTCCTCTGTCCGTGGGATTCTCCAGGCAAGAATACTGGAGTGGGTTGCCATTTCCTTCTCCAGGGGATCTTCCTGACCCAGGGATAGAACCTAGGTCTCCTGCACTACAGGCAGATTCTTTACCAACTGAGCTACCAGGGAAGCTATGGTAGCTATCATATATTAGGAGCTTAATATCTGTCCTGCATTCTGCTAATTGCAGTATAAATACTAACAAATTCAGTCTCCACAAGCCTAGTGGACAGGATCTGTTTTCGACAGGTTAGGAAACTGGGGCTCAGAGATGAAGTGACTTGTTCAGGGTAACACAGTAAGGGAATGGTGGAACTGAGATTTGGAACCAAAAAGACAAGCCAGTGCTCCTCCTATCCTTAGGTTCCAGAGTAGATGAGGAAACTGAGCCTGAGAAAGGGGAAGGACCTCGCCCAGTTCCCCCAGTGAGTCCAAGGCGGAGCTGGGGACAGAACCTGGAGTGCAGCTTTAGTGGGGAGTCTAGTAGGGAATGGAGAGAGTGGAGAGGGGTCCTCAGTGCAAGGCATCTCCACCCCATGCCTGGACACCCTGACTCAGTGGGAGGGGGTGGGCTTGGCAGGGTCCCATATGCCCCGGTTCCTACCTATTTCCTTCCGTGCAGTGTTCCCTAAGAAACCCATCACCCTGACGGATGAGTGGAAAGCCCAGCAGCTCCAGCGCACCCTGGACATGAAGGGCAACCCCGTGCAAGGCCTGGCCTCCCGGTGGGACTATGAGAGGAAGGAGTGGAAGAAGTGACATGGAATCCCGGTGGCTCCCCCTGCAGCTCCACCCTCGTCCAGAGCCTATGGAGGCCCCTCCCCTCCTTTAACCCCAATAAAGCTGGTGGCTCTCATCTGCCTTTAGTCTCCGCCAGAGTCTCTACCTGCCATAAAGCCTACATTATACCTAAGATTAGGCAGGACAGTAAGTGAGGGGCAATAAGCCACTTGCCAGGACCTCTCTTATCAGGGAGGGCTTCCTGGAGGAGAAGGGGTTGGGGTTGAGCCTTTCGTGATAGGTGGGATTCGGAATGGCAGGAGGGAGAGGAAAGGCATTCCAGGTGGAGGGAATGGCTTGAGTAGAGATAAAGACACTCCTTTGTTCTGTCAATTAGCAAATACTTACTGGGTATCTACTGTGTGCCAGGTACTAATTCAGGCCCTGGGGATGCAACAGTGAACAACACAGTCTCTGGCCTCCTGAAGGAAGTGTTTCTTGTGTGTGTGTGTGTGTGTGTGTGTGTGTGTGTGTGTGTGTGTGTGCACGCACGTGGTGGGGGAGACAGAAAAGGGAATAAGTCAGTACAGTACATAGCGTGTTACGCTGTAGTCAGTGCTATGAGGGAATAAAACAGAGCAGGATAAAGGGGCAGAGCTAAAAGGGCTTTGGAGGGTGGTAGGTGGAGCTTCTTAGACGAGGTGGCGCATGAGAAAACAAAACAGCAAGAGAAAAGATCTTGAGACAGGATTTTAGTTTGTCTGTGGAACATCAAGGGGGCCACAGTGACTGGAGCGGAATGACCTGGAATATTGTAAGAAGGTGTGTGCTGAGGGAGAGGGTTGGTCTTGGGGCACAAAGCAGATTATATAGGAAAACACACACACACTCCAGAACCAAGACGAGAAGACTCCTTTCTTCTTGGTTTGTCCCCTCCAGCACCCTCTGCTGGCAAAGTTCAGCATCTCACTGTACAGGGACAATGTTCAGAGTCGGGCTCATTGTCTTAGAGCAGGCACTGAGGGGTGAGTTTGGAGTGGAGAGACAATACATTGATAACTGGCACAGCATCTTTGAGAAAGTCTTGACCAGGCCAATAGGGAGCTTTAGAGCAAAAAAGGAGGAGTCTTGTATTGGGAAAAATGGACCCATCCCTAGAGCCCCACTGTGCTCAGTCCTTGGCTAGGAGCAGCCCGGGGGACTCTGGCCTTGGCAGGAACACTCAGGAGCTCTGAAAGTGTGGCAGCCAGAGATGGTCATACACCTACCCTCCTCATAGCAGGTTCTCTTGAGAGACATCTGAGCAGCACACCTCCGCGGACACCCTGGATGCGGATGGAGGGAATCCGCAGGGCAGCTGGGACAATGTTCATTCAATCAGCAAAGTCATCTGGGTATCTGCTGTGTGCCAGGTACTAATCCAGGCCCTGGGGATGCAACAGTGAACAACACACAGTCTCTGGCCTCCTGAAGGAGGCGTTTCTTTGTGTGTGTGTGTGTGTGTGTGCATGTGTGCATCCACTACATGCAGGCTCGGGGGCAGAGTGAATGAGACCTCATTCCAGTGTTATGAGTTCTGGTCCTCATGAATCTGAAAGTCTGTAATTGTCACCCTAATCAATTACAGAACAAATGAGTGCTAAGAAGGGGAGGTAGGTGGTACTGATACTTGGACTGACCTAATCTACAGAAGTCAGGGTGGGCTTCCCTGAAGAAATGTCTTCATGTTGAGATATTGTTGCCAAAATTCAGCCCCTGTACACTGGTGCTGGATTAAACCTCAGAGACAGAGTTTTGAGAGAAGTAGGAAGAAATAGCTTTATTGCTTTTCCAGGCAAAGGGGGGCCACAGTGGACTAATGCTCTCAAGACTGTGACCTGCCCTGAAGGGGACAGTGAGGAGTGCTCGTGGACATTGTTCTGATTGGTTGGTGGTGAGGTAATTGGGAGGCAGCATCATCAACCTTCCAGTGCCAACCCGTCTGGAGTCTACATGCTTATGGGTAGCACAGAGTTAACTTCTTCCACTTGATGAGTGTTTCAGTATCTGCAAAACAGCTCGAAGGACATGGATCAGAATATTATCTAAAGTCCTTGATTTTGTTGAATGGATAAAGTATTATTATTTTGTCTTGCTTGACTTTTCTTTCTGCATTTTCTCACTTCTCTGATTAAATTTACTCTTTGACTAAAGTCTTGCCACAGAAAAAAGGCAGGTGGAGGACACAGGCAGGCGTCTGTTCTGGGAAGGCCTCATGGGATCCTGTTTGGTTACAATATGAAAGATGACTAGGTATAAACTAGGTGAAACGGGTGGTGGATCAGCATTTTAGGCAGAGAAAAGCATGGGCAAATGCCCTGTGCTACTGAGGACCATGGCTTGGAAGAAGGAATAAAAGAAGCCAGTTGGAGGAGAAGGAAGAAATGGACAAGGGGAGACAGGGAAGGAGAAGACTCACCTGGAGCCTTGGAGTCTCTGCTTCCTCTTCTGAAGAGACAAATCTGGGGGAAAGCAGGAAGGGATGGAGCTGAAGGAATATGTAGGGGGCAGAGTATGGGGAGCCTTGAACATCTACATTTTTAAATAATCTTATTTATTTATTTATTTTGGACTGTGTTGGGTCTTAGTTGCTACGGGAGCTTTTCTCTACTTGCAGCAAGCGGGGGCTACTCTCTAGTTGCAGTGAGTGCGTTTCTCACTGTCGGTGGCTTCTCTTGTTGCAGAGCACAGGCTCTAGGGTGTGTGGGCTTCAGTAGTTTCGGCTCCCAAGCTCTAGAGCACAGGCTCAGTAGTTGTCATGCACAGGCTTAGTTGCTCCTCAGCACGTGGGATCTTTCTGATCAGGGCTCGATCCCGTGTTTCCTGCATTGGCAGGCAGATTCTTTGCCAATGAACCACCAGGGAAGTACCATATGATTTTTTAAAATATTTATTTTTATTTATTTATTCTATTTGACTGTGCCCGGTCTTTGCTGTAACATGCGGGATCTTCAGCTGCAGCATGTGGGATCTAGATCCTGACCAGGCATTGAATGCTCTCCCCAGCCCTCCAACCCCCCACATTGGGAGCACAAGAGTCCTAGCCTCAGTGGACTAGGGAACCACCAGGGAAGTCCCCATCCATTTAATTTTTATCTGAGAAAGGCAGCTGCCTTCGCACCAGTTTCTGTCTGGCATGAGGGATTCATCTTTTAGTCACTTATCATGAAAGATGCTGGGGATACAGACATGGAGCAGGCAGGAGCCCTGGCCTTCTGGTCTCCTGGCCTGTGGGCAGGACTGGTATAAACATGGCCATTCAGAGACTAAGGGAATAAGAGCTATAGAAATTTCTGATAGAATGTTTTGAATCCATTGTTTTGTCCTTTTACTAGCAGCAGGAGTGGTTTGGACATAACTGAAGATGTTGAACTACACAGGTGGTAAACTTTGCTTAGATTAATAAATTGCTATGCAGATGACACCACCCTTATTTCATGGGGTCGCAAAGAATCGGACACGACTGAACTGAACTGACTCCTTGGCTTGCAGATGGGTTCCTTCTCACTATGTCCTCACATGGTCATTCCTTTGTGTGCATATCCATGGCGTCTCCACGTGCGTCCAGATTTCCTCTCCTTCTTTTGAAACTATTTATTTACTTATTTGGCTGCACCAGGTGTTAGTTGCAGCATGTAGGATCTTTGATCTTCATTATTGGACTTCCCTGGTGGCTCACACAGTAAAGCGTCTGTCTACAATGTGGAAAACCCAGGTTCGATCTCTGGGTTGGGAAGATCCCCTGGAGAAGGAAATGGCAATCCACTCCAGGACTATTGCCTGGTAAATCCCATGGACAGAGGAGCCTGGTAGGCTACAGTCCATGGGGTCGCAAAGAGTTGGACACGACTGAGCGACTTTACTTTCTTTCTGTTGCACGTGGGACCTTTTAGTTGTAGCATGCAAACTCTTGTCTGAGACATGTGGGATCTAGTTTCCTGACCACAGATCGAACCTGAGCCCCCTGCATTGGGATTGCAGAGCCTGAGCCAGCGGACCATTAGGGAAGTCCCCAGATTTCCTCTTTTTATAAGGACACCAGGCAGATCAGTGAGGGCCTTCCCCAATGATGTCATTTAAGTTTATCACCTTTTTAAAGGCCCTGTCTCCAAATACAGCTTCTCTTGTGGCTCAGCTGGTAAAGAATCTGCCTGCAAGTCAGGGGACATGGGTTCACTCCCTGGGTTGGGAAGATCCCCTGGAGAAGGGAAAGGCTACCCACTCCAGTATTCTGGCTTGGAGAATTCCATGGACTGTACAGTTCGTGGGATCGCAAAGAGTCGGACATGACTGAGCAACTTTCACTTTCATCTCCAAATACTGCTACATTGGATGTATTGAGAGTTAGAGCTTTGACATATGAATTTGCAGGAAACACAAGCCAGCTGGTAACACTTGGGTTTAGGGTTATTCATATGCCTTATTGTTCTGACACCAGCAGGCACCCAGTACGTGTTCTTCTCATGACAGAACTGAGACTCCTGAGGGGGCAGAGAGACAGTGGGGACCCACGGTACTCTGAAAGCCCAAGCTCAGAACCATACACAAAGAGCCAGCACCACATTCCAGTGGCTAAAGCGAGTCCTGCGGTGCATCTGTTATAACTGCTACATTCCAACCCCCCCTTAAAACTTAAAAGCATGAAACAACCATTTCCTTAGGCTCACCAATTCTGTAGGTCAGGAGTTTAGGCAGGGCACACTGGGACTGGCAGGCTACAGTCCATGGGATTGCAGAACTTTCATTATTGCTAGGGAGGTGTGGAATCCCAGGCTCCCAAT
The DNA here is from genome assembly GCF_014754425.2 of Oryx dammah. Classification (NCBI taxonomy): domain Eukaryota; kingdom Metazoa; phylum Chordata; class Mammalia; order Artiodactyla; family Bovidae; genus Oryx; species Oryx dammah. The sequence continues at coordinate 22,126,834 of NW_024070194.1, read as the reverse complement.
GTGGTCTCCACTGACACTGCAGGGAGAAGGGGTGGTAGGAGAGGGCTCATTAACTGGCCAGCGGAGATGAAAAGTCCTGCTCCCTTGGCCTTATCTCACAACACCCCACATTGATAGTGGGTAGTTGGGGCACCTTGAATCAGGGAGGAAGCCTAGGGTCCCCACTCACCCTTTGTTGATGTTGTTGGCCATAATTTTCATAGTTTTTTTTCTTTTCCCAGTGGTATTTGGCTGGAGTAGAGCTGCAATCGTCTAAAACTTCTATCTTGCTAGGATGTTTCTCTCCTAATCCTTTGAATAGACAGAGCTGGCTTCAGTTGGGACTGTTTTTTCTTTCTGTGCCCACTGGCTTTTTTGAGTAGCCTGCTACAACTTCTTCAACCCTAAGTCTGGGATCTCTGAGACAGAAAACCCAGAGAACTCACCACTGTGTTGTTCCTCAGGTTCTCAGGTCCACATCCAGCCTGCCTTCTTTCTATTTTTCAGGGTTTTCTTATGCTTGTTGCATATACAACTTCCAGGGATTTTAGTTTCACTTAGCCGGAGAAATAGAGGAAAGCGCATCCTCTCCATCTTCCTGGAAGTGGAAGTATAGAAGAGGTGTCATCTGTCCTGAGGAGTGTCCTCCAGGTTGCATTTTACTAATTGCCCTCCCATGTATCACTCACTGTGTTCCTGTGTCCCCTGTATCTTCCTTTCAGGGGTGGTCACATTTAGAGGCTTTGGTCCGATTCAGAATTAACTTTTTGGCAAGAGTATTTCATGAATGTTCTTTTGCAGGAGGCACACATGATGCCTCGCTGTCTTTGTGTGCCATTTACAGTCTTCATTGATCATTGTGTAGATTCATTAACTCATTAGGGGTACAGATGGCTTCCACATTATCAAAAGATGTCAACCTCAATTAAAGGCTTGAAAACGAAATTTTCAAGTATGGGATACTATTTTTCCATTGGCCAGATTGACAAAGATCAAGGAGTGTTAACAAGGATATTGGCAAGGGTTCAGAAGACAGGCAGTTTCACAGGATACCAGTTTTGAGTGTCTCCGTCAAAATGACAAAAGGCCTGGTAAAACTACTTCTATAAATAGCCTGTGGATACACACGCACGTGTGGAAAATGATGGATCCGTGAGGTAGCTCAGATGGTAAAGAATCTGCCTGCAATGCAGGAGACCTGAATTTGATCCCTGGATCAGGAAGATTCCCTGGAGGAGTGCATGGCAACCCACTCCAGTATTCATGCCTGGAGAATCCCATGGACAGAGGAGCCTGGGGGGCTACAATCCATGGGGTCGCAAAGAGTCAGACACAACTGAGCAACTAACACTACTACTGTGCATGTGCATATACAAAATGATGGGTCCATGAGGTTGTTCACTGTAGTACGGTTTGGATTAGCACAAGCAGAGAACCACCAGGGGTGCCTCCCTCAAGCAGAATTTTCCAACTGACGTGCTACCAAGTTTTTCATAAGTTGTGGTAGATGAGATGGTGCCCCACCATGTGCCTTCAGACCACCCTGAAAGGTCATGTGCAGCTTGGTGGACAGTTTTCATTCAAGAAACAGGTGCCTGGGTCTTCTTGATCATAGGTGTATGCTTGGCAGGTAGGAAGTGCCGACCTAGGAGCTGCCCTAGGCAGATGAGGGATGGGAGTCAGTGTATAAATATCTTGTGTTCTTGCCTCTAGAATGCTCCATGGGTCTATCAGTGGATCCTCTGAGAAGGAGCCCCATTGCTTGAAGTGGCAGGTTACTCATCATTGCATCTTCTGTTGATTTCCAAAATCCCTCCCTGATCACCCCGATTCACTGTCCCCACTCCCCTGGGATCCCCATTTAAACTACTTAGACTTAACTTAGTGTGCATGCTCAGTCATGTCTGACTTTTTGCAACCCCATGGACTATAAGTCCAAGGGATTATCTTGGCAAGAATATTGGAGTGGGTTGCCATTTCCTACTTCAGGGGATCTTCCTGACCCAGGGATCGAACCCATGCCTCTTTTGGCTCTTGCATTGGCAGGTGGAGCCTTTACCACCAAGCCTATCTGAATCCTTATTTCAGATAGGATTTGCCTTTGGGAGGTATCCATGATAAGGTTAGAGCTTAGCCCCAAGACTAGTCCTCTCACCAGTCCCTAGAGCACTAGTGGTAAGGGGTGGGAGGTCTGACAACATAGACTGATAAAATTTATATATTTATGGTGCCAGAAATCCTTAAGCACTTTACAAGCATAAAAATTTGCACAAAATCTGCATAACTACCCATCAGATAGGTATAATTATCATTTTACAGATGAGGAAACTCAGGCACAGAGAGGTTAAGTCACTTGTCCCAGGGCTCCCAGCTATCCCTGGCAGTCTGGTTTTATAGTCTTGCTGCTGCTGTTACTAAGTCGCTTTGGTTGTGTCCGACTCTGTGCGACTCCAGAGATGGCAGCCCATCAGGCTCCCCCATCCCTGGGATTCTCCAGGCAAGAACACTGGAGTGGATTGCCATTTCCTCCTCCAATGCATGAAAGTGAAAAGTGAAAGTGAAGTCACCCAGTCGTGTCCAACTTAGCAACCCCATGGACTACAGCCTACCAGGCTCCTCCATCCATGGGATTTTCCAGGCAAGAGTACTCGAGTGGGGTGCCACTGCCTTCTCCTATAGTCTTGCTGCTCACTGCTATATAGCCGGTCTCTCCTCCGGGCCCTGCTGCTCCACCAGAATGAGATGAGCCTGGCCAAGGGTGGGCTCTTCCTTCTTGGAGATCTAACTGCAGTGGTCACCTGCACAGCACATGACCACTCATCTGGGAAGACCGCCTAACCTCCACAAGGACCCTTCACAAAGGCCATGGAGGCACTGGAGGAGTTTGCTTTCCAGGTGCGCAGGGAGCTTGGCACGAAGCCTCGGGGAGATTGTTGTTTGTAAAAGTGATGGCCAGGTAGCTGCTGGGGAATGTTCCACTGTATCAATGGTTTGCAGATAAGGGCCTTATTATTGTTGTTATTATTATTTTTACAATGCAACTGGATGGGGGCACAGCTGTTTTCTTTTCCTTGGGCGAGCGCAGGGGGTTGAGGTTTGAGGGCAGCATTTTCACACCAGCACAATTTAAGCCAAGCTGTGATATGGGCACTGGTCATTTCCCACTCGGCAGCAAATTTACAAACCACGAAAAGCATGTAAGACAGATGTAGTAGACGAGGCCATTACACTGTTACATACTTTAAAATTATACTCTTACAAGACTGTTTCCTTATGTCCATATTCTCGGTACCTTAGTGTTTTAAGACTGACTCCCTCCAGCTTCAAGATGGAGTTGTGAAAACTCTGTGATAAGACCATTTAAGTTGATAAGAATTCACAAGACTCTTTTATCATGAAATTATTTAATTATTCACGTGTGAACCTACTGAAATGGGATGGTTTAAATAATTTAGGAGGAAATTAATACTCTATATGTTCTGAATTCTAACATTAGTGCATGGATATCTATTAAAAAATCAAAGAAGACAAATTAGTAGGGATCATATATGTTCATTTCTATTATTTATTATAGATTAAGGAAAAATCCTTCTTTTTTTTTCCCCCTGATTCATGACAAAGGCTGTGATGGTGGAGACAGAAAAATGGAGAGCTGGATATTATGTAATGAATTTGATCATAAGTTGAAGATTTTTCTAAGATTTGTTAACTTTAAAAAATTGCACAAGCAAAGCACACAATCATTATCTTAAACTCTAAGAAATTCAGAAGGGTATAAAAAAGTGGAAGCTAACTTTCAACTCTTAGCTTGATAAAAGATTTTTTAAAGTAATAAATAGGTGTTGAATTTTACAAAATATTGATATCTACTGAAATACCATAAGGATTTTCTTTATTAATGCTTCAGTACAATTACACTGAAAGATTTCTTATACTGAGGCAATCTTATTTACCTGGAATAAGCCCTACTAGGTCATGAGGTATTCTTTTTATATTTTGTTGGATTCCATTTGTTAATATTATACTTAGACCTTTGGCTTGCATGTTCTTAAGTGAATTGGTTTAGAATTTGCTTTCCTTTCCTTCTTTCCCTTTCTTCCTTCTCTTCCTTTGTGCTGTACAGCCTTGCTCAGTTTTAATAAGTTATATAATTGAAAAAAAAAAAAGACTTTGAAAGCTTTAGGTCATTTCCTATGTTCTAGAACTCAGTTGTTTTCTTAAATACCCAGAATGAAAAAGTTCATTTGGATTTGAAATTAACTTGATTACAACATTGTATTTGTCAATTTTAAAAAGGGAAGAACAATAAGAACATTAAAAATATAATTTCAATTGTTCTGGAATAGTTTAACATTTTCTTTTATCACTTACCTGAGGTGACAAAGTCTTGTAGTGCTGACTACCAAGAATTTGAAGAGATCATCATTAATCTTGATCAGGAATTGTGTAAACCATTTTGATCATAAAATCTCTTATATGTAAAAGTTGCAAACAAATTTAAAAAATGAATTAGACCAAAAAAGTTGCATTCACAGGAATAAGATCAAGTTTTTTAAGGAATATATTTTAAATAATATATTTAGACTAGTAGTCAAAATTAATTCTTCATATCCTAGGACATGTTATATTGCTATATTTTTCTCATCATAAAAATATATGGAAATGAATTTTTCCCCAGGACCCACATAGATGTCCAAAATCCCTTCCAGCTTTTCCTCAGTGTGCAATTCCAATATTTTATGTGTGTGCCATGCCATGTTTGGGGTTCCCTGGTGGCTCATAGGGTAGAGAGTCTGCCTGCAATGCAGACCTGATCGATCCCTGGGTCAGGAAGAGCCCCTGGAGAAGAAAATGGCAACCCACTCCAGTATTCTTGCCTGGAAAATTCCATGAGCCAAGGAGCCTGGCGGGCTACAGTCCATAGGATTGCAAAGAGTCAGATAGGACTGAGTGACTTCACTTTCACTTTTCACACCATGTTTAAGGTTGGAATGACTGAGTTCAGGGTCTGGTTAAAACATTTGTGGAATATCATACAGCTAGAAAAAAGAATTAATCTGCCATGAGTTAATTGCTGAAGCTGTATAACAATCAGGGATTCATGTATAAACATGGAAACTTTTATAAGATAAACTATTTAGGCAGGAAAAAAACAGGCACAGTGTGTCTGTTACTCTTTGTGTAAAATAATGGATCAGAATATAGTTACATATTATGTGAAAGAATTGATGCTTTCAAATTGTGGTGCTGGAGAAGGCTCTTTTGAGAGTCCCTAGGACTGCAAGGAGATCAGTCAATCCTAAAGGATATCAACCCTGAATATTCATTGGAAGGACTGTTGCTGAAGCTGAAGCTCCAATATTTTGGCCACCTGATGTGAAGAGGTGAGTCACTGGGAAAGATGCTGGGAAAGATTGAAGGCAAAACGAGAAGAGGGTGGCAGAGGATGAGATGGTTAGATAGCATCACTGACTCAAGGGACATAAATTTGAGCAAACTCTGGGAGATAGTGGAGGACAGAGGACCCTGGCATGCTACAGTTCATGGAGTTGCAAAGAGTTGAACACGACTTAGCAACTTTACAACAACAAAATTATGTAAAAAGCCATTTCTGGAAGAATCTCAAGAATCTGGAGAGGGGACTTGAGTGGTTAGGTTACCGGCCACGGGTATATCCTGGGCCTAAAGATATAGAAGCCTGGAGGCTTTGGAGAATGGTGACTCTGAGCCAGGAGCCGTGAAAAGCTATGAACTCGGCACCTAAAGGTTGGAAGGGTAGATGTCCTTCTGTGAACAGGGCAGAAGATGGGGACACAGGGGAAAGCTGGCCAGTCAGGAGACAACAGGTCCTCTGAAGCACTGGGAGCAGGCATCTGGGGGTGGGAGTGGCTTTCAGGTGGAAACCCCTGGCCACCAGGGGGCAGTCAAGCTCACTCTTGAAAGCAGACGGGGAGGAGCACCCCCTCCCTTCCCCAGCTGGAGAGCTCGCCTCCCTAGCTGGAGGGAATGGCCCTGGAGTCATGTTCCTTTTCCCAGACCCTTCCTGGATCTCTGGCCACAGCCAGTTGAACTCCCTGAGGAGCACCTCCTTCCTTTTGAGGGTCTTCTTGATGGCAGGGTCATTGCTGCACCACCCCCGCCCCCCACAACTTCCAGTTCACCCAAGCTTTGTTGGGTTATCTCTCATTCACTTTTGACCACTATCACTTGAGATGGGTACTGGAATCCTACCCATTTCACAGATGGAAAAGCTAGGACATAGGCTAGGTTACTCGAGCAAAGACCAGGATTGGCGACCCAGGATACACACCTGGCTGACCACCCTCAGAACTGGAGCTTTAACTGAGCCATGGCTTCTCCACTCTGCTCTCCCTCCAGAGCCTTCTTCACATAGAAGCCAGAGGGCGCTTTGGGGTCTAAGTGGTATATCACTCCCTAACCACCTTCCTCTGGCTCTCACTGCCCTCAGGATCAAATCCAGTACCCCCATCCCACCTCTCTAGCGTCATACTGACCCAGGAGACCCCAGACACGCCAACTTTCCTTCAGCCTGAAGAAAATTCTTGCTTGTCCTTGCATTTGCTTCTTCAGCAGGACCACTCTTCCTGCCTCCCCGCTTCTTTTGGAGAACTCTTACAGACTCTTCAGGCTCTGGTTCTGATACCATTTCCTCCAGGGAGCGCTCCCTGACTCCCAGACAAGCTCAGGTTCCATATTAAATGCTGTTAGAGCATTCACTATGAAGTTCTTGGCCTCAGATGGGTGCTTCACTTTGGGACTATAATGGTATCATTATTTCAAAACCTTGAATCACCCATGGTTCCTCTCTCTCTAGAGCTCTCTCCAATCCATCAGCTGATCTTGTGGGATTATCTTTAAAATGTTATCTGACTCCTTCTTATCTCCTTCCCCACTAGGGCTTTCATGTCTTGCCATGCTTCCTCAGAGTCATTCTGTTTCCACCTTTGCCCTGCAACAGAGCCGTCCTTATATTCATCTCCCTGTCTCCCCGACCAGAATGGACGCTCCATAAAGGAAAGGGCTTCTCTGCAGAATTCCCAGTGCCTAGGGCTGGGATTGCCTGGTGCCTGAGACAGTAGAGAATCTGCCTACAATGCAGAAGACCTGGGTTCAATCCCTGGGTCAGGAAGATCCCCTGGAGAAGAGAATGGCAACCCACTCCAGTATTCTTGCCTGGAGAATTCCATGGACGAGGAGCCTGGTGGGTTACAGTCCATTAAGTTTGAATAACACTTTCACTTTCGTTCAGGACTGTGCCTACACAGAGCCAAGTGGGCTCTTGACTGTGCCTCCCACTAGAATACCAACTCCTGAGGGCAGGGACTGTCTGTCATGTTCACACACAGTCAGTGCCCAGCACATAGCAGGGACTCAAAGCAGACCCAGGGTCAGGTGGAGAAATTCAGGACCAGAGCGAGGAAGAAGGGACTTGTCCAAGGTTAGGGCAGCAGAGTCAGCACAGGTACCCGACTCTCCTGCACCTCTTCTGCCAGCCCAGCGTCCCCTCCCGGAGCACACAGGAGCCCAGGCCCTTTGCTCATGAGGAACACATTTTATTACTGAACTGCACCTTCACTTTCACACAGACTATTTCAAAGAGCTGGAAAAAGTGTGGGGTGGGGGTTAGGGGAGGGACAGGTGCCTCTCAGGAGCCAGGACCCCCGGCTGGCTTCCCCAGACCAGGGCGGGGGGTGGGGTGGGGTGGGGTGGGGGTGCAGGGAGCATCAGGCTGTTCGATCTCCGGGCACCAGCTCTCCACGTGCACACGCACTGCAAGCCAGCAGCTCCTCACACATAAATACAGACACGCTTAACAAAAATAGTATATCATCTTCACAAGGAATAAAAACTAGTTTCAAATATGTACAGCAGAGAGCCCGGGGTGGCCGGGGCTAGGCCTGGACCCCCAGGGATGAGACAGGCCATGGGTGGAGCAGAGGAGAGAGAGGGAGGTCAGAAGAGCTCCTGGCCAGGCCATCCTGACCTTGGCAGCCCGGCTGCTCAGGCTGAATGGGGGTGGGATACAAACTGTTCAGGCCAGGCAGGGCCGGCCCCTTTGGCCAGTCCCAGCTCCACCCCACGCACAAGGCTCTCCTTCCTGCCGGAGGTAGGAAGACCCTAGGGCTCCCACAGCTGCTCCCTGTAGCTCCCCCTCACCTCTGGACCATGGCCCCTGAAATCCACAGGCAGCAGCCCAAGGCAAAGACGCCACAGGCTTATCTTCTTGCAGGAAGTGAGGCAGCTGAGGCCATAAACAGCTCTGCGGCACCTATCTCAGGCCCAGTTGGTCCCTCAGTCATGGTCATGGAGCCAGGGAAGGGGAAGAACTGGGGTGGTGCTAAACTGCAAGGCCACCCTAGCGCTGGCATGGGGTGCTTCCTACAGCTATAGTCCCTCCATCTCGGGTGAGGCCGGCCTCCAGCCAGAGACCTCCAGAGGACACTGGGATTGGGGGGGAGGGACTTTGGCTGGGTCAGAGGCGGGGAGGGGGTCCTGGTCCTTATTTCTTTATCCCAAGCATCCTGAATCCCTAATTAGTCAGAAGTAGGCCCTAAGTGGCTCTTGGAGGGTGGGGATGAATGGACAGGGGGGGCCCAGGGCTGGGAGGAGGGGGGAGACAGGAAATGATCAATTCTGAGGCCACAGACATCAAAATGAAGGCAATCTATTGTTTCTCTTTCTGGGGAAAAGGGTCAGAAAACTTTCCAGCTCCCTGGCAAGAAAGCATGCTCAGGGACCCTAAATGCGGAAGGGGACCCACCAATCGGGTGGGGCACTCCAGCCCCCAGTCACAACCCCCAACACCTGTTAGCTTCCACCGGGGCAGGTTCTAGGGAATTTTGTGGGTTTTGATGCCACGAGAATTGAGGAACGCAGCTCTCACAGAAGCATGTAAATTCTAGAAAACTAATTGCGGGGGACCAGGTCTAGGCCCAACCCTGTGATGTGTGGGTGGCTGTGGGCTCCATGGAGTGGTTCTCCTGGTGGCAACGGTGGTTGGACGGAGAGATGTGGTGGGGGCAGGACGGGGGTGTGTGGGTGAGGTGGTGGTCGGTGTCTGGTCATTTCCGACTAAAGAGCGAGCCCAGCAGAACCACACCAGCCACAGTCATGCCCGTCAGGAACCAGCGGTTGAAGCGCTCCTGGCCCTTCCGGCTCTCGGCTGCTGCGTTGTTCCCGTAGAGTTCCACAAACGTGTCCTGTCAGGGGACAGAAGAGAAGGGAACTGTGTGAGTTCTCAAATAGGAATCTGGCTGGGAGAAAGCGGGCAGTCAGCGTGTGATGACCTTGCTGAGCCGAAAAACTGCCGCTGTCCATGTCCGCTTTGGGCCAGATAAGGGTTAAGGGCGGCTCTTCCTCCTGACCCTCAGCTGGGGATAACCAACCCATTTTACTGCTGAGAAAACAGGTGCAAAGTGGGGGAAGAGTTCTGTCCAAGGTCAGCCAGCTAGGAAGTAGTCCCTCAGAACCTGAGCTGGGAAAGGGATGGGCAGGGAACTGAGGGAGGCCAAGGGGCTGGAGCAGGAGAGGAGGAGAGGGGAGGAGATGAGCCTGAAGGGGTGAGTGAGAGCTGGACCACCTGTGGTCTGGAAGCCTGGAGGAAGCAGTTGAGCCTGAGGGCAGTGCAGAACTACCAGGCCTCAGCCTTTCCACTGCTCTAAAGGAGGGAGAGAGGGAGGAAGGGAGTGAAGAGAGATAGGGGAAACTCTCAGAGTGATTCTGGGGCAGGGCAGGTCTGGAGGAGGCCTCTGACCAGGGCAGGCTGATGCGTGGGCAGAGCAGGGCGGAACAGAGGGCAACAGCAGTGCAGGACTGGGACGGGGTCCATGAGGCCCTGAACCCGACCCCGGGGGCAGTACCCGGGGCCCAGGAGGAGGTGAGCGACAGTCCTCTGCCCTGAAGCCAGTCAGGAGGGAAGCACATGATACCACAAAGGAGGGGCTGCGGGCTGAATGACCCAGCCTAGGGTAGAACCAATCTGTGGGGCAGGCGGAAGGGAGCTTGCAGCACCCTTTAATGAGGGCGCCTTGTACCCCGTTTGTCCTTTAATCCTCTCAACAATCCTCAGTGCGGGCTGTCTCTCCCCACTGGCAGACCAGGAAGCCCGGCCTCTGAGTGCAGTGGAACTTGATCAGGTCACCCAGCTTTGTGGAGGAACAGGAATCTAAACATCTGACATCTAGGATCAGTGTGCTTCGACTGCCCAGGGAGGGAACACACCACTGGCTGGTTCCAGAGACTGTGTTCTTGCTTCTCCACCATGAACTCACACTGTGGGCCCACACTCTACCTGGGCCGGAGTGGCTGAGCCATGAGGTGGCCCCCTCAGACCACGCCTGCCATTTCTGGTTGGCTTCCACGTCCCACCCGGACAGTTTGCTCACTATATCTGCCGGGCCCTACTTCTAGTCTTGACGACACCCCCTCACTCCATGCCAAGATTTTTTAAAACATAGGTCAGGGTGTGGCACACCAACAGCTTTTCCTTGCACTCAGAATGAGTGTCATGTCCGTTCATGTCCCTGGTACCTAGCAAAGGGTCATACACATTGGACTGACAACCTGACTCAAAGAATCCTCTATATTGACTAAGCCATTAGGGAGGCAGCAGTGATGTGTGAGCCAGAGCAGAGTCCTTCTAGAAAGGGGAAAAGGCACTGGGAAGGGAAGGTGGGCAGGTGGGGAAAACCCCACCACTGAGCCCCTGTCACTCCATGCTCTCAAGCTCTCCAAGGCTCCCCATCACACGCGGAATCGAGTCTTCACCAAGGCCAATGAGGTCCAGTAGGCCCCAGCCCCTCCGCACTGCACACTACTCTAGTTGCCTGGGCTGTTGCTGCAACATCTGCTGAGCTCAGGACCTGCTGCCCTTGTGGTTTGGAGCACTCGACCCCAGGCTCCCTCATTTCACTCCTAACTCTGTTCAAATGCCATCTCCTCAGGGATGCCTTCCCTGGCCACCTTGTCTAATATGGTACCCCCTACCCTGATCTCTCGCTACCTATTCCCTCACCTTGCTCTATTTTTCTTCTTAGCACTTTCTGGAAGCAGAGCCTGCCCTTCTGGGTCTTGTTTTGACTGATCTCCTGCAGTAGTCATGGCCTGATGAGGCATAGGGGCTGTCCTGTTTCTATATACCCAGAACCCAAAACAGTGTCTGGCACAGAGTCAGTGATCAATAAATACATGAGGAGAACAAAGGTTTTACATGCCGCCTAAGTTCCAGACACTGTCATCCCCTTCACCTTCGTCAGAATCCTCAGATGTAGCGATCTGAGCCTCATGTCACAGATGAAACAACTGAGGTACAGAGTTGGAAAGACCTTGCCTGGGGTCACTCAGTTAACAGGGGGCAGAGCCAGGATCAAAGCCGAGGACTGCCTAGTCCCAACCTGGGTGCTGCTGTGAAAGTGAAAGTCACTCTCTGCGACCCCATGAACTATGCAGGCCAGAATACTGGAGTGTGGGTAGCCTTTTCCTTCTCCAGGGGATCTGCCCAACCCAGGTCTCCCGCATTGCAGGGGAATTCTTTACCAGCTGAGCCACAAGGGGTGCTGCTGCAGCAGGAATATTCCCTATGTAGGGGGCTGGGGTGGAGGGGGCCTTGGGCCTGGGAAGAGAAGGGCAGTGGCAGCAGCCAGAGTCCTTACACTTTGGCCTTCATCCTGCTTAGCCTCCCTGGGTTTCTTGTTGGACCAGAAAATTCTTACAGGAATTGAAATTTTTCTGGTCCTAAGTGAAGGAGGCCCCAGGTGCAGTCACGAAAAAGACTGATCTGTGATGAGGGAGTCCTGGGCTATGAGGAGCATGGGAGAGGGAGCCATGGCCAGAAATTATCCCAAGGGGCCAAATGTCCCACAAGAAACCAGGGACACTGGGCTGCAGCCAAAGTGGGAGAGGCCTGGCTCCCTCGATGGGAACTTTCCTGAAGTAGAGGGCTGGCAGCCACAGGAAATTTTCGGCTCTGGGCTGAGCTGGAATAAACAGGCCCCGTCCCTGCAAGGGCACAAAGCACTCACTGTCCAGGAACAGTCATTCCAGGGTGGAGGGAACATTCTCCTGTCGGTGCCACGGAGACAAGTCTCTGATCAGCCCAGCCCCCACCCGTGCATTCCCGCTTGGACAATCTTCATCTCCATTTCAGAAGCTCCTCCTAGCGAGGGGGAGAGGATCCTGGGGATTGCTTTCGCAGAGAGAGCAGGAGCAGAGAGAGCAGGAGCAAAGCGGGGCGTGCTGTTCCAGGGCGGGTGCCGGGGAGGCAGTGGCGTGGGTATATTTAGCCCACGGTTCACACGACACACTTGGAAACAAACACAGCCATTTTCTCAGCAGGCGGCTGCTCTGGATAAACAAACAGGATTGCGGAGCTGCCCTGGTCTGGAAAAGCAGAGATAAGCCCCCACTGCTGCTCAGTGGCTCCCACTGGTTTGAGCCAGAGCTGCCGTGGTAGACAGGGGGTCAGATGTAAGGTGGGCGGCAGGGAGGTCCCAGAGGCTTTCAGGAGACCCAGCCTAAGGGACTATGTGCATTCTCAGTGTGGGGCAGAGCAAAACGGGGTAAGATTCTCTTTGTAGCTGTGATCGCTACCATGGGATCCATGTAGGGGTTTTCAGGACCACTGGGGACAGGTGGTGAACCATGGATTCCTAGGCTAGAGACTTGCAAGTCAACAAGGGCCCCCTACTCACCCACTCTACAGTTTCAAAGAGCCAGTTTGTGGGAGAGCTTGGGCTCTACCATCTAACATTGGGGCCCTTCAGGGTAGTTAGACAAGAACCAGGGTCCCCAGGACAAGTAAGACTGGGACCACTTTCAAGGTCCTGCCTCCAGCAGTCCCGGCCACCTGCGTGGGATGGCCATAGCCCCCACAGCCCAGAGTGCTTCAGGCCCCTGAGCCTTGGCCAGCTCTGAGCCCTCTAACTGGTAACCCTCCCCACCTCCGCCTTAGTCAGCCAACCCTATCCAGCTTATGTGACCACTCTGGAGTCCCGTCTTCCAAGACTTCCCTACTTATCCTTCCTTCAACTCCAGCAGGAACATCTCCTTTGTACTCCCAGAGATTCTGGACCTTTGTTCATACCGTAACTACTCGGAGTCTACTGTGCCTTGGGCCCAGCACTGAACCGGACAAATAAGGTCCCTGCTCTCACAGAGCTTATGTTCTAGTCCATGCATTCTCCATGGGGGTGGGGTGAGGACACAGCACAGAAAGAGACACACAGCACAGCTGTGGTGTTCAAACTTATGCCAGGGCAATTAAGATAGACATGTCTAAAAACTAAAAAGACTCCTTAGGAGGGAGTGGTGAGGAGAAAGTAAGGTTGAGAAACACAGTCCTGGGGAGAAGCAAAGAGAATAAGAAGCAAGACAGTTTCAGATATGATGGGGTTTTGAAGAGAGTAAGTCCTAGGCAGGTGGTGAAGAATACCAGTGGACTGATGCAGGTGGAGTGGTCAGAGAAGGTCTCTCTGGGGGAGGGTGGGGAGTCTAAACTGAGTCCTGAATGACTAGGTGGCAGTGGCCAAGGGAGGATCAAAAATCTTGGGTGATAAGACTTCCCCGGTGGGCCAGTGGCTAAGTCTGCAGTCCCGACACAGGGGGCCCAGGTTTGATCCCTGTTTGGGGAACTAGATCCTACGTGCCACAACTAAGACCCAGTGAAGCCAAATGAAAAGGAAAAAAAAAAGAAAAAACTCTTGGGTGAAAAAGAGCATGTTCCAGCAGAAGTACCAAGTGCCAAGACCCTGAGGTGAGAAGGAGGCAGCAGCGTCCCCAGGTTGAAGCTCTCTGTATGGTGGTCTCGCCTGTCAGTCCGGGGACTCAGTACAGGCAAGGATCAAGACTGACATGTCTGAAACCAGGGGCTCATCCAGATAGGCACAGACTGGCTTCAGCTAGATCTCTGCCCAGACAAAGTCAACTGCACGATGAAGGTTACCCTGCAGCCACCTGCATTCCTGCAGAAGTCAGGAGAAAGGCTGGCACAGCACTGTCCTTGAGCAGCGGTCCAAGTGCCAGTGGACCACCTGCCCTGCCAGGGGCTGGAACGCACTTCCTGCTTGAACCCAGTCAGTTCTCCACTACTCACCCTTCCCTCTCACCTCCCACATCATGCTTTTTCCGAGTGGCGTGGCTTTGAGCAGGTTACTTTGCTTCTTGAGCCGATAGTGTCCTCACTTTTTAAATAACAGTATAATATCTGGGACATCCCTGGTGGTGCAGGGGATAGAAATCCGCCTGCCAATGCAGGGGACATGGGTTTGCTCTCTGGTCCGGGAAGATCCCACATGCCGCGGAGCAACTAAGCCCGTGCGCCACAACTACTGAGCCTGCACTCTAGAGCCTGGGGGCTACAACTACTGGAGCTCGCGACCCAGGAGTCTGTGCTCCGTGACAAGGGAAGCCACCACCATGAGAAGCCCACACACTGCAACCAGAGAGCAGCCCCAGATCACCACCAACAGAGAAAGCCTAAGAAAAGCAACAAAGACCCAGGGCAGCCAAAAACAAAAAAAACAAAACGCACACTATCTGTGATGATGGCAGCTGACCTCTATACCGCACACGTGAACGCTCTGCCTGCTCCAGGCACTACGCTGAAGCACTTCACTCCGAGGAGGCTGTATTCCCTGGCGCGTGCACAGTCACATTCGCCTGAGTGTTTTTGGTCCTGTCTCCCCAACTAGACTGTGTGTGGTTTTTGTCACTTGTACCTCAAGAAGCTGGTGCTGTACCTAGAACACAGCAGGTGCCGTTCTAAATGAATCCATTTGAGATGAACAAATGAACAAGTGAATGACTACGTTCAGTCAGCCCTCAGAACATTTTTACCGGAGCCTCATTCTACAGATGTCAAGATGGTGGCTTCCACAATCTCTGTCCAGCAAGTGGTAGGACTGGGATTTGTCTGAGTTCTGGCCTCTTACTCATTCTGAGGTCCAATCTTGCCATCTTGGGTCCCTGCTGTCTCCACCCACAGAGAACTAGGCTCCTCAGTGGCGGCAGCAGCAGCTGACATTTCCAGAGCACTTACCTTGCAAGACCCTCTCCTTGGTCCTTTCTGTGGATTGGTTCATTAAACTGTCTCTATGCTCTGTGGGCCAGTAGGTTCTACTGTTAACCCACCAAACAGCTGATAGACCTGAGGCCCACAGATAATGTGTGACTTGCCCAAGGTCACACAATGGTCTGGTGACATGACTGGGTTGTCTGCACCAAAATCTGGCTCCAGTACCTTTGCTCCTAACCTCTACCCAGTACTCTACTCACTTACAAAAGGACAACTGTTCTCAAGGCCCCGTCACGGGCCAGGTGCATGCACTATTGCTGAAGGAGGTCCTCACTCTTAAGCTCAGGTAGGCTGAGGCTCAGAGATACTGAAAGACCTGTCTCAAGTGGGTAACTGAAGAACCAGTTCATATTCTGGGGCAAGGCCTATAACCCTGGGTCCCTCTAGGAGGAGGAAGGTGGCCTGAAGCACCAGCTGAATGAATGAGTTCTGGCCCCAAGCCAGCTGAGGGGAACTGGGTGCCACAGGAAAAGGATGTGACGAAAGCCAGGAGAGAAAGTGAAACCCTTCCGTCCTGGCTTTAGTGGAGAACAAGCACCGCTCCCAGACGGGCCCTTCCTTCCTCTAGTGTGACTCTGGAGGGCCCAGGCCCACTGCTTCCTTCCTGCTTGGTTATTTCTGGAAAGAGGTAGGTGGAGAAGAGGAAGGGGCTCCTAGCAGCCCAGGGAAAGTGCCAGGAACATCAAGAATGTACCTTACCCGGCCTCATCAAAGCCCTGCACAGGCAGGCCGTAAGTCACTTTCTGCTCTTGGACTCAGTTTCCCTGAGGGAGAGGCTGACAAATGCCAACTGAATAGACAAATGAGGCTTTGCTAGGAGATCTCACAGAGATGGCAGGCAAGTGGGCAGTGGGGCAAAGGAGGAGGCCTTATCACTCTCTCAGCAGGGAGCTGCAGGCGGAGACTCGGAAGAAGTGAGGTTTGTGGTTGGAATCCACTTCCCTTGGCTTTCCCAGGGAGTTGGGAGGCAGGGGGGTGGGTTGTGTGTGGGCTTCAGCAAAATGAGAGGAACACAGCCTCTCTCCTCCACCCTGGGGACCACAGGCCTGGATGTAGGCAACTCAGAGAGGTGGCTCCATGGGGCAGGGACAAAGAGATGGGTGGCTAGACAGCTGGGCTGACACCTCAGCTGAGTCAGCCCAGTTGGTGGGTGGCACAGCAGGCCTCTCTACTTCTGAACCTCAGTTTCTCCTGCTTTGACCTCACAGGCAGGATGGTGAGAAAAGGGGATGAAAGCACTTGGTAAAGCAAAGCGACCTTGGTGTTATGGTAGAAGAGGGTGGAACGGGGAGCCCAAGCCATTTGGGCTGTCGGGGCTATTTGGAGGCATCCTTACAGCAAACTTCTTGGTAATCTTTCTTTAAGTCTGCTCTTGTCAGCTGCCAGCCTCTCCTCCCCCGCCTGCCCCCCTCCATTAGTTCTAAGAAGCTAAGCCTGACAGATGTGCTCATTTCTCAGAAAAGGAAGTGGTTGTGCCGGGAGGAGATAACACCTCCGCTAGGGAATTGAGAAAGCTATCAGGCCCAGGAGTGCAGCGCAGGCTCTCCACCGCCTCAGCTCAGAAGCCGGGTACCAGTCTTGGAGGCAGATAGAGGTAATTCAGAAAAGCCTTTACCGGGGGCACAGACGCTCATTTAGGGGCTCTCGATCTCCTTCCCAGGGAGTGATGGCTGAGATTTACTGAGCACTTACCAAGCACCAGGCGTGGTGCCAAGAGCTTCGTTGTATATGTAAATTCACTGAATCCTCATAAGAACCCCATGAAGTAAGTGCTATCATTACTCACCATGTTACAGATGAGGAAACAGGCACGGAGAGGTCAAGTGACCTCCCAAGGCCATCCAGTTCATAAATGGCAGAGCAGGGATCTGAATCCAGGCAGTCTGGCTCCAGACCCCAAAGGCTTAATGGCTTCTGGGCAGATGCTACCTACTCATATGCATTCATTCCCTGGAAATCTGAAAACTCCCCTCATCTCAACCTTATCTCATCCTTGGTAACTAACTCCCTATCCACTTTTTTCTAGGTATTTTTATTTATTACTTATTTTATTTCTGGTTGCTCCGGGTCTTCATTGCTGTGTGCAGGCTTTCTCTAGTTGCAGAGAGTGGGGCTACTCTAGTTGCGGTGCACAGGACTTACTGCAGTGGCTTCTCTTGCTGCAAAGCACAGGCTCTAGGTTGTGGCACACAAGCTCAGTAGTTGTGGCTCATGGGCTCCAGGGATGCAGGCTTCAGTATGAACGCCGTATCTTTCATGAGTAGATGGCCACAGCCTTTCATTCTTCTCCCAGTGTCCAGGGTGAGAAGGACCAAGGCTCAGCCTTGAAACAGAATCAGAGACTCAAGAGTGACCTTAAAAGATGCCCATCCAACCTTCCATGTGATGCTCAAGCTCACCCATAACATCCTCACTTCCCAGTTGAGGTTCAGAAAGATGGAGTACAAATCTATAGATACAGTACAATCCCTATCAAAATATTAATGGCATTTTCCATAGAATTAGAATAAATAATCATGAAACTTGTATGGAAATATGGAAATACAAAAGACCTCCAATAGCCAAAATAATCTTGAGAAAAAAGAAAGCTGGAAGTATCATGCTCTCTGATTTGAAACTATACTACAAACCTACAGTAATCAAAACAGTTTGATACCAGCAGAAAAAACAGACACATAGATCAATGGAACAGAGAGACCAGAAATGAACCCACACTTACATGGACAACTACACGCAAAAGAATCAAACTGGATGATTCTCTCACACCATGCACAAAGATAAATTTTAAATGAATTAAAGGCTTAGATGTAATACCTAAAACCATAAAATTGCTAGAAGAAAACCCAGGCAGTATGTTCTTTGATTTGTAATACGATATTTTTTGGATACATCTCCAGAGGCAAAAGAAACAAAAGCAAAAAAATGGGACCACATTAGACTAAAAAGCTTTTGCACGGAGAAGGAAACTATCAACAAAGCTAAAAGGCCACTAAAAGGCAGAAGGTGCCTTTTAGAAGCTAAAAGGCAGAAGATATCTGCAAATGATATAGCCGATAATGGGTTAATATCCAATATATACAAAGAATTCATACAATGCAACATCAAAAAAACAAATAACCAGATTACGAAGTGGGCAGAGGATCTGAACAGACATTTTCCCAAGGAAAACATACGGAGAGCCAACAGGTACATGAAAAGACGCTCAACATCAAGAAACATTCAGTTCAGTTCAGTTCAGTCACTCAGTCATGTCCAACTCTTTGCAACCCCATAAATCGCAGCACGCCAGGCCTCCCTGTCCATCACCAACTCCCAGAGTTCACTCAGATTCATGTCCATCGAGTCAGTGATGCCATCCAGCCATCTCATCCTCTGTCGTCCCCTTCTCCTCCTGCCCTCAATCCCCCCCAGCATCAAAGTCTTTTCCAATGAGTCAACTCTTCACATGAGGTGGCCAAAGTATTGGAGTTTCAGCTTTAGCATCATTCCTTCCAAAAAAATCCCAGGGCTGATCTCCTTCAGAATGGACTGGTTGGATCTCCTTGCAGTCCAAGGGACTCTCAAGAGTCTTCTCCAACACCACAGTTCAAAAGCATCAATTCTTTGGCACTCAGCCTTCTTCACAGTCCAACTCTCACATCCATACATGACTACTGGAAAAACCATAGCCTTGACTAGACAGACCTTAGTCGGCAAAGTAATGTCTCTGCTTTTGAATATGCTATCTAGATTGGTCATAACTTTCCTTCCAAGGAGTAAGCGTCTTTTAATTTCATGGCTGCAGTCACCATCTGCAGTGATTTTGGAGCCCCCCAAAATAAAGTTTGACACTGTTTCCACTGTTTCCCCATCTACTTCCCATGAATTGATGAGACCGGATGCCATGATCTTCATTTTCTGAATGTTGAGCTTTAAGCCAACTTTTTTGCTCTCCTCTTGCACTTTCATCAAGAGGCTTTTGAGTTCCTCTTCACTTTCTGCCATAAGGGTGGTGTCATCTGCATATCTGAGGTTATTGATATTTCTCCCAGCAATCTTGATTCCAGCTTGTGTTTCTTCCAGTCCAGCATTTCTCATGATGTACTCTGCATATAAGTTAAGTAAGCAGGGTGACAACATAAAGCCTTGACGTACTCCTTTTCCTATTTGGAACCAGTCTGTTGTTCCATGTTCAGTTCTAACTCTTGCTTCCTGACCTGCATACAGATTTCTCAAGAGGCAGGTCAGGTGGTCTGGTAGTCCCATCTCTTGAAGAATTTTCCACAGTTTCTTGTGATCCACACAGTCAAAGGCTTTGGCATAGTCAATAAAGCAGAAATAGATGTTTTTCTGGAACTCTCTTGCTTTTTCCATGATCCAGCGGATGTTGGCAATTTGATCTCTGGTTCCTCTGCCTTTTCTAAAACCAGCTTGAACATCAGGGAGTTCACAGTTCACGTATTGCTGAAGCCTGGCTTGGAGAATTTTGAGCATTACTTTACTAGTGTGTGAGATGAGTGCAATTGTGCGGTAGTTTGAGCATTCTTTGGCATTGCCTTTCATTGGGTTTGGAATGAAAACTGACCTTTTCCAGTCCTGTGGCCACTGCTGAGTTTTCCAAAGTTGCTGGCATATTGACTGCAGCACTTTCACAGCATCATCTTTCAGGATTTGAAATAGCTACACTGGAATTCCATCACCTACACTAGCTTTGTTCGTTGTGATGCTTTCTAAGGCCCACTTGACTTCACATTCCAGGATGTCTGGCTCTAGATGAGTGATCACACCATCGTGATTATCCGGGTCGTGAAGATGTTTTTTTGTACAGTTCTGTGTATTCTTGCCACCTCTTCTTAATATCTTCTGCTTCTGTTAGGTCCATACCATTTCTGTCCTTTATTGAGCCCATCTTTGCATGAAATGTTCCCTTGGTATCTCTAATTTTCTTGAAGAGATCTCTAGTCTTTCCCATTCTGTTCTTTTCCTCTATTTCTTTGCATTGATCGCTGAAGAAGGCCTTCTTATCTCTTCTTGCTATTCTTTGGAACTCTGCATTCAGATGCTTATATCTTTCCTTTTCTCCTTTGCTTTTCACTTCTCTTCTTTTCACAGCTATTTGTAAGGCCTCCTCAGACAACCATTTTGCTTTTTTGCATTTCTTTTCCATGGGGATGGTCTTGATCCCTGTCTCCTGTACAATGTCACAAACCTCCATCCATAATTCATCAGGCACTCTATCTATCAGATCTAGGTCCTTAAATCTATTTCTCACTTCCACTGTATAATCATAAGGGATTTGATTTAGGTCATACCTGAATGATCTAGTGGTTTTCCCTACTTTCTTCAATATAAGTCTGAATTTGGTAATAAGGAGTTCATGATCTGAGCCATCAGGAAAAGACAAATCAAAACCACAATCAGCTAACACCTCACACCTGTCAGAATGGCTGTTATCAAAAAGACAACAAATAACAATCATTGATGGGGATGTGGAAAAAAGGGAATCCTCATGTACTATTGGTGGGAATGTGAGTTGGTGCAACCATTATGGAAACAGCATGGAGATTCTTTAGAAAATTAAAAATAGAACTACCATATGATCCAGCCTGCCTGCTAATGCAGGGGATATAAGTTCAATCTCTGGGTCAGGAAGATGCCCGAGAGAAGGGATCTTGGGAACCAACTCCAGTATTCCCACCTGTAAAATCCCATGGACAGAGGAGCCTGGTGGGCTACATTCCATGGGGTCACAAAGAGTTGGACATGATTGAGCATGTGCGCGTGCACACACACACCACAGAATCTAGCAATATCACTCTCTGTATATATATATATGAAGAAAACAAACACGCTAATTAGAAAAGATAAAGGCACCTCTATGTTCACTGAAGCATTATTTGCAACAGCCAAGATACAGAAGCAACCTAAGTGCCCATCAACAGATGAATGGATAAAGAAAATATGATACAAATACACAACACTAAATACTAGCCATTAACAGGATGAAGTCTTGCCATTTGTGACAACATGGAGGGACCTAGAGAGTATTATGCTTAGTGAAATAAGTCAGACAGAGAAAGACAAATACAGTATGGTTTCACTTATATGTGTGGACTCTAATCCAAAACAAACAAACAAACAAACAAAAACAGAGATATAGATACAGAGAACAAACAGGTGTTTAACAGAGGGAGGGGTGTAGGGACAGAAAAGAAATAGGTGAGACAGATGAAGAGACATAAACTTTCAGTTGCAAAATATATAAGTCTTCATGAGAATGAAATGTACAGTGTGGGGAATATAGTCAATAATTATGTAACATCTTTGTATGGTGACTTACCTTAACTACACGTATTGTGGTGATCAGTTTGCATTGTATAGAATTATGGAATCACTATGCTGTATAACAGGAACTAACATAGTGCTGTAGGTCAATTATATTTAAGAAATCAAAAAAAAAAAAAGAAAGAAATCAAACAGGGACTTCCTTGGTGGTCCGGTGGCCAAGACTTCATGCTCCAAATGTAGAGGACGGTGGGGCTGGGGTTCAATCCCTAGTCAGGGAATTAGATCCCACATGCCACAACTAAAGATCCTGCGTACCCCAGTGCAGCCAAATAAATATTTTTTGAAAAAGAGATCAGATTTGTGGTTACCAGAGGCAGGGTTTGGGGGGATGGGGAGAGTGGGAAGGAAGAAGGTGGCTAAAAGGTAGAAACTTCCAGTTATAAATTGATACTAGGGATGTAATGTACAAAATAAATACAATTAACACTGCTGTATGTTATATATAAAAGGTTTTAAAAGAATAAATCCTAAGAGTTCTCATAAGAAAAAAAATTTTTTTCTACTTCATTTTGTACCTCTATGAGATGATAGATGCTCCCTAAACTTACTGTGGTCATCACTTCATGATGTATGGAAATCAAATCTTTATGCTGTAAACCTTAAACTTTTACAGTACTGTATGTCAAATACATTTCAATAAAACTGAAAGGAAAAAAACAAACGAAAGGAAAGCTGGAGTGTCCTGATTACACAGTAGGTCTGTTTCACTCCAGATTGTCCAGAACCATGGAGTTATCTACAGGGCATCGTCTGCTTACACACTTGCAGTGAAGAATCTGCCTGCCACTGCAGGAGACGCGGGTTCCATCCCTGGGTCAGGAAGATGCCCTGGAGAAGGGAATGGCAACCGAATCCAGCATTCTTGCCTGGGAAACCCCATGGACAGAGGAGCCTGGCGGGCTACAGTCCATGGGGTCGCAGGAGGCGGATGAGACTTAGTGACTAAACAACACCACCACATACACACTTGTGAGAAGGGGCTCCCTTCGTCCTGTGTGGATCATTTCATTTCTGAGCAGCTCTTCTGGAAAACTTTTCCCTTTGATCGGCTCTAATGGAAAACTTTTTGCCTCTTTCCCTCTACCGCCTGTCCTAGCTGGCCTTAGTTGTGCTTCTCTCTCCTCTGCTGCTCTCTTCCAACTCTCCCAAGGGCTAACCAAGAAGGTAACACGAGCTAGCAGAAAAAGGTTAAGGCCCTGAGCCAGGTCCTGCTGCTCTCTGAGTATCAGCTTCCTCATTTATAAAATAGCAGTGCTATCTAGATGAGGCCAAGGATGGTGACTAGTTATCTTCTTTTTCTCCACCAAGGTGGGCTACTATAGCAAAGAGCACTCAGGGACCCAATAAGTCTTGCAATTAGACTAAGATGTTTAACTTTGGACCTCATTAATAATATGGGAATTAAAGATGTACTCATTTCACAAGAACATTGTGAAAATTCAACAGTAATTCATATAAAGGACTTAGAACTATATGTGACACCTAGTAGATCTGCAATAATTTAAGTAATTATTACTGTTCGTATTATTAGACCAAGGCTCAGCTTGAGTCTTAGATCTTTCTCCATGGTCTGCAGGGTTTCTTCAGCTCTGTCTGGGGCCAGGCTGCTTACTCCTCACACACCATTATCTGTTCAGCCTCAGGATCTTTGCTCACATTGGTCCCTATGCTGAGCTTTCTCCTGCTTATCTCTTAGGTCTCAACATGCAGGCCTTAAGGAGGCCTTCTGCTCTCCTGCTCCAAGTCTCCTTGAGCTCTCTCACCCATTTGCTGAGCTGCTCATTTCTGACCATGAGCTCTGTCTCCTAGGCAGAGAGCCCAGTGCTGGGCCCAGAGAAGGCGCTGCTAAGTAGGCTGACAGCTGGGAAGGAAAGAAGGCCAGTTCCCTCTCTCTTAAGCCCCACCTTCATTGCCTGCAAAAACTAGGAGGCCCCAAGATACCAGGTGACTGACTGGGCAGGGTACCTGGGGCTCCCCAGACACCAAGTTCTCCCCAGCTCAGGAGAAAGTTCTGGAAAAGACATCTTCTGCACTGTGTTGACACAACAGGCAGGAGGGACTAGGGTAGCAATCTATAAGGAACAGAGGTTTGATCTCTGGGGCCAACCCCCTTCCTGATTCTCTGCTGCCTTCTGGGGTCTGTGCCTCTAAGTACTCCACGGTCCAAAGCAGCCACTCCCTCCTCCTTTCTGCCCAGGGCTGCCCTACTCTGACAGTGATCAATGCTGCAGGCTGTGAAGCGCAATGGGCTGAGTGTCAGCAGGTGTGGGTTTTGTGTCCCAGTGCTGTCACTGGCTTGCTTGGGGGTGAGTCCATTCCGCTGTCTGGGATGCTGGGAAAGTCTGGGACTTTCCTCGTCTGTACAATGAAGGCAATCATCTCAAAGGACTCTCATTAGTGCTGTAGTGTGAGGAAGATGAAAATAACTCACACATGGGCAAATAACTGACTACCTGTGTTCTCTCTCAGGGGTATTTGAAAGATCCAGTCATTTAGTGTGGAAGGTGAGGCAACATTCTGGAGTAGAAGGACTTGTTGCCTCCACTTCAAAGCCTGCTGAGCCTTGCCATCCAACCTGCAGATTCCGGGGCAAAGGGCATTGGGCATATCTATGACCAGGGCCAGCTCCTCAGAGGGCCAGACCTTGCCAAGCTCTGCCCCAGCGGCCTCAACCTCCTCACCCCAGCACCGCCTCCAACTAGTCCAGACAAGTCCGGGTATTTTCAGCCACCTTTATCTGATCGGAAATGTTTGGCATTCCACAGCAGAAGGCAACAGCTCTGGAGGATTTGGGGACAAGAGCAAATCCCTGCAACCCCTCCCTACCCCCCAACACATAAGAATGCTCTCACATACAGCGTGTGAAAATTGCTCAGTTGTGTCCGACACTTTGCGACCCTGTGGACTCCTCTGCCCATGGGATTCTCCAGGCAAGAATACTGGAGTGGATAGCCATTCCCTTCTCCAGGGGATCTTCCCAAGCCAGGGATCAAATCCAGGTCTCCCACACTGCAGGCAGATTCTTTACTGTCTGAACCACCAGGGAAGCCCCTCACGTACAGCCTTGTAACCAAAACCTCAGCATTGAAGGTTCCCTCAGGCTGCAACCTCCCCACTTCATCTTCATTGCAGTCCACCAGCCCCCTCAAGGCACACAATAGCAAGATGCCTGAGACGGGTGTCAGGAAAGCTGGAGGATTCTGCAGCCATGATACTGAGGTAGGGGCCACCTGGAGGTTTCCTGTTCATAGTCAATGCCCACAGCACCAACAAACTGCAGAAGACCACCACCACCAGCACGTTCAACCTGTACTCTAAGCAGATGGGAAACTGAGACCTGAGGAGGCAAAGGGACCCCCTCCCTCGCAAGGCCTCTTGACTCCTAGAGTCCAACAGTGTGGGTTCTAACCCCAGGTCTGTGACTGCCGGACCTGGGGCAAGATCCTTTATCTCTCCAAGCCCAGGGTACTGTCTACAAAGTGAGAATACTGCCATCACAGCCTTAGCGGCAAGCATTAAAAGGTCCAAGGAAAGTACTCAATAATTGTTAGCTGTTGTTTTTTTATAGCTAAAAATGAATGGCCTCATTTGTGCTTCTCATATTGTAGTCTCATTACTTATAGCTACAAACAAATAACAACAACAAAAAACCCCCACAGCTCATACTGACTTCGCCCCTACTTGAATTCTCAAAATCTTCCAAGTAGGTGTTGTCCCCATTTTACCAAAGAGGAAACTAAGACTCAGAGAGGTGAGGAAACTTTGTCTGAGATCTGGTTACCCAGTGATGGTGTCTGACTCCAGAGCACGTTATGTCTGCCAGCGCAATAGAACAGATGCAGAAGGATGTGACTAAGCTCTTCCTTCCTTCTCCACTCACCCACCCAATGCCCACTACTTGCTGAGGATATTGAGCCTTGGATCAGAGACCATTTTGAGGTCAGGGCAGAGGCATGTCCTTGGTACTCCCCCTGGGTTTCTTGGTGGCAAGAAGAGAAGTATGCAGATGGCTGCTCTGCTTCCCTATTGTCTCCTAACCCAGCCCCTGTAAGGCCAGTCCTTGAAGAGACCTCCTCCCTCCATCTGGTCATTATCTTGGAAACAAAAGTCATGCCTAGTATGCTAGTAGCTTTGGTGGAGCTGTTAGCTGAGGTCCAAGATAGACCATGACCCCTTTGTGGGTTGACGTGTGGGGCTGTAGGAGGATTACCTGCTTAGCTCTGGACACTCATTCGTTTCACAAATCTTTATTAAGAGCCCACTAAATGCCAGGCACCATGTTAAATGCTAGAGATAAAACAGCGACTAAATTAGAAGAAAATTCCTACCTACATAAGTTTATAATTTAATGGGACCAGACAGGAAATAAACAAATGTCAGATGGTGGTTAAGTGCTAAAAAGAAAACTAAATGAGAGAAGGGGTTAAAAAGAAACATTGAGGAGGGCAGAATTAAAACCCTGGTCAGGGAAAGCTTCCTTATGAGGTGACATCTGATCAGAGTCCTAAATGAAGTGAGGAAACAGGCACTGCAAGGATCTGAGGAAAGGCGGGGAAGAGCAAGGGCCAGGCACCGAGGCAGGAACACACTCGGGGTATTCCAAGAACAAGGAAGACGTCAGTGTGGCTGAAGCTGAGTGAATGAGGGGAGAATGACAGCATGGGGTCTGGTAGTGGCCAAGGGTCAGAATGTGCAGGGCCTTGAAGGCCATTTAAAGACTTGAGCCTGTCTTTGCGT
The DNA here is from genome assembly GCF_014754425.2 of Oryx dammah. Lineage (NCBI taxonomy): Eukaryota > Metazoa > Chordata > Mammalia > Artiodactyla > Bovidae > Oryx > Oryx dammah. The sequence goes on along the minus strand of NW_024070194.1, from coordinate 22,100,700 downwards.
GCACACTGCAGGGTTTTGAGCAGGGGAGAGACATGATCTGGTTTTGATTTTAACAAAGGCCCTCTGGTTGCTGGGTAGAGATCTGCAGGGGTAAGGGATTGGTGATGACCTGATGCAGCCATCCGGGAAGAACATGAGGGTGGATTAATCAGGATGGTGCCAGGGAAGCTGGAGAGAAGCAGTCAGATTCAGAATTTATTAACAGTAAAGCTGAACGGATTTCCTAAGGGATTGGATATGGACCACGCAAGTTGCTTGCTTCTCTGGCCCTGTTTCTCATCTACAAAAGGCAGGGTAAAAGGCCTTTGAGGATTTTTTCTCCCAGCTTGATAACTATGGGAACCCTGTGGGAGGAAAAATGAGATAAAACCACTTCTGCTGTCAAAGCCATTTGCTCACCTGACCTTCAGGCACATGCAGGATCATGGAGTAGCCAGACCCAGGTAGGGGTGGGCATAGCTTTTTGATAAGGGGAGGGGAGGGGCATCAGAGCTGTGCTATGTGTATCTAGGGCCTGCTAGGCAGAAAGTGCTCACTCAGTGTGAGTGAATGAGGCAACGCCGGGAGGCCAGGATGTGTACAAGAACCTTCCAGGTCCTTCCAAATTAACAAAAGAAGCCTGGCGCAAGGGATTCCTCTCCCGGCTTTCCTTTTGTATCCATTATATGGGCTGAGTCTCAAGTTCCCGTTCTTCATGAATGGGAGACTTCGATGCCTGAAATCACCAAAGTAGAATTTCAGGGCTGGAAGGAAGCAGAGACATGTCTGGCCCCCTCTAAACACAATTTCAGCCATCACTGTTTGAGTTTTACTTATGTGCCATGATTATTATGAACATTTTGCTATTAATTAATTGACTTACTTATTTTTATTTTCATTACAGTTCACTCTTTAAAAAATTTTTTTAAATGGAGATAATTGCTTCACAATATTGTGTTGGTTTCTGCCATATATCAACATGAATTGGCCATAGGTCTATACATATGTCCCCTCCGTCTTGAACCTCCCTCCCACCCCTTTAAGTGGTCGCATAGCACCGGTTTGAGCTCCCTGAGTCATACAGCAAATTCCCACTGCTTATCTATTTACATACGGTAGTATATGTTTCCATGCTGCTCTCTCCATTCGTCCCACCCTCTCCTTCCCCCGCTGTGTCCACAAGTTTGACTCACTTTTTAAACACTTAGATGTATGGAAAAGTCTTAACCTACTTCCCAGCTTGTTCTTTGAAGAAGGCAATGGCAACCCACTCCAGTACTCTTGCCTGGAAAATCCCATGGACGGAGGAGCCTGGTAGGCTGCAGTCCATGGGGTCGCTAAGAGTCGGACACGACTGAGCAACTTCACTTTCACTTTTCACTTTCATGCATTGGAGGAGGAAATGGCAATCCACTCCAGTGTTCTTGCCTGGAGAATCCCAGGGACGGGGGAGCTTGGTGGGCTGCCGTCTATGGGGTCACACAGAGTTGGACACAACTGAAGCGACTTAGCAGCAGCAGCTTGTTCTTTCTGCATCTTTCCTCCTTTTACTGAATGATAGTGGTTTCATCTGTCCAGGTATGGAAGCCTGGAACACCTTGCAGTCATCCTTAAGTCCTCTCTAGCTCTGATCTGTCAGCAAATTCCTCTGAATATATATTTAAAATTTATCCAGAATTTCACCATTTCTTACCACCCCCACCGTCCGAGCCAACATTATTTTCTGCCTGTGTTGTTATAACCACATCCTTCCTGATTTCTCTGTTTCTTCCCTCTCTGGTCCTTCACACCGGAGCCAGCAAAAGAGTCCTCTAAAAGCAGTAGGATCCAAACCTGTCTGCTTAAAACACTCCGCTGCCTGTCCTTCCCATCTCATCAGAGGAAGAGCCACTGTGTCTCACCACGGCTCACACACACCTCTGTCTTCTCCCACCCTCCTTTGTGCACTTTGTTCTAGCCACACTCATCTCTGGTCTTCCGCAGACATGCCAAGCACACCCTTCTTACCTTGGGGTTTCTGCACCTGTTCCCTCCGTCTAGAATGTTCTTACCACAGAATGTCACATGGTTTACTCCCTCGGGTCACGCACATCTCTGCTTGCATGGCTCTTCCTCAGAGAAGCCTTTCCCAATCACTCTTTATTAAAACAAACAAATATCAAGTGTTACCTAGCCACTTTCCATCCCAACCACCATTCCCTGTCTCTTCTGAATGCAAAAACTCCATGAAGGCAGATCTCCCCCATAGTTAGAATGGTGCCTGGCATAGGCAGACACTCAGTAAGTATTTGCTAAATGAAAAACTGGAATGAAAAGGCAACATATTATTATTGATATAAACAGAAAACTAATATCATTTGCCACAAATGAAAACCAACATAAAATAAAAACACTATTAAAATTTTTTAATGTTTATTTGCATATCATCTGTAAGTTGTCTTGAAGATAATCGGTACCGATCCTGGTCCCATATCTTTATAAAGGAGATACATGAGGTCTCCAGCGGAGAAAGCTCAGGAAAAAATCAGCCAGTCAATTAGAGGCCAGTTCAGAACAGCCACACAGGTGCCCTTTCCCTGGCTTGGAACCATAGCCCTGCCTCCAGAGTGCAGGCGAAGAGACTGAATTTTGGGATGGGCACAGTTAGGCTGGACCAATGGAACCTATCTGAGGGGCCAGGAAAGCTCACCCCTTGGACAGGCACAGAACTAGCAGCTCTGCTGAAGAGAACAAAGGCCAAGCTAGAGGAGGCTCGTGGGGCTACACCGTGGGGGACGGGCATGCATAAACCTGTAGGCAAGGTCCATGGAGACCAGACAGCTGAGAGCAGAAAGGAAAACAGGCTAGGTCCCAAAGGGTGGTAGCTTCAATCCCGTAAACACCAGACAGGCATGGGGGTTCGGGTGCGGGCCTCGGGGCCCAAATGAGCCCAGCGGGAAGACAAGACCTTCCCAGTCTCCTCCAACAGTGATGATGATGCCAAGCTGCCCTGAGCAGAGCACTGCCAACCCTGCTACTACTAACCACAGCAGGCATTAGACATTAGCGGGAAAAGAGACAAGGACACCCTCCTAGTCCCCACATCCAGATGGTTTCTCCCAGCACCCTCCTAAGTCCTAGCCAGCTCCATCTACCTGGGCCCTTGAGGACTGGACCCCTGTTTGGAGGGGAACGTTCTTTTCCCATCCCCACAGGGCTGAGCACACATGGCTGCAGGTGCAGGGGGTAGATCGAGAGCTGTTATAACTGCCAGGCCAGCAATGCCTGACCTACATCTCCATGGTTGGTCATGCAAAGAAAAATACCAGGGATTTCCGTTGGTGTTCACCCAACGCAGCTGCCAAGGGAAGGCTGGGCCTTTTGAAGGCCTGTTGTGAGAGGGGTGGGACAAGTGGTAAGCTGGCTGGGACAGGCTAGGGGCTGGCCTCTGAATTATTTCCTGGCTTTGAGGACCTCCTTAGCTTTCAGAGAATCTATCAAATTTTTACCTTTTTTCTACCAAGGTCATCTACTGAAGCTCCCCCTGACCTCCCTTCTAGTATATCACCCTTAATAAGAATTGAGAGAGAAAGAGAAAACGAGAATGAAATTCTATTTGGGAAAAAACTGCCCAAACTAAACATTTGTTCTAACTGTAAACTGTTGGCATTTGGATGGAGGCTTTAGGTTTGCATAGAAAAAAGGCAATTTGGAATCCAGTTTTGCAAGGTAGTGTGAAAATAACCTGGGACCTCAGCGTCAGGATGCTGGGTTTATTTTTTTTTATCCCCCCCGCTTTTTTTTTAAATTTATTTATTTTTTATTTTACTTTATAATTCTGTATTGGTTTTGCCATACATTGACATGAATCCACCATGGGTGTACATGCATTCCCAAACCTGAACCCCCCTCCCACCCCCCAGAATGCTGGGTTTATTACTGCTCTGTGGTGGGCAGAGACCTGTCTGGCTGTGGACAAGTCAGTTAAGCACCCTGGCCTTGCTCTTCTCATCTGTCAAGTGTGGAGGAGGGACCAGAGGATCTCTAACGCTCTCTCTGCAGCTCCAAGGTGTTTTGATCCGATCCCCGAGGCCTTCCTCTGGCAGGATTGCACCCCACCCCCATTACGGTAGGGGAGCAGCATTGTATAAGAAAAAAGCAAGCTCTCTTTGGTGACAAGAGATGAGTTCTAACCCAGTGTTGCAATTTATTAACTCACTGTGTAGTCTTGGGCAAGTCACTGTAACTCTGGGGGCACATCACTTTTTTCACATGTAAATCAAAGACTTGAAAGTGGGTTGAAAAAAGCACTAGAGGAACTCCGGCGTTACTGTGCCTCCCTTATGTCACTGACCCCTTAGCATACACCTGCCTCCTAAAAGGCATGTTCTTCACCTGCAATTGCCTCAGCCTGCAAATCATAAAACAGTAGAGACAAAAAAGAGGGAGGGTGAGAGAACCCCCCTCTAACCCCTTCTATCTGATTGCAGAGCTTGTGTTCTCCGACTACAGAAATGTGGAGGTGGCATGGATAGTGGAAAGGACTTGGGATTTGGAGTCAGAAATCTAAAGCCTTCATCCTAAAGCCTCCATCCAAATGCCAATAGTTTACAGTTTATGGTTGAGAGGAAGACCTCCTCTACACCTCCCGGCACAATCAGAGGCTCAGTGAGATAACGCATGTGCGCTCAGTTGCTCAGTCATGTCTGACTCATTGTGACCCTTTGCACTACAGCCCGCCAGGCTCCTCTGTCTGTGGAATTTTCCAGGCAAGGATACTGAAGTAGGTTGCCATATCCTCCTCCTGGGGATTGTCCTGGCCCAGGGATCAAACCTGCATCTCTTGCATTGGCAGGTGGATTCTTTACCGCTGAGCCATCTGGAATCCCCTGTGAGATAATATATGGATGCAAAGCAGCACTGGACAAAATTCAGTCAATGACCCTGTGCTATTACTCTGGGACCCAAGCCTGGGATTCCCCACAGAATGAAGGAGAGTGGAAGGCACAGCTGTAATATCTTAGGGGTGCAACAGCTCCACTTTTCAGTCTTCTGTCCTGAACACCTTGGCCTCTCTCTTCTTAGCCGTACCTGTCCATCCTTCCAGACTCCCTTTACCTGGAGTCTCCAGGCCACCCAGCAGTGCTCTCTCCCTGAGAGGCTGTGGAAGGGCTCAGAGTCCTGAATCTGACACTAACTTGCTGTGCACTCTGGGCTGGTCACTTAAACTCTGAGTCTCGGGGTCCTTACTTATAGGTACCTACAGTCTCATGACCTAAGTTGTTGAGAGCTACGCCTATACATCTCTTCTCTCCCATGGGAGCAGTGAGCACATCACAGGTGTGCAAAGAGCACCTCTTATATGACTGGGAGAAGGGTCCTTTCTGAGGCAACATCAGTGGGAGATCATTGCCAGCTACCACTCACCAATCCTTGGGCATCACACCGCAGCCCACTCTTTGTCACCCTGTCCTGAATGGTGGGGACAGGGGTGGGGAATATGAGATAAAGGGGAGCTAGAGACCCTCTCCTCTAAAGCAGTCACTGTGGGGTGGAGAAGCCAGATTCTCCATCTGAGAGGGCATCAAACAATACAGAAAAGTGGAAGAGGCAGAGAGCCAAGGGATATCCACAGACTCTAGGGTGAGTGAGTGAGGGTATCCGAGTCTACTAGATTGTTCTTGGATTCCATCCTTATCAGCATCTGACCTGTCTTACTCTCAGTTCACTAATCTGGACAACAGGGACAGTTTGTTTCCCAAGCAGGATTACTGTGAGAATTTAAAAATACAACACAGTGCACCTTCAAGCACCCTGCACATGACAGGTGCTCAATAAACGTCAGCAACCATGTTTCATTAGCATATTCATCACAGATGGGTTATGTCATTGGGCCCCTCTGCCAGCCAAGGGACTGCACACCAAGAACCAATAAGACTTACGGCTCTCTACAGCAACTGGAGCTCTGGATGGAGAAAATTCTCTCAACAGAATCCTGATTAGATTTGGAAACTCTATAGAACTCTCAGCTCAAAACAGACCAGAGACCTCAGCTCAGACATATGTGAGTCCCCCCCGGGGACTCCACAGCTTCCTGGCTGTGTGTTCTTCAGGCCAGTTACTCTGAGTCTGATTCCTCATCTGTATTAGACTCTGAGACCATGTGTTATTCCTCCTGAGGGGCAGTCAGGGTGTTATTTAAGAGCACAAGTGTTAGAGAATTTAAATCTGTGTTTGAATCCCAGCTCCGCAACTTACTATTAGGTTGGTGCAAAAGTAACTGTGGCTTTTGCATTATGGAAATTTACCTTTTAATATTGGAATACATTCTAAATAAATGTGGTTATGTTATACATCATTTTAATGTGCATTTCTTGCTTTATTTATTTTTTTGCTAATGACTTACTGGAGAAGGAAATGGCGATCCACTCCAGTATTCTTGCCTGGAGAATCCCAAGGACAGAGGCGCCTGGTGGGCTAGTCCATGGGGTTGCAAGAGTGGGACATGACTTAGCAACTACACCACCACCACCACTAAAGACTTATTTATCACTTGCTATTTATTTTATATTTATTTTAGACTATGGAAATGATATTAGACAAAAAGCCAATTTGAGCGATTTCCTTATTTGAGTTCAAAATGGGTTGTAAAGCAGTGGAGACAACTCGAAACATCAACAACACATTTGATCCAGAAACTGCTAACGAACGCACAGTGCAGTAGTGGTTCAAGAAGTTTTGCAAAGGAGATGAGAGCCTTGACAACGAGCGCAGTGGCCAACCCATCGGAAGCTGACAATGATAACTGAGAGCATCCCTGAGGCTGATCCTCTTATAACTACACAAGAAGTTGCCAAAGAACTCAAATGTTGACCATTCTACAGTCGTTTGACATTTGAAGCAAACTGAAAAGGTGAAAAATCTCAGGTTCCTCATCAACTGACCGCAAATCAAAAAAAATCATCATATTGAAGTGTTGTCTTCTCTTATGCTACAAAACAACAACGAACCATTTCTTAATCAGATTGAGGTGTGTGACGAAAAGTGGATTTTGTACAACAACTGACAATGACCAGTTCAGTGACTGGACTGAGAAAAAGCTTCAAAGCACTTCCCAAAGCCAAACTTGCACCAAAAAAGGTCACGGTCACTGATGTTCTGCTGCCGGTCTGATCCACTACAGCTTTCTGAATCCCAGTGAAACCATTACATCTGAGAAGTATGCTCAGAAAATCGATGAGATGCACCAAAAATTGCAACTGCAGCCAGCACTGGTCAACAGAAAGAGCCCAATTCTTCTCCACAACTCCCAACCACATGCTGCACAACCAGTGCTTCCAAGGTTGAACGACTGGGCTCTGACGTTTTGCCTCATCTGCCATATTCACCTGACCTCTCGCCAACTGACTACCACTTCTTCAAGCATCTTGACAACTTTTTGCAGGGAAAACGCTTCCACAACCAGCAGGAGGCAGAAAACGCTTTCTAACAGTTCGTCCAATTTCAAAGCGTGGATTTTTATGCTACAGGAATAAACAAAATTATTTCTCATGGGCAAAAATGTGTTGATGGTAATGGTTCCTATTTTGACTAATAAGGACGTGTTTGAGCCTAGTTATAATGATTTAAAATTCATGGTCCAAAACCACAATTACATTTGCACCAACCTAATAGCTTGGGTCACTGACCATAGTACACTGTTAAACCTTCCTGAGCTTTAACTTTCTCATCTAAAAATGCTCCTTGTTGGCTGGCTGTATTACTGAGTCTGGCACTTGGTAACAATTTCACTTGATACACGAAAGTGTGATCTTTGTATCTAGACCCTGGCATGGGAAAGCACTCAGTAAGTATGCTGAATCAGGCCCTGACTGCCCCGGTGGGAGGGGGCAGGGAGGAAGATGCTCCTGTGAGCTGGCACTGCTGCTACTGGCCCATGTTGGTGATGTCTATCAAATCACAAGAGCACTCACCCTTTGACCCTGCAACTGCACTTTAAGGGATTAATCCTCCACAGACACCCTGTAGTCACACATGGGCCAAACAACAAATATAGAGGGCTGTTCAGTGAGCAGCCCTAATGGGGCTAAAAAACTGCCTCCCAAATGTCTACTACTAAGAACTGGTTCAATAAAGGACAGTACTGTGTATGGAATATACTGCAGCTATTAAGAATGAGAAAGTTCTTGATGGACTAATATGGAATGATCTCTGAGAGATACTGTTAAGTGAAAAAATCAAGGTACCAAACAGTATTTATAGCACATAACTGTTTGTATATCAGGGGAAATATATGTGATTGCTTATGTCTACAGAGTCCACTCTCCCAGGAAGGAAACTGGGTAGCTAAGAGAAAAAAGTGGGAAGGAGACATTTGTTCCTTTCAAAATTTGAACTCCATGAATATATTATCTATTCCAAGAAAACTAATAAAAAGTTAAGGGGAGGGTGGTTTGAGAGAGGACAGAAGAGAAAAAGAAAGAGAAATGAATTCTCCCATAAGAAGCAGTTGAGACTGCCCAAAGATAGACCCTGTGGCCAGTTATCACATTATCAGAAGAAAAAGACAATTCTGGCATTTGTGTCCTGTGACACCAAAATAGCACCACTACTGTATGACCAGCTACACTGGGGCTGCCCCCATCGCTGACCCTTCGGCCCCAGGAAAGGACCAGGAGCCATGATGAAGTTTCTCTGTCCTCTAGGTTAAGTTTATCCAGGTAGAATAACAGGGAAAGAAGGTTCTAGTTAAAGTAAAAATTATCCCTGATAGTCTCAGGAGAAAAAAGAAAAAAGCGGGGACCTAGTTCTGGAGGAACATGGGAAGTCAGGCTCTAGGGCAAGGGCTGGCAAGCAGGCCTGAAAACCCCCCTCCTCCTCCCACCTTTCCTTCCCTAAGCCCCCAACCACTCCTTCTCCTCCTGTTTTCCTTAACAATCTGCCTGCATGCAAAAAAACACTCTATCAGGGACTCCTAGAAGTAAATGGAGACCCAACTGACTCTGGAAGAAATATACATGGCTAATAAAATGTAAGAAAAGATGCTTTGCTTCATAAGTAACCCTGAAAACAGTCCTTGGATATTTTAAACTTTTGATTATAAGAATATCTAAACGTGTACAAAAGTAGACAGAATGATAAAATGAACCACCACCACTCAGCTTCAACGATTACCAGCTTCATACCAACCTGATTTCATGCGTGTCCACTCTCCCTTGCATGCACGCATGCTAAGTTATTTGTTTCAGTTGTGCCCAACTCTGTGACGCTATGGACTGTAGCCTGCCAGGCTCCTCAGTCCATGGGATTCTCCAGGCAAGAAACACTGGAGTGGGCTGCCATGCCCTCCTCCAGAGGATTTTCCCAACTCAGGGATCAAACCTGTCCATGTCTCCTAAATTGGTAGGTAGGTTCTTTACCACTAGCGCCACCTGGAAAACCCACTCTCCCTTACCCCTGTATTATTCTGAAGCAAATTCTAGACATAGTTTAATATGTGCTTCTAAAAAAGGGGAAAAAAATTCCGTAATTGCAATACCATTATTATATCTAAAATTTGAAGAAATCCAACAAAAGTCATGGAAGGGTTTTAAATGTGATCAAAACTCCCAAAGAGGGCACCTTTGTTCAACATGAAATATTAATGCAGTGTATATAATAAGCTCTAGGTACAACTCAAGTTATAAATAATTCAGATTTATAGATGTTTAAAGCCTATTGAGAAAAAGGTATTCCACCAACAAAAATACTAAGATGACATGAAAGTCAATTCTAGATTAAAGACTTAAATGTGAAAGGCAAAACTTTAAAACTTTAAGGAGAAAATACAACTGTCTTTAGGACTACAGATTAAGGAAGGATTTCTTCAACATAACACAAAATGTGTAAATCGTGGAAGAAGAGATTCAACTACACTAAAATTAAGACATTTTAGGGGGCCTCCCTGATGGTGGTTAGATTTCACCTTCCAGTCCAGAGGGTACAGGTTCGATTCCTGGTCAGGCAGCTAAGATCCCACATGCCTCGGGGCCAAAAAACCAAACCAAAACACAAAACAGAAGCAGTGTTGTCACAAATACAATAGACTTAAAAAAAAAAAAGAAATTTCAGTCATTAAAAGATACCACATGTAAGGTGAAAAGGCAAAATGCAAAACCGAGAGCCTACATTCACAACACATGCAGACAAAAGATTAATGTTCCGAATACGTAGAGAATGCCTACAAATCCATAAGAAAAAGGCATATCAACAGAAAACAGAGCAAATAACTGTATAGATACTTTACAAAAGAGGAAACATGAAAGGTCAATAGATGTAAGGAAAGATTCTCCACTCCACCTGTAATCTTAGAAATGCAAATTAAAACCCCAAGATACCATCTCACACCCACCAGCTATATAAAAATTTTAAAGTCTGACTGTATCAAGTATTATTAAGATGTAAAGCAATGGAAACTCATATGCTTCTGCTTGCAGCATAAATTCTTGCAAACACATAGGGAAACATTTGGGCATTACCTTCCATCAAGCAATTCCACTCCTTAGGGCAATATTTCCCAGTGTGGTCCCAAGACCCCCAGCAGCAGTATGGCTTGGGAACTTGTTAGAAATGCAAATTCTCAGGCTCCCAGTCCAGACAGATAGAAACACTATAGGGGTGGAGTCCAGCAATCTGTGGTTTAACAAGCCCTCCAGTTGACTCTGATGAGCAGCTAAGGCTCAGTCGTGTCCAACTCTTTGCGACCCCATGAATCGCAGCAGGCCAGGCCTCCCTGTCCATCACCAACTCTGGAGTTCACTCAGACTCATGTCTATCGGGTCAGTGATGCCATCCAGCCATCTCATCCTCTGTCGTCCCCTTCTCCTCCTGCCCCCAATCCCCCCCAGCATCAGAGTCTTTTCCAATGAGTCAACTCTTCGCATGAGGTGGCCAAAGTACTGGAGTTTCAGCTTTAGCATCATTCCTTCCAAAGAACACCCAGGGCTGATCTCCTTTAGAACGGACTGGTTGGATCTCCGCGACTGAACTCAACTGAACTGAAGGGGTAGGAACCACTGCCCAAGAGAGATGCTTGAACACGTGCATGTGAGGGGGAGACACACACAGATGTTGTTCAAAATCACACTGTTTGAAACTGCAAAAACAAGGGAACAACCCAAATAACCACTGACAATAGAATGGATAATTTGAGACATAATCATACAAAGGGACATGAAAATAAATGAACTACAGCTATACACATAACACTGACAGATCTCACAATATTGAATGAAAAAAGTAAACTGCAGATGAATACACACAGTATGACATTTAAATGAAATTTAAAAGCATTCAGAAGCATACACACATACACATTAAAACTTTAAAAAAAGGCAAGGGAATGGTAAACACAAATCTCAGGAGAATGGGCAGGGTGTAGCTGTAACTGGAGGGAGCTTTTGAGGTACTCATAAAAGTTTGATTTCTTAAACTCAGTTACAAGTTTACAGGTGATCTTTTCCTACTGAAACTTTACATATGCATAAGATTTCTCTGTTGTATTTATGATAAATTTCTATTTAAAAAAAGAAAAATGGTATGTCAAAACAGTGCAATATTGGAGTCAGAACTGCAACCATTCGCTCTGGCTACATGTGTGGTGTCCAAAGAGTTAAGCCTGTTTCTGGCCTGCCAGTGGGAGGGCAGGCAGCAGCTGGGGCACAGTGGGAGTCCCTGGCTCCAGCTGGCTCCAGCCTAGATCTGCTTGGATCAAGCACCACGCCCAGGAACTGGCACCTGTGTGTGTGTGTGGGGTGGGGGTGGGGGGCTGCCTCTGGACAGGTGGCACCTGAAGCCCTTGATGACCTGTCCTGGGCCCAGTTAGAGGGACGGTAGCCTCCTCCTCCTTTAGGAGCCCCTCCATCTGGTAAGAAAGTATGCTGGTGGCAGTTCAGAAAGATGCTGGTGAGGACGAGGGTCTGGGATTCAGGGTGGGGGTGGGCAAGGAACTGGGTGGGCTGGGCTCAGATATCACCAGAGGCTGCGAGGATTAGCACCTGCTGAGAATGAGATTAGGTTTCTTGGGATGGGCTCATCTCTCTAATGCCCACCCCCCACCCCCCCAAAAAAAAAGCTGTCTCCCTGTGGCTTTTCTCTGCTGGACAGATGGTGTCTGAGCTGTCTTTTGGAGGGTGGGCTCCTTGAGAGGGTGGTGGAGGTGGGGTGGGAGCTGATGCCTGCTTGGTCATGGGATTCCCTGTCTTCCACAATAATAATGATCAGAGCTCTTACTGAGGCCCTACTCTATGCCAAGAACAGGCTTGGTAAACTTAAATACTTGCCCAAAAGTCAAATAGTAAACAAACGAGGCCTTGCACGCAGGCAGCCCTCACAAGAAACTACTGGCCATGATGACATCTTCGCCTTCTCAATGAACGGCAGCAAGCTTCTTCCAGTTGCTCAGGCCAAAAACCCAGACTCTTCTCTCTCTCACACACCCCTTATCCAATCATTAGCAGATCCAGTGGACCTGACTTCCCAATTATACTGACACACTGACCACAGCTCATACTTTGACCACACCTCCACCCTTGTACAAACCACCCTATCACCTGCCCAGCTTTTCGCTGGTCTCATGCTCCCACTCTTGCTCATATAGTGAATACAGGGACTTTGGTTTATTTAACGCTGTATGCCCAACCTATTACTCAATGCCTAATACATGGCAGCCACTCAAAAATATTTATTAATGAACAAATGAATGAATGAGCAACATCTCTCAGGAAATGACTCAGATTCAGAAGGGAGGAAGGCCTGAGTGTCCTTGGTTTTCTCAGCCAGGATGACCTTTGGTACCCTGAGGCAGTGGTCAATGTCCTTCCCTATTATGAAATGTCCTGGGTGCAGAGCATCACCGCTGTGTCATCTACTTGTGCCTGCACACATGCACATATACACTGGGACACAGAGCTGGAAAAGAGCTACTTCTGATTAGGAATGTGTCTAGGGGACTGTCCCTGCACTATATACACGGTGGTTTTTATTCTCATGAATGAAGAGTCACTCATCGGTTCAGAATGGAGGATTTTGAACTGAAGAATGACAGGATCTGATCTCTACTTTAGAAGGATCGTGGCTGCTATTTGGATAATAGATGGTTGGGGGGGGGGGTGGGGGAAACACAGGGCAGAAGCAGGGAGGCGGCTGTAGAGCTGCCCAGGTGGGAGAGGGAATGAGCAATAGCTCTGGCCTCTCACCTCCCACTGCCAGCCTTTAACCAGGCTACGTTCTCCTGCCAAATGAGAAACAGTGACTGCACACGCTGGGGACTTCCTCGGCAATTTACCTTATGCATAAAGCACCTAATTAACCCCCCAACAGTCCTAGTAAAGCAGGTTCTAGCAATACCCAAGTTTTACAGAGAAGAAAACGAAGGCACGAAGAGGTGAAGTCACCTGTCAAGATTTTACAGCAGTCTGCTTCCAGCTAGCATCCATCCATAGCCTAGCCAGACTCCAAAGCCCAGCTCCCAGACTTGCTCAATGGCCTTCTTTTGAGGACCCGTCTACAGGGCTACCATTCACTGGGCGCTAAACGCACTGCTGAACGCTGTACCAGTGTTATGTAATATTCCAACGATCAAAGGAGTCACATGCCCTAGTGACTTCCACTTTACACGAGAACAGCGAAGTTGAGAGAGGCAAAAGTCACAGAACAAGTAAGCTCACTGTCCTACTCACCTGCCACTGAGCCATCTCATTTTATTAATTTTCTTTTTCTCTATTTTCTTCCTTTTCAGTCACTGGGTCAATGGAAGATACCCAACAGATCATAGTGTGGTGGATACTCTGCTCTAGAGTATCAGCTGTCTTTTGTCCCCTTGACCTGATGTTAAATGCCTTAAGGTCAAAGTCCACAAATAACATTTATTTGCCCATCCTACAGCACTGGACCTGAGCCTTGGACTTGAGCAAAGGAGATGAGAAGGGTCAGGAGTTCTTGTCAAAGTCACAGGGCTAAATGAAGGTGGAGAAGAGGGGCCCTCCTATGAATCCTACACCTCGACGGCACAGTTCCTTTAGCTTGAGAAGCCTTGAGGACACTTTTGTCCGGGAAAATGCACCTTCCAACTCTTTATGAGGAGCACTGTTTCAGCTAACACCTTGCAGACAGGTGGAATGTCCGTACCCCAGTCTTGTTCTGAAGAGACTTGCGGAGTGGGAAGGAAGGGGCAATGACTTTCAGTTCCCTTTAATGTGTCTAGAAGCAGCAGCTGATTCAGCTAGATGATGTCACCTTCCCAAACCTCCTGACCAGCAGCTGAGATGGTAAAAGCAGGAAACTGGAGGCTACTCAGCTGGCTAAGCCCGAACATGCCTCTGGCAAAGGCCAACAGTAACCCCAGGCTCTGGAGGCATCCTCCTGCAGTTGGGCAAAAAGAGTCCTCACAGATGACAGGATAGTAGGTGTCCTTTAAGACTGTCATGCCAGGATACTGCCCTAACTCTCCTTTTGCTCAGCAGCTTTCTGCACATCCAGAACTAACAATGCTTCACTTATTTGAGGGTGGAGCCCTGGAAAGAAGCCTGGATTTGGAGCCAGACCATGCTGGAGCTGAACCCAGGTTCCACCATGTCCAAGCTGCAGGACCCTGGGCATGGAACTTCATCTCTCTCAACCTCAACTTCCCCATGGAAAAGAAACAGGGGCTCACAGCCCACTCATCACACAGGCCGGGTAGGAGAATAAACAAGACAATGGACACAGAGTGTCTGATTGGGGAAAGGTGCTCAGTAAGTGGTGGTCGCCATTACTCCCTTTGGGTCAGAGTGAAATACCAATACCACAAAGGGAAACCAATGCCCACACTGGAACCACTAGCGTGATAGCTGAATATATGCATGGGCCCAAAGCCTGGACGAGCCAAGTTTAACCTGCCTTGCTTTTCTGTTTGCAAAAATCTTTGCTTCAGATCTTCTCAGGCTGGCTTTCTCCTTCATGTACATTCCGGTCAAAAGTTACCTTCTCAGAGAGGCCTTCTTGACCTCCTCATCTAATGTTGCTTCCCTAGATTCCCTGAGACTGCATTCCTCAGTCTGATTTTCATCTGAAATCATCTTATTTGTTTCTTGGGGCAGCTGGCTTCCCAGCTAATATAGCAGTTCTGTGAAAGCAGTGTCCTTGACTGTCCTGTTCATCACAGCATCCCTGGCTCTCCAGCACAGGTCTGGCATGTAGTGGTGCTCAATAAACATCTGCTGAATCAACAAATGAATGAATGCACCTGCAATGGCCAAGGGCTAAACTGACAAGGACCCCGCACTTACTCCTCTGCTGTCAGGTCCTGGCTCTCATTCCAGATGCTGGCGTTGCCACCTGGGAATCAGTGAGTGGACCAACAGGTGGCCAGGATGGGCATCCATACCTGGCAATAACTCATATACTGGGATACCAGGACTGCTGAGGAGGGCCTCAGACTCTCCCGCAAGTCTGGCTTCAGCTGACCTTTCGGTCCTTATTACCTAATAAGCGACCCTTCCAGACACACTGCAAAACAGACTGCCACTCCGATGGGTCTCTCCCTCCTTGAGAGTCCATCCCAATTTGCACGACTGAGGCATGTGGAGCACCAGCCCCTTTCCCCCTGTCTCTGCAGTAAGTCCCTGCACAAAACTCACCTCTTCTGTGAAGTATTGCTCTTATTTGGCGTTTAGCATTTATTATTGGTTTTCTCAAGATCTCTTTGTCATGTTCATAACATCTTTTCTAATTCAACTGGAAGTACTTCAAGGGCAGAACTGGCTCTTCAAATGGTGATATCTCAATTAATAAATCTGGGGAAAAGCCTCTCTTTGAAACAAAGCTGGCTGGGTCCAGAAAGGCTTGGGGAGTGGGCCAGGCTCCTCCCTGCTGGCCGGGCCCCTTTGGTGAAGGAAGTGGAAGAGATCATCATGCCACCTTAGCCCAGGATTGAGGGAGCCAATAAACCCCGGAGAATCACAATGAGTCTGGGATGATCCCAAGGTCATGCACATGACTGGATTTTTAAAATATACCATCGTTTTCAAAGGCTGGGCATGATTTACTTACCAATCATAAAGAATGATAGAAAAACTCTGCTCAGTTCCAAGGACTTAGTGCTATCTGCTTCTGTGAACTAAGCTTAGTCCTGGCCCTTATCTTCCATACTTTCCTTTCCCTTGACTCCGCTCACTATTTTTTTTTTTTTTTTCCGCTCACTATTTTATCCTTTTGATCATATGAATTTTCCTAAGTTGCCAACTAAGTTTCCAACTTTTTGTAAAACAGAGTAAGGCTCTAATAAAATATGACTTGGTCCATTTCTCTTTTAAATGCTACAATGGTACACAAAAACAACATCCCCAACACTCCACTGTGACACAGATCAGTGACAAAAATAACGCATGAATTACTAAGTAGAGTGCTTGGCACTTAGCGAGCATTCAAAAGGTTAAGCTGAAAGAACCTCACAATTCTTACTAGCTTCTTTTCTCTGGGCTGACTCAGTTTTCTCATGTGTAAAATAAAAACAATGTCTTAGGTTTGTTCATTTGTTCAATCATTCATTCCAAAATCATTCGCTGAATGCTTACCACCTATAAGGAACAGTTCTAGGTACTAGAGACAAAATGATGACCAAACTAAAGTCCTTGTAATCATGGGGCTTATATTCTAGTAGAAGGGTGACAAAAAAATCAAGTAAACAAAAAGAAAATTTCAGATAGAGGTTGGTGTTGTGATAAAAATACAAGAAGGTAAAAGACTAGAGAGTAATTAAGTAGTACAATAGGTTGGCTACTTTAGATCAAAGGTCAAAGAGAACCGCTGAGGAGGTGACCTGTGAGCTGAGTCAACTGAAAGAACCAGCAAGGCAAGCACCAAGGGCAAGGCACTCGCAACTACAAAGACCCTCGAGCAGGGACAGGTGAGCCTGGAGCAGCAAGAGCCCTTAAGCGGAGTGCAGAGAGGGAAGAGAAGTGGCAGAGGATGGGGAGGCAGCCAGTGTCAGACCGTGCAGGCCTTAGGAAGGCCTCAGTGAGGACTCTGGGTTTTATTCCAAGCGGGTAGAGGGTTGTAAGCAAGAATGTGGCAAGATCTGAATTTGGTCTCCAAAAGACCATTCTGCCTGCAGTGTTTGGGAAGAAGTGCTTTTTTTAAGGTACTCTTTTAGCTCCAATATCTGATTCCCCTGTCATTCTAGGCTCCCTTGAATTGGTTGCGTGATTCTCCTCAACAAAGAGGAGCAAAGAGAAGGAGCAGTTTCAGCCCTGGGGCAGAAGCAAAGAATATGTGTCACCTTGTTCCGAAGATGGAGGGAGTGGCCCAATCGGGAGGGGTGGGAATCCCAGCTTGGAAAACAGCATCGACAAGCCACCTGTATTGTTTCTGCCTCCTGTGTGGAAGTTTCTGCCCAATGACACAGTGCTGT
The DNA here is from genome assembly GCF_014754425.2 of Oryx dammah. NCBI lineage: Eukaryota > Metazoa > Chordata > Mammalia > Artiodactyla > Bovidae > Oryx > Oryx dammah. The sequence goes on along the minus strand of NW_024070194.1, from coordinate 22,083,314 downwards.
GGAATGCTCTCCCCACCCCCCCACACCCAATCTTCCGTTTACAGAGGCCAGAATTGTACTTTGCATTCCTCCCAGGATTTAGCTCAAATCTAGCCTAGGAAATGGTCGATAAAGAGCTACTGATTGATTAATGGTGAAAGGGAATATTCCCAGCCATTAGGCAAATATTAATGAGTATTATGAGTACTATGTTGGGTCTCTGGGGATACAAGGTGATTAAGATGAGTTTCTTGCCTTCACTGAGTTCTGAATTCAGCAGATGGACCAAAAACCACAGACAGCTACAATGCTGGATACAAGAGTAACAGCAACAACACTGAGGAGGCCCTCTTTATCCAGAAGTAGAACACTGGGCTCTGGAGCCAGACGGAAGTTCCAATCACCACTTACCAACCTAGCATCTTTCTGCAAACCCCTTAACTTCCCCATGTCTCACTCTTCTCTTCTGTAAAATGAGAATTATAGTAAGAATGCCTACTTCAATGGTATTGTTTGAGAATTCAATGAATACATATGAAACACTTAAGGAAAAGTGCTCTGTAAATGTTAGCTATTATTAAAATTGGGCTTCCCTGGTGGCTCAGATGGTAAAGAAACTGCCTGCAATGCAGGAGAGCTGGGTTTGATCACTGGGTTGGGAAGATCCCCTGGAGAAGGGAATGGCTATTCACTCCAGTATTCTTGCCTAGAGAATTCCACAGCCAGAGGAGCCTGGAGGGCTACAGTCCACGGGGTCACAGAGAGTCAGACACTACTAAGCGACTTTCACTTTTTCATTATTAAAATTACTATAACATCTGTGCCAAGCTCAACATGTATGATCTCATTTCATCCTACAAAAACCCCTACAAGTCAGGTATTATCGTCTCCATTGTTGAGACAGGGGAACTGAGGCTCAGAAAGAAGAATGAGTCCAAAATCAAACAGCTGGTAATGCCAGATTCAAACTCAGCCTCTGTCCCACTCTAGAGCCCATACTTCCAATAATGAAATGATCTCACTCTCTTCAAAAGCCCCCAGCACAGTACAGTGCCCCAAACATAGCAGAGGTCTCTGGTTACCATTCCATCGTTCCTGAAGATCTTCCAGCAGGAGGTGCTGTGATGCCCAGCGGAAGCACTTCTTTCACCTTGAAGGGGTCTGAGAAGGGCTCAAAGGACACTGACCTGGGGGCCAAGTGTAGAATTTTGCTCTGGAGTTGTATGGGTTCTCCATACTGAAGCTTGGGGTACTAATTTGGAACCCTATCTTCCACCACTAAATCAGACCCAGAAACTGCTCCCAGGTGCCTGGACACCTGCATGGACAGGCAGGCAGTTTCCTCTGGGCTGACTTCTTGTCTGGCCCTACTTGTCTCAGTTTCATCATTTAGCCACCAGCCTGGGGCCTCCTGCCTGCACCTGCTGCTGGACTCAGTCCCAGGGGACCCTGCCCCGAAGGGCCATTTCTCAGTGACTCCCTGGGGACTTCCTTGATATGGTAATCCCTAGGGTTCCATATGAATGTGGGTGTTGTGAGCAAAGGGAAATTTTTTCTCACTGAGTAGCAGACAGGGAGTGGGTAGAACAAGAGGTGGTTGTTCTTGTTTTGAATCAGAGGTGAGCGTGGGGTGAGGCCCACTGGTGCCTCCCAGTATTATATTTAAGCAGTACTGATCCTGGCCAGTCAGAGTTCCCACTTAGCAGTCTGGCCAAGGTGGGTGAGGACATCCAGGGGTGAGGAGTTAGTAGTCATTCCCATTTGAGTATTACTCAGAGGTCTGGCCTTGCTGGGTAGTTAGACTGCAGAAGGCAACCAATGGCTGACTCAATGGATGACCAAACTTCACAGTGAGAGGAAAAGGGAAGAGCCTGGATTTGGGGAGCTTTTACTCCACACCAGGCTCTGTGCCAGGGCACTTTACATACACTGTTCATCATTGGGAATGTTCATCGACTTGGACACTAAACACTCAGGCTGGCAGTAGCTGATGGCGGTGAATGGGATGTGGTTTCCACCCTCAATCAGCTCAGAGTACCTGGCTTAATCTTTCTCCCAACAATCCTGTGAAATAATTATTAATTCCACTTTATAGATGTCCAAGCTTAGAGAAGTAAAGTAACTTGTCCAAATTCATGAAGCTAGATAAGCCAAACAGCTAGGATATTGCTTCCACCCAAAAAGTGCTTGGTGGTTGAATGAATGAATGAATGACAGTTATGGTCTGACCTCAGTCAAGGAAGGAGCAGCAACAAGACCAAACATTTATAGTTCTCAAAGTGCTTTTTCATCTATCATCTCCTTGGGCCTCTCAGCTAGCATGAGAGTGAGGCAGGGTGGCTGTTATCTTTCTCTAGCAGATGAGGCAACAGGCTTACAACCACACAGCAAACAAGGAGTGAGGCCACCCTGGAAAATGCCAGAGTCCCCACAACACTGTTTAATCATTCAGTCGTAAGTCAGGCACCTACTGTGTGCTAGGCATGCTCCTATGCTCTTTACATATTCAACTCATTAAGTCTTGCCTCAGTCAACAGATGCCTGTCTCCTATGTTTCAGGTTCTGTGGCAGATCTAGGGACAGAGCAGTAGATAAAGCAGAGGAGGAGATCCCTGCCTTCCTGGAGATACTTGGCAAAGATCGAAGAAAATAAGCCCCATTACCAAATGCCCAGTCAGCAACACTGGCCAAACCCCCCGAGTGTACAGCATGACTAGGGGCCCCTGTAGAGGAGATGAGGGACAAGGTTACCCCCACAGTGTACAGCATGACTAGGGGCCCTCGCGGAGGATATGAGGGACAAGGTTAAGAGCTGCAGTCCCCAGCTTCAGGAACCTTAAGATCTCCAAGCGTTCTTGGTTCAAAGCGTATCCACACACTCTGTTAGCCTAAAAGTTTGCTCTTGGAGAGTAGCTCCAATTGTGATCACAGCTTTTTGATCACCTGTGATGGCAATCTGCTAGTAACAGCTGTAATAGTAGCTGTCATACTGAGTATGCTTGCTAGGCTCCATGCTAAGTGCTCCATGTATCTTATCACATACTTTCATGATCAAAAGAGTCTTTCAAGAAAAGTACTACATTATTTTAGCCTCTTTGTAGATAAAAAAACTAAGGCTGAGAGAGATTAAGTAATTTGTCCAAAGGTAACTAACTACAGAGCAAGCAGGATGCAGCACTGGTTTGTCAAATTTTGTATCTGGCTCTTAACAGGGATAGAATTTCTCCCAGGGAAGCACTGGAAAGGCAAACATCAAGAATACCAAGAGCAGCTGCTTCTAGAAGGGCTGGGGCCTCAAGAACCCCCAACAGATTCTTCCTCACCCTCTTTTATCAGGTCTCAACATCAGCACGAGGAGGAAAGGTAAGGAGGCAACAGTTAGCTATGCCCAAGCTATCCCTTGGGCAACAAGAGTCTCTGCTGAACCTCCAGGAAAGAAGTCTGTGACCTTCATTTGCCACCCACTAACCCCTCAGAGAGACAGAAGCAGGGGTGGTGGGGAGGAAGGGGCAGGGGAGTCTTTCCCCTGGCTTGGGGAGGGGTGAGGCCTGCCTGGAAAGAAGCCTGACTGGTTCTTTCCTCTCTTGGACAAGAAGTCTGCACACATGATATGGTGCATGCCTTGCACATGGACACCCCTCAGGGGAAATGCCAGGGTACCTTTCGGACCCAAGAAGCCTCAGAGAGGAGAGACTGGCACAGCTCTGAACTGCAAGCTAAGCTAACAATTTCTAAGCATTGTAACTAGGTCATCAGGTTCCTGGAGAAGCCAGCTGTGACTGGGAGGTGGGGGATGGGAGGGAAATTTTGCAGCCTACCAAGATCCCTACTTCCCTTCAGGCCCCGCCCTCCCTGAAATCTGCACCTGCTCCCAAACTGACCCCTCCCCCCAGCTGGGCCCAGCTGTCAACGGCTCCCAATGCCCCACCCCTGCCTTCCAGGGGCCGGAACCACAGGGGCCTCTTGGACAGGAGGTACCTTATTGCTACCTGAGCCCTTTGGAAAGGAAGCTATGGGGCAGGGAAGGAGTGGCCTCTCCTGGGGGGGATTTCTTACGCCACAAGGGCAGTAAGAAAGCTGGGCCCCTTTGGGCCTGCCCAGGGTTCCTGGCATTGCTGCCACAGGTGGCAGAAGACAGGTGATGTTTACCCGGCTAAGACCAGAGTTGCCAAAAGGCTTCAATCAAGCCTTTGAATCTGCACCTGGCCCAGAGCCCCAAAATAACAACCAGCACTGCCTACCTGATCCACAGGTTGCAGGTGCCTCTGGCTTTTTCTCTCCCTGCAGCTCTGTCTGCTGAGCCCTGGATGGCAAGGGATCCTGTTCCAGTGATGACTAGGGGACCTGGCTGCATCACTCTGGTGCTGGGCCTCTCCCCAGCTGGCCCACCTCTATTGCCAACTATCCCATCCCTCTGTCCACAGGCCCCCACCATCAGTCACCATTCCCTTCTCCCTGACCAGCTTTAGGACAACCCAGACCCTCTTCTGCCAGTCTGCTCCCTCACTGTGGCCCAAATGCTTCCTACACATTTCAGCCTCCAGCTCTGTCTGGACTGTTCTTACCTACGAAAGCTGCCCTTGCCACATTCTTTTCAACTACTGTAAGCCTTCACGCTCCACATCTTCTCGGAGGTAGTAATGACACCCAACTGAGCATACTGTATTCGGGCACCATGCTAGGTGGGCTAGAGTCACTCACTCCTTCAGTAAGTATTTGCTGAGTGGATCCCTTGTGCCAAGCATTATGAGAGATGCCGGGGATGAAGGAAACATGAGACAAAACTCCTGCACTCTGGGAGCTTAGGTTTTACAAAAGGAGAGACAGTAAGGAGGTAAACACAGGTGGCCTCTGGAGAGGTGATATTTGAGTTGAGACCTAAATGCTAAGATAGCCCTGATCAGATCTAGGGAAAGAGTGATCCACACAAGCCTAAACAAAAAGGATCGCCAATGCTATCTTCATTAAGGGATGACTGCTGCTGCTGCTGCTGAGTCGCTTCAGTCGTGTTCGACTCTGTGAGACCCCATAGACGGCAGCCCACCAGGCTCCCCTGTCCCTGGGATTCTCCAGCCAAGAACACTGGAGTGGGTTGCCATTTCCTTCTCCAATGCATGAAAGTGAAAAGTGAAAGTGAATTCACTCAGTCGTGTCCAACTCTTAGCGACCCCATGGACTGCAGCCCACCAGGCTCCTCCGTCCATGGGATTTTCTAGGCAAGAGTACTGGAGTGGAGGGCCACTGCCTTCTCCGAAGGGATGACTACTACCCTTCCTTTTATGCATGAGGAAACTGAGGACTTGGTGTGAACTGCACAAAAGCCCTACTGCTGGGAAAGCTATCATTCAAGCCTCTAGTGAACTTTCTCCTTCCTGACACTTTCCACTATTGGCACAGAAGAGGGTCTGAGCTGGTGGTGCAGCTGGCGACGGAGAAGGTGCACAGGATGATGCAGGCTAAGGGTGGAGGCCACTGGGCCAAGGCACCAACTGAGCAGCTGATGGTGGAAGTGGGCTGGTTTGGCAGAGGTCCAGGTACCCGTGGGATATGGCCAGCGGGTCTGTTCTCTTCCATTTCTGGAGTCTACACTACAGATTTGGCACAGTTTGCCTGGAGCTGTTCTCCAAGGGCTGTGAGTATATTCCTACTGCTTTAAATGAGTTTGCTCCCTTAAGGACAAAGACATTTTTGTAGCCTGTTGCTAAGTCGCTTCAGTCGTGTCCGACTCTGTGCGACCCCACAGATGGCAGCCTATCAGGCTCCCCTGTCCCTGGGATTCTCCAGGCAAGAACACTGGAGTGGGTTGCCATTTCCTTCTCCAATGCATGAAAATGAAAAGGGAAAGTGAAGCTGCTCAGTCGTGTTCGACTCTTAGCGACCCCATGGACTGCAGCCTACCAGGCTCCTCCGTCCATGGGATTTTCCAGGCAAGAGTACTGGAGTGGGGTGCCATCGCCTTCTCCGTTTGTAGCCTAACCTGCATCTAATAATAACAACCCTTCATGTTCATTGAGCAAATCCTGGCCGAGCCTGTGCCCAACCCTAGGCCCTCTGCCAGGTACTCGGGGTGAAATAAGCCAGTCTGGGCCTGCAAAGAAACAATGACGCTGTGGTTTGAGGGTAGGCTTTGGTATCAGATACAGCTGAGTGCAAGACCCAGCTCTGCCTCTTACAAGGTGTGTCACTTTGGACATGTTATAGAGCCTCTTGAAGCTCTGAATTCTCCATCTTCACACCAAAGCAGTTGTGAGGACCAAAGAGGATGATTATGTCAGGGGCATAAACATAGCACCTGGCACAGAGCAAGCACTCAACACACAGCATCTGTCGTTATTACTAAGGAACACTTTTGCGTTTCGCTTTCTCATTTGAGCTTTGCTTACTCTGCGGGGCTGGTACTATTCTCTCAGACGTGTGGATGAGGCTGAAAGCTGATTCGCATAGTGCAGCAGCACCACCAGTGAGAAATTAAGCTATGAGTGCAGAGTTTTATCTAAGGTTTTGTAGAAAGTGATTAATACATCCTGTAGCGAGCCTTGCCTGGTGTGTCTGGGAGCTGAGGGAATGGCTGGGCACTGCACACAGCCTGACTCAGATGGCAGAAGAACACCAGCATGGCCCAAGGTGTGGGGCATGGAAACAGATCATTGAGAAAGGGCATCCAGGTCCCCTCACTGCAGTACCCACAGCATCCCCAGCACTCAGCACAAATAAAACAGGCACTAGTATTTGCTGATTTAACAAATGAAACAAAACTGAGGACAGCTCTGAGCAATGAATCCAGACTTACTAAAAGCAACATCGCTAAGAGTGAGTTAAAAGAATTCTAAGCCATTTACTGTGGGATAAGACCCCTGCCGTAATTTCCTCCCTGAAATGGGACTAAACACACCCACATCACTCACTTCATTATGAAATGATGTGTATAAAGATGTAAATTATAAAGTGTTATCATGCACATAAAAACAGTTATCATCATGCTACAGACCACTAAGGCAGTAAAGTGTTGTGAAGACAAGCACCTCCGGTTTGAATCCCAGGTCGTCCTGTTACTAGTCTGTGAGGCTCCGAGCATGCCACTTTTCTCTGAGACTCAGTCTTCTCAACTCGACCGTGAGGATGACACCACCTACCTTGCAGGGTTTTTAAGATGGTTTAGAGATAAAGAACCGGAGAAGGCAATGGCACCCCACTCCAGTACTCTTGCCTGGAAAATCCCATGGGCGGAGGAGCCTGGTAGGCTGCAGTCCATGGGGTTGCGAAGAGTCGGACACAACTGAGCGACTTCACTTTCATTTTTTACTTTCATACATTGGAGAAGGAAATGGCAACCCACTCCAGTGTTCTTGCCTGGAGAATCCCAGGGACGGGGGAGCCTGGTGGGCTTCCATCTATGGGGTCACACAGAGTCGGACACGACGGAAGCGACTCTGCAGCAGCAGCAGAGATAAAGAACACAGGCTTGGAGTAAGACAGACGTGGTTTCAAATCTTAACTCTGCTTCTTACTAGCTGAGTCCCCCCAAATCTCATTGTCCAGTAATGCTGAGGCTGTTGGACAGTAACACAAAAATGAAGCTGGGGAAAGCCCTGCCACATAGTAAGCACTGGATAAATGCCAACAACCATTCAGATGCACTTGGGGAAGGGGGTGCAGTGTAGTGTTTAAAAGGGGGAGCTTGGAAGTTACCCTCACAGGCTCTGCCACTTACTAACCGTGCTACCCACATAAGCTGCTTAACATCTCTGTACCTCAGTTGCCTTGTTTGAAAAACAGGGATAATAATAGCAACAACTTCAGAATATTGTCTACGAATAGAATAAATTAATACGTGTAAAGCATTGTGAACAATGCCTGGCATACAATAAGCACTTGATAAATGTTAGGTGCTATTAATAGTAACATTAACAATAATATTAATCACCAAGTGGAATAAGAGGGAGGGACTGTATAATCCTGGGACACGGGCATCCTGTGGAAGAGTTCCAGGGAAGTCCCTGGGCAGCTGTTTGTAGGCAAGTTCTCAGCCTCTGGCAGAAAGACTCCTCTATAGAAAGGACATGAGGCTGAGGGTTCCTGAGCAAAAACTTCAGTCCTGCTGACCAAGAGGCCAGCCTCTGGGGAGACGAGTCAGGCTCCTTGGAAGGACACAGTGTTCCCGGCCCCGCCTGACTCGGGGGAACAAAGGCACGTGTGTGTGGCCAGGGAGGAGGGAGGGGAATGTTTCCCTTTCAAGAGCGGAACAAAGGATCTGAGGCATAGTTGAGTGCGTTCCAATTCCCTCCCAGGCTAGCTCCCATTCCTCAGATGATTGTCCAACAAGGTTTTCAATCTTTTAGCTTCCTCCTGAAAGGTGACCGCAGGGAGGGGGTGGCAGGCTCCACTCGACCCTCTATCAATCGTCTCTAAGAGGTAGGATTTCTATGTGCCAAACCTCTGAGGAGTCCCAGGCCTGTGCAGGGGGTGGGGTGGGGACCCCTGAGGGTTAATGGATGACATAGGGCACTGCAAGTGACAGGTTTCATGTCCCTCTAGGGGAAGTCCAAGACTAAAACTGCTAGTTAATGTGGAGCCAGGAGAGAATCCAGGAGTTTGGACAACCCCCCTCGCAGGATGGGTGGAAAGGTGTGACAGAACTCAGTGGAAATGCATTTTCTAAATCTGAAAGGGATGATCATGAGCTGGAGAGAGAAGACATGTGAAGGGTCAAAGGGGAGGGAATAAAGAAACGAACTGACACGAGGAAAGGGAGAGACATGGGCAAAAAAGGAGTCTGTGCGTGGGGAGAGCCTTTAGGAATATTACTTTCCAATTTCTAGCCAGCAAGAATCCAGCTACAGGGCTGGGACAGGAAGCAGTCCATGGAAGTCACTGCAATGGCATTTCCTGAAGAGGGAGAAAAAAACCTCTAGTTCCGAGGGGAGCTCTGGAGTCTGACCAAAAAGTCCTGTAGCGTGGAGCCAGTCTCAAAGCTCTGGCTTGGCCTGAGTCTCATCAGGGGTGAAACCATGTAGCAGAAGGTCCCAAAGGCAGTTTCTTTCTACAAAAATACTATTTACAAAAATCAGTATGTAATAAATGGGAAGCTAGGTGGTGTGATTGAAGGAACCCTAGGATGTGACTGCTGATAGTAACAGTCACTAAGCAGAGCCATACGACAGGAATTAACTCACTGACTCTTCAGAAGAAGGCACCATTATTACAGCCATTTACAAGGTAAAAGACTTGCCTTAGGTCGCGCAGCACACAAGTGGTCAGATCTAGATCTGAAAGCCCAAACCCTGCATCTTCCTCCTAATGGGCAAGTCACTTCATCTTTCTCAGCCTGATTTCCCTCTGCTCACCTCCAGGGTTGTTGGTTATAAGCATCAAAAAAGCAAGGTGGGGGGAATTACTGGCAGTCCAGTGGTTAGGACCCGAAGCTTCCACTGCAGGGGCCATGGGTTCGATCCCTGGAAAGAGCCATCCTACAGCATAACTATCATGAAATATGCCACAATGGTGGAACCCACCACAAGGCCTAGGGCCACTGAGAAGCAGGATTCCTAGACTCAACTTCAAACCTCCATCTTACTTAGACGGGGTCGCCTAGAAGTGATGTGGCCGAGGTGAAACAGTGAGCTGAGGCAGATTTGAGACCAGAACTGGGATCCTAACAAAGATCAGCATTTGACTAACATGGCAAAGGAGCACTACAGAGCTCCTGGCAGGACAGGAACACTGCCAGGCCTGCCTGCCTGCCCTAAGTATGTGCCAGAAGGTCACCGTGGAGTCCAAACAAGGGAGAACAAATACTGTAGATTCTGTGAATAGGTCTCTGACACCTCTCTCAGCTCTGTGCAAAGATGGTCAGAATTACGATACCAACTACTGCCAGACTCTATGCATCTCAGGCAGATCTTGTTAGGTCTTTGTCAAGCAGGTAATACCTGCCCTAAGGTTCAGAGAGTTCAAGAAGCTTGCCCAAGGTCACAGAGCTAGACACAGGTGATCTGGGACCTCAATCCAGACACGATGCAATTATTCAGAAGCAAGAGTGCTAGAGGGAAGGACCATTCAGGATAGCATATTTGAAGAGACTATCTCCAAAGAACATCTAGCATACTTAAACCTGATTCTATGATTGCTAAGCTAAGTGGTTGACAAATGTGGCTTTCAAGGTGGTCGGACCCATCAATGCGCCATGTGAGCCTGGTCCTGTTCCTCAGACCCTTTTCACCATTTCCACCTCTATCTCCTCATTCAAGCCACTCTTCTTTCTCACCTGACTGCTGCGCCAGCCTCTTCGCTGGGCTCCCCTGTGGAATTCAGAACTTGTGGAACTCATCTCTGCTCCTGATCTTTTCCTGGCCTCTCAGTCAACCAAAGTCGAGTCCTCATCACAGTGTGTAATACGCTATGAGATTGGGCCCTGGCTACTCTACCCCCTCAATTCCACCCACTCTCCCCTCACCTCTGACCAACCTCCCTCTTGCTGTATCCTCTCCAGCTGCACTGGCCTTCTCTTTCATCCCTGAGCCTGGCCAGCACACTCCCTCTGCTTATAACACACTCTCTAAAGGTACCCACATCAACCACCAACTTACCTTCTTCAAGTGTTGGTTCAAATATTACCTTTCAGTGATGCCTTCCTAGGCACTCTTTTAAAACTGCAGCCTTGTCTCCTTTGCTAGGCATGTCTTGTACCTCAATGTATTTTATTTTCTTCATAGCACTTAGTCTCAACTGATATATGTTACATATGTATATAATTGCGGCTTCCCAGGTGGCTGAGAAGTAAAGAATCTGCCTGCCAATGCAGAGGATCTGGGTTGGATCCCTGGGTTAGGAAGACACCCTGGAGAAGGAAATGGCAACCCACTCCAGTATTCTTGCCTGGGAAATCCCACGGACAGAGGAGCCTGGAGGGTTACAGTCCACGGAGTCGCAAAGAGTTGGACACAGCTTAGAGACTAAACAATAACAATTACATGTTGTCTGTTTCTCCCCATTAGAATATGAGCTCCCGACATAGAAACGTAATTTTATTTAATGCTGTACCACTAGTGCCTAGGACAGCCTGACACACAATAGGAGCTCAATTAATACTATCTGAATCAATGATGAATAATTAGATAAAGGGCAATTCCCATTACTATTATTCTGGTTTGATAAGTGTCTGTTTCTTCAGAAATTTAGTGGGCTTCTCTTTCATTACATACCTGCTATGCCTAAGGCCTCTGCTCCATGCCAATTAAACAAGTATTGACAAGACGTGGAACTCTACTCTCAGGAAACTCTTAAACCTAATAGAGGTATGGTAGTGTTAGAAATGTCTTTATACTAATTTAAACTCTATCAATGTGATTAACCTATCCAAGTTCTCCTGTAATATACTAATAAAAAAAGCTTAGCCCCTCTTCCTGCAGATATTTGAAACCAGTGATCATGGTCTCCTGGGTCTTCTTGTCCCCAGGCTAAACAAAAAAACCCACTGGGACTGTCTGACTCAGATCTGCCAACTGGGAACAGGGAAGACAGACTGTCAGCCAGGGAGACAGAAGAGAAGCGGATCCAGGAGCAGACTGCCTCCTTCAAAGAAAAGAGGGAGTCCTTGGGGAGGACTCTACGGAATCAGGCTGGAGGTTGGGGGTGGGGACAGAGCCCTGCTAATTAAGGCAGTAGGAGATTATGTTTCTGTAGAAGAAGAGCTCACTGGGAATTACCCCTAAATCTATCCATGGTAAACCCAGACAAAATCATGGCTGCTGAAAGCAAGCCCTGTGATGGAAGGCTGAGGGCACCGGAAAAAACCAGGAAGGATGCTCAAGCCTGTAGCCTCAGGACAGATACCTGCTGGGGAAGGGACAACTAATAACTGCACCTTCCGGCAGCCCACACAAAAACCAAGAAAACCCTGCAGGTTCCACTGAAGGCCCCTGAAAAAAACCTGGGGTGATTTTCTACCAGAAGCTGAAGGGCTCTGTGGGGCTACTGCGGAAATCAATCCTAGGAAGCCTGGAAAACCCTGTGATGGTGATGGAGTTTTAAGGGCAACTTCAAATGTACCTCCAGAAGGACCGGGTGTTTTGACGGGGAGCCCCGGAGACACTTCTACCTCACTTTGGGACCTGAATGAGATTACTAAAAATTTCCACGTTTGGGGTTTCTAATGGGGTTTCCCCAAGAAAACCGCAGAATTGCCAACAGCTGCTGAGATCTGCAAAGGTCGCTGAGGTGCTTCAGCAAAGCATACATCAGTGCCAATGAAGGCAGAACAGTCAAGAAGAAACCTACAGAAACTAGAAGACCACAGAGCCATGCAGCCTGGGGAAAGGCCAAATGATGTTTTCTTCCCCCACCCCCCCAAAAACTGTTCAACAATGGTGTTTCCATCAAGCTAAGGGGTTTCCCAGGGACAGTGATCCCAAAATGGCCTGGCCCACCTGGGTCCTACCACCTAACTGTCCACATTCCCATTGGAAAGCCCCAGAAAGGGTGGGAGGGGGGCTCATGTTTGGGAATGCATGTACACCTGTGGTGGATTCATGTCAATCTATGCCAAAACCAATACAGAATTGTAAAGTAAAAATTAAAAATAAATAAATTAAAAAAAAAAAAAAAGAAAGAAAGCCCTAGAAACATTCAGTCTCTACTATTCTGGTGGAGTATCTCAAGGGCTGGCTTTGTGTCTCAAGCAACTCTGGGGGCAAAGTTCAGTTTTTGGAGGCAGGTAGCCCACTCATTAAAAGAAGTGCCTCCACCATACAATTAAGGCCCAGGAGAGCCTTTGTTCTACACCATTTACGAGAGTCAAGCTATGGCAGGTGGCTATCATTAGTTCATTTTACAGGTGGGAGAAATGAATGGACAAGAGAGACAAACAGGTTCAGCATCTTGCCAGGGGACTCTAGGCAGGCAGTGGTGTGGCTACATAGATGAGGAATTCCAGTCCGTGGGGTATCACCCACAATTAAGTAGACACACCTGGAGCAGGCCATCTTCTCCCTTTATGCACACAATTCTTACCTGTTGGGAGGGCCAGAGAAGGTTTTAACAAAAAATTAACAAGAAGCCCACTCTCACTGGGCAAAATCCTGATACTGCCTTGAGTTTTACCAGTGACAGAATCTAGAAGCTACATACATGCCTCTGGCAGCCTGCTACTGCCAACACAGGTGCTGCTCTTCCTGCAGTTCCTGAACAAGGCCAGCATCACAGACTCAAGTGAACACCTCCACAGGCATGTTCTGCTTGGCCCAACAGCATCTCTGGCTCACATGATTACTCCTAAGACAATGTGATATGCAGGGGAAGAGATTATAGGCTTTGGAATCAGGCCCACCTGGGGTAAATTCTCACTCAGTCACTTAACTGGCTGAGGAATACTTGGGGCCAGTCATTTAAGCTACCAGGAGCTTCACATATAAACTGAGAATAAACCTACCTACCTTAGAAAGTTATTGTGTGGAGTATATGAAATAGCATGTCATTGCCATGAGATGAAGTACCATATCTGGCTTATAGCCAATACCCAGCACATGCCTGCTTCACAGAAGATGCTCAGTGAATTTTGGCTGCATAAGTAAAAGACCTAATACAATGCCTCACGCATAAGATATACTCCGTAAAAGCACATTTCCTTTTCCTTTCCTGCCAGGATGCTAAATTTAGAGCATACCCGAGTGGAATGGTCCATAATTCTTACATTCATGGATCCCCCAGGCACAGCCTCCAGGAAGGTTATGAGATGCCACTGCAGCAGCCAGTGTGCAGCTCAAACAGAGCGGTCCCTGAGAGGAAGTGGGCGGGTACCTTCTACCCAAAGGATCCCAATGTCACATGTTCTCTATCTCCTGGCCTCGGGAAGAACACGTGCCCAGAAATGGTTCTGATATAACTGGCTCTTCTGCACACATCCCCTCTGTCCACCAAGAGGAAGTAACATATGGTATGCTGTTGGGCAAAGAGACAGCAGAAGATGGAATGTCAATCCAGTGGTGATCTAATGATCTTGCCCAGTGTTGCTGTGTCAAAGACCTCTTTCCACATGCAACATTGGGTGACTAACAACTCTCTGGTCCAGGTGGCCCTCTTAGACAACTGGCTGGCAGGCCAGGAACCTCTCCCACGTTGCCTTTTGTTAACAGTTGGCCACAACCCACATGGAATTAGGACCACCAGCCAGAGATAACAGTGAGGGGCAAATGGCCCAAGTCTCTACTTAGGCCTCAGTGGGTGTGTCAGAAACACTGGAATCCTGTCCCTTCTGTATTAAGTTAAACAAATATTTGCCCCTAAAGAAAATCAAAGCAGGAGGGAAAAAGAGAGGTCATCACACAAACCAACAGGAACTATTTAATCATTTATTCCCCCAGGGAGTTCATTTACTGAAAGGCTTTCAAGTTGGGTCAGTCTGAGCCAAAGAAAGCCCTCCACCTTTACCTCCCCAGCCCCACCCTGGTCATCTGACCTCTACTCTGCTCTTTACAAGAACTGGCAGTGGGAAGAGTTGATGAAGTTGCAAAGAAATGGGAAATAACACAGGGGGTGGTGTACCTGGAGGTCCCTTGCTCACTGGTAAACTGAAGTGGCTGCCACACCCTAGGCCCAGCCTCTGGATAATTGCATTCTTAACATTCCTGAGTCCATGGTGCGTGGCCCTTTCCACCTCAGCTCCTTCAATAGATGACTTATTTTCCACAGCCTGCTCAATTTTCTGAAGGACAGAATGAATACCTCTCTTAAGCCCTACACCTCCCTGAGGCAGGGAGATAAGCGAGGAGATATGACTGAGTTCACTGCAAAAGAGCAAAAGCTGCTGACAGTGACCACAGGTAAAGAATCCCTCCACACCAGCTCATCCTGACTTGGTGATATCAGGGCAAGGGAATTCTCTTCCCTGGCAAAGGAATGAGGCACGACTCAGGTTCAGAAAGTGTACCTGGATCTGACAATAACTACTAGAGCAAACTTCTGTCACTATGCTCACATCAGCTCCAAGATTTACAAGGACTGCAAGGCAAGAGGGTTGGCCACATTTTTTTAGTGGAAGAACCTGAGGCTCAAGGTAAACTGGCCTGTCCAAGGTCACACACCTAGTTAAGTGACATGGCTGGGACTCACATCCATGTCAGTCTGTTTCTTAAGTCTGTCACTGAATCTCAATGTCCCAAGGAGCCCCAAAGATCAGGTTCTTGCATTGCCAGCAAACAGTGCTCAGTGAAGAGGCCCCAGGGCCATGGCAGAAAAGTGACAAGCCTAACAGCTGGAGCTCCCCAACCAACCCAGGCAGTGAGGTACAAAGTCCTTGGGCTGATGCGTGACACAGCAAGCGCTCCGCAAACTGGCCAACCACACAGAAAAGTTGCAGACTTTACAGCCAATAAATATGGGGCATAGCACAAACACAACTGGCCCACTGGCGCAGCTTACAACCTAAAATCAGACAATCCTCAGCCATCCAAGCCAGAGGGATGCAAAGCCAGGCCATGCAAACTCTGAAATAAAGGGAACTTGATTTGGAGGAGGGAAGCCCAGGACAGGATTGACAGCTCAAGGGAGTAAGACTGAAGGGGCTGGTGGGTCACTGATATTCACTATCTTCTCCGGGCATTCCACTCATCACCCCTTAACGTCGTGAGCCATTATGTCAGGGTGAGGGGTAACCTGTTACCTTTGCATCCTCAAAGGTTTGGGGCCAAATAAACACACAGGCTATGTTCTCTTCTGCAGAGAAACTGGAACACAAGTATGACAGAGTAGGGTCATGAGGAAGACCAGAATGAAGCTGTCTGATCCTCACAGAACTAGGTCATCTGTATTTCAGAAGTTAACCTCTGTGATACAATGAGGCCAGTTATGTCTCCTTAACAAACAATAATAATCACCCAGCACAACAGACACAGGGGAAAGGTTGTTGGGGATCTGACCAGAAGCCAAGGAAAAGGAATACATAAGGGGCGTGGTTCTTACCCAGCCGCCGTTCTCCTGGATCCAAGGCTCTAGGTGGTCATTCAGGTAAGTGGCCATCCAAGTTGCGATCCGACTCACCAATACCTGCATCTCCTTGTCTACGCTTTCCACGCACAGTGCCCCACCGAAGGAGAAAAAGGCCACAATGCGACCCCAGTTCACCCCGTCCCGGAAGAGTTCATTCACTACCTGTTCAAAGCTCTGATATGCTGTCCCGGGGGTGATGTGGAGCTGGGACGTCAGGTCGCTGAATGCCCGTCGGTACCTCAGTTCAAACTCATCGCCTGCCTCCCTCAGGGCTTGCTTCACCGCTGCCATGGGGATCACTTCCCGGGCATCCAAGCTTCTGCTGTGGCCAGTGGCTCCATTCACCGCAGGGCTATCCGCCAAGTGCCAAGATGGGTTGCCATTGATGGCACTGGGGGTTTCCATATCTGATTCTGTCCCTTCTGGGGCCTCAGTTCTGTTCTCTTCCACATCACTAAACTGACTCCAGCTGTATCCTTTCTGGGAAAGCTTGTAAGAGAGAAAGTCAACCACCAGCTCCCGGTTGCTCTGAGACATTTTTATAATAAGGATGGGCTCCACCAGTCCATTGTCCAAAACACCTGCTCACTCACTGGGTCTGGTCTCTGCTTAGTGGTTCTCTTCGAAGATCCAAAGCCAAGACAAGGTTCTGAAGGGAGAGAAAGAGCTTCAGGGGGAAAAAAATGAATATGGAAGCCATTTACCTACAACATCCCATTCCCCACTCCAGGTACTTGAACTGGGTTCTTTGCCGCTCTTATGAAGATCTGGGTCTAGCTTCCCAGGTACTTCGATGAAGTCAATTTGAAAGCACCAGTGGGCTCTGAATCATCACACCGGCCTTTTTTTCCTCCCCTTTTATCCCAGCCACCCCCTTTTCTCTGAAATGTCTTCCTCGAAAAGTCACCCCCATGGGCAGTCTGCCCCCCACCCCCATAACCCCTCACCACCTACATTCAAATCCGTCTCAGGCGACGGCAGGCAGGTGCAGCCCCCGGAAGATCTTTTGTATCATAGGTGGGAGAGGAGGTGGCAGCGGGGATGCCGGTAAGTCAACCGGCCTCGCGGCGGCGGCTGGCAAAAAAAGCAGCTCCGGCTGAAGGGATCATGCGACCCGGCGGACTGAGAGCTCAGGAGGCGACACAGGAATTACGAAGCTCAAGAACCGGCCCCCTCGCTTGCTTCCTCCTCCATCGCCCCGATCGAGGAGCCGCGGCCTCCTGCCACCCGGGAGCCCAGCCCCCTCGCTCTTGCACGCCCCTTGGCTCTCCGCCTCCTACTGGGAGCTAGGAGAACTCTCTCGGAGGTGGCTGGTGTGAGGTTTAGTTTTTGTTTTTTTTTCTATTTCAGTATCAGCCCTGGGTGAGGCTTCCGAAGAAACCTTGAAGGGACTTCTCGATGGGGCTCAAGGTTTCGATGAGAAACAGAGGGAGGGGAACACTGCCTTGGATCTGCGGTCTGAGTTTGGAAAGGCCATCCCCGGGCCTTTCTGGGAGGCTGAAAGCCGGAGACCCCCCAGAAACGCCGCTGGCTTTCTTTGAATTCCCCAAAGGCCCTGGTCGTGGCGGTGGCGGTGGGGGATTGCCGGGTCCTCCATTCCCCGCACGGACACAATGGCCGCCGGCGCCCTGCACAAAGACGCGGCGAGGGTGAGGCGCCGAGCCTCTCCACCGGTCAGAGACAAGAGTCGAGGCCTGCTCGAGACCCCCCACAACTGAGACTACGTTTTCCTGGGGACAGGCCCAGGCCGGCTTCTTGGCACCCCCGGGAGGGCTTAGGGGCCCGGGGTTGCACCTCTCTAGAGCCCGGGGTGGGTGGGCTGCGGCCTCGCGGCTTCCTCCGCGCGCTAGGCCGGGTACCCGCCTGGCCACCGCCCCGTTGCTAGGCAACCGCTCTCCCTCAGGGGCGCCCCCTAGACCTTTCTGGGAGGTGGGGTCTCGCCCCCGGCGGCCCGCCCCGGCGTAGCCAATCAATGAGCTCAGGTAGCACGGAAGCAGAACGGCGAGGGCTCCCATTGGGCGCAGCGCCTGCCACGCACAGGGGAGGCGGCGCTCTCACCTGCGAGCCCCGCGAGCCGTGGGGGGCCACATACCCCCTTCATCGGCCAGGTCGTTTCCGGGCGCGAGTGCTCTTCGCGGCCAAGTTCCGCGCCGCGGACCGGGGCCGGCCTACCTGGCTGACGGCTCGCGCTCTCTCTTCCGAACGAGCCGGCCTCAGTTTCCCTGAAGAGACCGGGGGAACTTGCAAGCTCAGTCACTTCCGGTGCCGCGGCAGCGCGCGCGAGCCCGAGACGCAGAGGGAGTGCGCGCCTGGAGGACTGGCGTAAAGAACTGGGCAAGAGCGCCCCCTGGCGGTAGATCTGAGGATTCCGGACACACAAGGGAAAAATCGTTTACATTCACATTTCCATTCATTCCTTTGGTCAATTTACTCCACCGATCAGTTTGTATATCGAAAAAGCGTTGCCTTGTGGCTAAGAACCTAGTGTTTGGGATTCTAGTCTTGCCGATTTGGCAAGTTACTCAACTGCTGCGCGCATCAGTTATCCTTAACTCTAAAAAGAGTAAAAACCAGCCTCCCTCCTTGAGTTATTGTGGTGATTTTAGAGTTATCTGTGAAATCCATAGTCTTTGCTGCATAAATACATTCAGCAAATATTTATTGTTTGGGTTGCTGAAAATAGAGTTAGGAACAAGACAAGACATGACCCATGCTTTCATAGAGACTGAAACCCTTGAGATGGAGAGAGACAGTAAATAACAGAAAACAAGGTAATTTCAAATAGTGACTATGGCTCTGAAGAAAACAAATCAGGGCATTGTCATAAAGAGGGTGAAAGAATAGGTGGTCCATTAAAATGGATGCCCTCTCTGCCCAGTGAGGGAAACAGACATTTTTTTAAATTGTTTTTTTAATTGTTTGTATAGGGTGCCAGAGATGGCCTCTTTGAAGAAATGACATAGAACCCAAGACCAGAAGTGTAAGAATATGCCAACCTATTGAAAGTGTGTAGAGAACATCAATCTTAGCAGAGGAAATGGCTTGTACAACGTGTCCTGAGGCAGGAAGCTTCTGGCATGTCCCAGAAACTGAAGGAGAAGCACTGTGGCTGAGGGAGGGCAAATGCGGTGTGAGAGGATGTTGAGAAGTTGACCGTGGGAATGAGTTGGAATTCATTCTAAACATTGAAAAGTTTTATTTTGTGGTAATTTAGTTGATTAAAAATAGAATATTAAAAAGATACCAAAGAGCATAGAAAGTCCTCTTCCCACTCCTGCTTTCTAATCCCTGGTTCCCCTCACAGAGATCATCACAATTAATTAATTAATTTTTCTGCTGACTGTGTGACATGTGGGATCTTAGTTCCCCAACCAGGGGTTGAACCCATGCTCCACGCGATGGGAGCACAGAGTCAACTGCTGGACCATCAGGCAAGTCTCAGAGATCATCACTCTTAAGCCTTTCTTCTGTAGTCTTTCAGAGATGGTCACTGTATTCACAAGCAAATGTATATGTAAAAATGTTTTACACAACTGGTAACTTGCTATAAACACTTCTACATCTTGCTTTTTTTTGCTGAGCTCTATGGTTTCAGTTTACCCTGATTTTTTATTTTTAAAATATTTAATTGATTTACTATGTTGTGTTAATTTCAGATGTACAGCAAAGAAAAGCCAGTTATACATATATCCATTCTTTTTTGGATTCTTTTCCCATATAACTCTCCCTTGATTTTTTTAAATTAACACACAACTTCATAAAAATATGGCCTTCCCTGGTGACTCAGACGGTAAAGAATCCACCTGCAATGCAGAAGATCCAGGTTTGATTGCTGGGTTGGGAAGATTCCCTGGGGAAGGGAATGGCTACCGACTCCAATATTCTTGCCTGGAGAAGTCCATGGACAGTGGGCATGGGGTTGTAAAGAGTCGGACACGACTGAGTGACTAACACTTTATAAAGATATGCCGTAATTTAATTCCCCAGTCCCCTATTTAGGGACAATTAGGTAGTTTCCAGTCTTATTATAAATAAAGCTATAACTTGTTCATTGGTTATTTTGCATATGTGGGAGTTTATCTGTTAAGTAAATTCCTGGAAGTGGAATTGCCGGTAGCTGAGTATATGAATTTGTTTTTGTTTTGTTTTTATGGATATTGGCAACATGCTCTACACAGCAGCTGCACCAGTTTGTCCCCACCATTAAAGCATGAGACTGATCATTGCCTCACATCCTGAGCTACACAGTGTGTTATCAAATTTTTTTATCTTCGCCAATCTGATAGGTAAAAACTGAGAGGCACTTTTATTTTTCATTTATTTTTATTAAGAGTGAAGCTGAGCAGTTTTTCATATTTTTGGGGGGTGAGGTTTTGTTCTGATGAATTCTGTTCATTTTGTTCACCCTTTCTTTCAGTTGATCTTTCTGTTGAACTTTTTTCTCACTGATTTGTAGAATGTTTATCCTTTTTTTTCTCCCCTACATATAAGTTATCAATAGTTTCCCAATGTATTTATTACCATGAGAAAACTTTGCTTTCTATATAATTAAATGTATGAGTCTTTTCCTTTGTGGTTTCCAGGTTCTATGTCATTCTTATGAAGACTTTTTCCAGCTTGATACTATAAAAATAATTCTCTGTTTTCTTCTACTTGGTTTCATATTTTACATTTCAATCTTTGTTCCATCATAAATTCCCTTCAGTGTAAGATGTGAGGCAAGAATCGATAAATTTTTTTCCAAATAACTACCCAGTGACCCCAGTATCATTATCTTTTCCCAACTCACCTGAAATATCTCATTACCATCGTCTATATTCCCAAGTGTATTTGGGTCAATTTCTGAACTTTTCATTATGTTCCAGGGAAAGGTTTTAATCTGGCATGGGACATGATCTGATTTCCTTTATTAAAACTTGTGATGTCAGAATCATTTCAACGTGGAAACTTTTATTCTGAAGGTCTACAGTGGGCTTTGGGAGCCCAGCAGAGGGCAGAGTAGCTGAGGGGCATTTGAGGTGGAAGGCACTGCCTGAGCAGAGGTGTGGAGTGTTAACAAGAGGGTGCAGATGTGTCTTAGAAATAAACCAAGATGGCTGAGAGGAAGTGGCGGCAAAGGAAACGATGCAAATGTGTTTCCGAGGGTGCTGGACACTAAATAGGCACTGGGGGAGCCAGCCATCCTTTTTGAACAGAAAGGACATGAAGAGATTTATGTTTGGGGAAGATAGAGCATTTGGGGAAGGGAACTTTGCAAGATTTATTAAGATCCTTAAAAATGGTTCTGGAGGGACTTCGCTGGTGGTCCAGTAGTTAAGACTCCACACTTCTAATGTAGGGGGCGAGGGTTCAATACTTGGTCAGGGAACAAGGAGCTAAGATTCCCACATGCTGCATGACATGATCAAAAAAAAAAAAGACTGGAAAGATCATTGAAAAATAATTTTTGATTGGAATTGAATTTAAGAACAAACATGAAGTGCAACCAAAGTTTATCTGTGGAAATGTTTATACAAGGTTATTTATAACATAGGATTGAAAAAACTGAGAAGTTCAGTAAAAAGAGTGATGCTTTAAATAGATTAAATTCACACCATACTTAATGATGTGGAAAAATATTCAAACCATAGAAGTTTCAAAAAAGGTTACAAAGCTATTCTGAGAATTATTCTAATTTATTTAAAAATGTACATTACATGCAACATATAGTAGAAAAGATTATACCAGGATGCAAAAAGGTGGTTATTGCTACATAGTCAAATTATGGATGATTTGATTTTCTTTTTGATACTTCTTGTATTATCTAAACATGACTGTATTTTGTAAAGTTAGGAAATATTGTTTATAAAAACATGTTTGCTGAGATTTAGATGATGAGATGTTTATGGTATGATGTTAAATGAAGATAAAGATACACAAAATTAGATTTGTGACATCTCAACTCTAAATACCATGCATAAGAAAAAAGGCTGGGAAGTCAATATGATAAAGACAAAATAAAAATGGAGAAAGCCCTTGTGCAGATGCTGAAGAGGAACAGAAACGAGTGGCCGATAAACCACAGAGACCGAGGTAGATGCCCAACCCCACTAGTTATAAGGGAAAATGCAGGTGAAAACCTCAGTGAGATTCCATTTCACATTCATCAGATTGGCAAATCTGAAATTCCATCAGATTGGCAAATGAGAAAATCTGTCCTTTTTTTTGGTTGATGATTGTTCTTATTTTTGGTGTTTTCATGAGAGTCAGTGAGCTCAAGTCCTTCTACTCTGCCATCTTGGTTCCTCCCTCCAGATTATTTTAATGATGTCCTAAATTTTGGTAAATATCTTGCCTTTGACTGACTTCTAGAGCTCCTTTCAATCGACTCTCAGAAAGCAAACCATCAATCCAGTGCAGGAACTGGAGGGAATGGTGCTGCCTGCTTACCAGCATCTCCCTCACCTTGGCAGAGGAAAATTGGATAAAATCAAGTATGGTTCAAGAATATGGAATAGGGACTTCCCTGGTGGTCCAGTGGTAAAGAATCCACCTGCCAATGCAGGGGACATTGGTCTGATCCCTGGTCTGGGAAGATTCCACATGCCATGGGGCAGCTATGCCTGTGTGCCACAGCTAATGAAGGCAGTGCGCCTAGAACCTGTATTCTGCAACAAGAGAAGCCACCACAATGAGAAGCCCATGCACCTCTACTAGAGAGTAGCCCCTGCTCGCTGCAACTAGAGAAAAGCTGTACAGCAACAAAGACCCAGCACAGTCAAAAATAAATAAAAAAGTAATCTAAAAAAAAAGAATACAGAATAACTTTGGAAAAAAAATTATTGTTACAGAGTAGAATTGAAGATGCCCACAACCTATGACCCAGCAATTCTATTTTTTTATATATGTTCTAAAATAACTCTTAACACATGTGTGACATGCAGGTATAAGGATGTTTCTAGCAGTACTACTTGTTATAGCAAAAATATGGAAACTATCCAGTTGTTCATT
The DNA here is from genome assembly GCF_014754425.2 of Oryx dammah. Taxonomy (NCBI): domain Eukaryota; kingdom Metazoa; phylum Chordata; class Mammalia; order Artiodactyla; family Bovidae; genus Oryx; species Oryx dammah. The sequence goes on along the minus strand of NW_024070194.1, from coordinate 22,060,364 downwards.
ATAGCAGACAATTAACCAAGTAGTTGTATGTTTATGGGCTTCCCAGGTGGCGCTAGTGGTAAAGAACTTGCCTGTCAGTGCAGGAGACACAAGAGATGCATGCTGCTGCTGCTGCTGCTAAGTCGCTTCAGTCGTGTCCGACTCTGTGCGACCCCATAGATGGCAGCCCACCAGGCTCCCCCGTCCCTGGGATTCTCCAGGCAAGAACACTGGAGTGAGTTGCCATTTCCTTCTCCAATGCATGAAAGTGAAAAGTAAAAGTGAAGTAGCTCAGTCGTGTCTGACTCTTAGCAAATCCATGGACTGCAGCCCACCAGGCTCCTCCATCCATGGGATTTTCCAGGCAAGAGTACTGGAGTGGGGTGCCATTGCCTTCTCTGAAGAGATGCGTAAGCATATATAATTTTTGTAATTTAGAAAGTTTTTTTTTTTTAATAGAAAAAGTCTCCAATATTAAAGTACCTTGACCTAGGCCAGGGTCCACTGCAAATGCACGGGATGGAATTTCAAGTGATTTCCCTTTTCCAACTTCAAGAAGAATACAAAAGTGACAGTGAAGTGAAAGTCACTCAGTTTTGTCCAACTCTTTGAGACCTCATAGACTATCCAGGCCAGAATATTGGAGTGGGTAGCCTTTCCCTTCTTCAGGGGATCTTCTCAACTCAGGGATCAAACCTAGGTCTCCCACATCACAGGCAGATTCTTTACCAGCTGAGCCACAAGAGAAGTGAAGAATACAAAGGCACCACTCATTTTCCTCTGTCTCTGAATTTGCCTAGTCTGGAAATTTCATATGGATGGAATTATACAGTATTTGTCCTTTTGAGTCTGGCTTCTTTTATTTAGTATAATGTTTCCGGTTCATCTATTTTGTTGTATATATCAGTATTTTATTCCTTTTATTAAAGAATACTATGCCACTGTATGGATTTACCACATTTTATTTATCCATTCATCAGTTGGTGGATGCTTGGTTGTTTCCTGTAGTTCATTGCTTTTAATTACTGTGTGCTAATTTAATTGCTGTGTGCCAAGGTGTCATCCCTTGTGGCTCAGATGGTAAATCCCCATGCAACTTGGGAGATCCGGGTTCGATCCCTGTGTAGGGAAGTTCCCCTTGAGAAAGGAATGGCTACCCACTCCAGTATTCTCGATTGGAAAATTCCATGGACAGAGGAGACTGATGGGCTACAGTCTGGGAATGCGAACAGTCAGTGACTAACACACGAAGTGTCTTCATGGATCACAGCCTTGTAACTTGAAGTTATATTCCATGGTGTGCAGGGCCACCCAAGATGGGCTGACTCAATAGACATGAATTTGAGCAAATTCCGGGAGATAGTGGAGGATAGAGGAGCCTGGTGGGCTACAGTCCATGGGATTGAAAAGAGTCAGACACAACTTAGCAGCTGAACAATAACAACGAGGTGTCTGTAATTCTTCCTCCAGAATGGATTCCACATCAGCCAGGAAGAGACCAGGACACCCACAGAGCTCCCTGTGTTTGGTTGAATGGGAACTGTAGAAGACAGATCCTTCTGATGACTGTCACCAATGGCTCATACTTGCAAACTTCTCCAGGGGGTGTCACTGGGTGATCACAACCACCTCGCCTAGAGGTGTCTGAGGGTTATGCCGCCACCTAGAGCCAATGACCAGCTGTTGTCTATTCTCCATGAGGTAGGCGGTCTCCACTGAGCTAAAGGCAGGTCCAGATTTCTGGAATGGTGACCACCGGTTGGGATGGTGGAGGGAGTGACAGACATGGAATGAAGAAAATTTGGAAGGGGTAGGAGTAAAAAGTTGGGTCTTTCCTTCTCACTTTTTAAATACAGAGCTTGGCTTCCTACACTTTTCCTTTGAAGACATCTTTCCTCTTCTATTATAAGAAATAATAAACTCAAATTATAAGAAATAATAGAGACCTATTATGACAACTAATAATACATGGATATATTCTTTTTAAAAAATTAAAGATAAATCTCCAGTTATTGTTTCTATCCATGTGTCCTGTTTAGTTCCTTCCGTCTGAAGTTCCCACTCTCTGAGTCTCAATTTCCTCAACCTATAAAATGGAAATACAACATTACTTACATTACAGGGTTAGTGTTAGGATGAAATGAGTTATGTGCAAAGTACTTCAAAGAGTGCCTGGTAAGTGCCAGGTAAGTGCTAGCTGTTATTACTTCTTCACACCTGTGGGAAAAGTGTTACACTGTTTTGCATATTAAAAAATATATATAATGATCAATTATACTTCAGTAAAAAAATACTTAAGGTCCAGAAAAAAAAACCACATAATGGTTTCATAATGAAAAAAAAAACCCACGTTCAGCACTTTGTGTTTTAACTCAATAATGTGCTTCAAAGATACCTCCCTATCAGTCCAGATCTATCGAACTCTTTTTGAACTGATGCTTAGTGTTCCATCCTATAGACAGTTTACTGAAATAGCCCCCCTACTAATGGACAGTTAGGGGTTTTCCAATTTCTCATAACTACAATGCAACAGCGTACTAATTGATATCCCTATTTCCACTCTCGTTCCCCATCCCCTTGTTTTCAGCATAGCAGCCAGAGTTATCCCATTTGAAGCAGAGAGTAAATCAATGCTCAAAACCCTCCCAGGACTCCCACCTTATTCCGAGTAAAAGTGAATTTCCTTACTAAGGCCCACTTGATCTGCATCCTGCCTGGGATTATCTCTGGCCTCATTTCCTGAAACTCTCCTCCTTTCTGTTTGATCCAGCCACCCTGTGTGTGTGATAGTCCCTTAATCCTGTCCAACTCTTTTCGACCCATGGACTATAACCTGCCAGGCTCCTCTGTCCATGGAATTCTCCAGGCAAGAATACTGGAGTGGATTGCCATTTCCTTCGCCACCAACCACCCTGACTTCCTAGCTATTTCTAAAACATTCCTCTCTGCTCCTGCCTTTGCACTGGCTGATCCTTCTGCCTAGAACACTCTTCCTTAAGATATCTGCACAACTTACTCCTTCTTCAGGTCTTCATCCAAATGTCCCTGAACCACCCCATTTATATTTCTCTCTTACATGGATAAGGCCAAAAGAGTCATGACTGAAATCGAGCCAACCAGATGTATCTGTGTTTCTTTCAGGTCTAAAATTTTACTTCGGTGATTTCAGACCTTGATGTCTCTTATTCATAAATAATGGGAACTTGAGACCCATCATACCATATTAGTGGATGCAGAAGGACTCTCTGGGGCCAGGCTTACCTCTTGTTAATTTGGGAGGACTTGGAAAGTTCTTGCACCCAGCCTTCTGGCATTGGTTCATTCATTCACTGAACACTTTCTGCCTGGTAGGCCCTGAACACAGCACAGCTTTGATGCCCCTTCTCTTCTAATATAAAACAAGCATATTTACCTTCCCTGCCCATGGCCCTGCATGTACCTGGAGGTCGGTGAACAGCCAAAGCCTAGGCAGGCCCTGTCCTCCCTTTGTCTCTGTCCAGCCCTCTGTTTCTCCTCTTCTTTTCATCCACCCTTAAGGGCCTGGTGAGCAGATAGCTTTGCATTTATCACCTATTATGAGATATCATTTACTTATTTATTTACCTTGTTTAGTGTCTGTCTTCTCCACTAGTATGTCAGCTCCCTGAAGACAGAGATTTTTGTCTGTCTTTTCACTACTACATCCCCTCACTTAGCACAGTGACTGACACATAGTAGGCGCTCAGTAAATGTTGCAGTGACTGTGTCTTCATGTGAAAGTTGATAAGTGTGTCTCTTTGAACTAAATCTAGAAATAGAAGTTCTAGGTTGCAGGGCACACATGTTTGACATTTTAAATAGATGTTGCCAAGTTGCCCTTTAAAACAGCTGAACCCATCCATTCCCCATCTTCTGAGTTACCTTGTAAATTATTGATACCATCACACTTTTAATTTTGGTCAGTCTGATGGGTGGACAATACTTCTTTGTTTCATTAAGCTTAAAATTAAATTTCAGCATTACTGCTGAGACCAAGCATCTTTTCATGTCTTAATGACCAGTTTTCTTACTTCTTCTACGAAATGAAATGCCTTCCCTCCCACTCCCACCCCCACTGAGCTTTTGTCCTCTTATCACTGATTCTTAGGAGGGTTTTTCTGTTGTTTACATTTTGTTAGATGTCTGGGAAATATTTGATTTTTTAAAATAATGTTATTATTTATGGCTGTGTTGGGTCTTCATTGCTACTCTCTGGTTGTGGTGCAAGGGCTTCTCACTGTGGTGGCTTCTCTGGTTGCAAAACAGGGGGTTTAGAACTCATGAGCTCAGTGGGGTTTAGTTGCCTTGAGGCATGTGGGATCTTAGTTCCTGGACCAGGAATTGAACCGGTGTCCTGTACACTGGCAGGTGGATTCTTAACCACTGGACCAGGAGGGAAGTCCCTGTGTGTTTTTCTTTTGTCAAACAGAATTTTAAAGTTTTGATTTGGTCAGTCTTTTCCTTTATGTCTTAGTTTTTTTTCTTTTACTTTAAAATTTCCTATATGATGTCAATTTTTTTTAGCTGTAAAAAATTTAATTATTTTATATCTTTGGGGTTTTAGTTCATCTGAAATTTGTTTTTGTAAATAGTATCGGATAAAAATCTAACGTAATATTTTCCCCAAATGAAAAGTAAATATCCCCAATCCATTATTTGTTCCATCTGATTTGAAATTCTACTCAGCATTTACTAAATTCTGATATCCATGGGTCTGTGTCTGCACTCTTAAATTCTTCTACTGACCTTTTGTTGTTGTTAAAAAAAAATTCTATGCCAGTATCCTACTTTAAAAAGTTGTGGAAATTTTCAAATGCATATATGTTTGAATATGTATATACATGAGCTTCCCAGGTGGTGCTAGTGGTAAAGAACTCTCCCACCAATGCAGGAGACATAAGAGATGCAACTTTGACCCCTGGGTCAGGAAGATCCCCTGGAAGAGGGCATGGTAACCCACTCCAGTGTTCTTAACTTGGAAATTCCCATGGACAGAGGGGCCTGGTGGGCTATATAGTCCATTGGGTTGCAAAGAATCAGGCACGAAGTGACTTAGCACTCATGTATGCATGTACATATGTATCATGAACCTGTCAGTCAGGTTTTTAAAAAATGTTTTACTTATTTATTTGGCTGTACTAGGTCTTAGCTGGGGCAAATGGGATCTTTGATCTTCATTGCTGCATGTGGCATCTTTAATTGTGGCATGTGGGATCTAGTTCCCTTACCGAGGATTGAACCGGGGTCCCTGCATTGGGAGCATGGAGTCCTCAGCCACTGGACCACTAGGGAAAACCTCCTGTTACTCAGTTTTAACAATTATCAATTTGTGGCTAACCTTGTTTCAGCTATACTCCCATCTTCTCTTCTTGGCATACTCCAGATTATTTTGAAGGAAATTCTAGAGTTATTTCATCCTCACCATTTCTATATGTATCTCTAGAAATAAGCAATATTGAAAAACAAAAACAAACCAAAAAACTCTACTCTTGCTGTATTTTGCTTGTTTTTTTTTTCTGTTTATTTTTTGAAAAAACTAGATCTTTTGTCTTTTTGTTGTCCAGCTGTCCCAACTGGATTTTGCTGATTGTTTCCTCATGGAATCAATTAATGATACTTTAAAAATTATAATTTTGTAATATGTTAATATTTATGAGATCTGGTATGGCAATTTCCCCTATTATTTTTCAAAATTAAGATGCCAATTCTTCTATTTTTTTCTTCCATGTGAATTTTAAAGTCAATTTGGCAAATTCCATGACAGACATGTATTGAATTTTCATTAGAATTGCATTTAACTTTTAATATGGAGAATTTACAGTGTTAGATCTCACCATTCATTAATAAGGTATATGAAAGCATGAGTCACCCAGTTGTATCTGACTCTTTGCGACCCCATGGACTGTAGCCCACCAGGCTCCTCTGTTCATGGAATTCTCCAGGCAAGAGTACTGGAGTAGGCAGACATTCCATTTTCCAGGGGATCTTTCCGACTCAGTGATCGAACCCAGGTCTCCTGTAATGCAGGCAGATTCTTTACAGCCTGAGTCACCAGGGACACCCAAGCCTTACTTAATTATTTTTATAGTTATTCATTGCCGGAGAAGGCAATGGCACCCCACTCCAGTACTCTTGCCTGGAAAATCCCATGGATGGAGGAGCCTGGAAGGCTGCAATTCATGGGGTCGCTGAGGGTCGGACATGACTGAGTGACTTCAATTTCACTTTTCACTTTCATGGATTGGAGAAGGAAATGGCAACCCACTCCAGTGTTCTTGCCTGGAGAATCCCAGGGACGGGGGAGCCTGGTGGGCTGCCATCTCTGGGGTCTCACAGAGTCGGACATGACTGAAGTGACTTGGCATTCAACAAAGTTTCAGTTTTAAAATTTCCTGTAAAAGTTTTAGGCTTATTTGTTAAAACTTTTGTAGCTTTTTTTATTATGAACACTTAAATTTTGTGTATTTTTACTAAGCATAATTTACATATAGTAAAATACACAAATCTTAAAGGTACACCTTACCAAATTTTACCTATTATACATCAGTGTAATCATCAGATCCAGATTTGGAACATCTATATCACTCCAGAAAGTTCCTCAGATTTGTGTCCTTTTAAAGAAAAAGTTAGTTTATCCCCATTCCAAACTGAAGATTATACAAAATCCAATATATTTAAAAAACATATTTTAAAAAAAGAAATTTCTCAGGTTGAGAAGAGGACGTCCCCGCCCCCACCAGCCCCCTTCCCTACTTGTGCGGAACCCTGAGGGGTGTTGGAGGCCAAGTTTGACAATCCATTCTTTTCCACAACCCCCTCAAAACATATTTTTAAAAATATGTGTTTACATTCACATGCGTATTTTGTGGGTGCATGGAATTCTAGACCCAAGCTATCCAATACGATATTTAAATGCAAATTAGTTAAGCTTAAATAAAATTAAATGTTCCCTTCTGCAGTTGCCTTTTCCACATTTTGAATGTTCAGTAGCCATGTGGTGTCACTGTGTTGGACCACACAGGCTAAAAGAGTTCCATTACCACAGAAAGTTCTATGGGGCAGCACTGATCCAGAGAGTTTATTAGCTTCTTAAAAGCATCCATCACCAGAAAATGTAGACACTAGGTCAAGTCAGTGAAACTTTTCTTTATGGAGCCAGAAATTTCTTTGGAGAGCCCAAAACTCATTGTTGTGACAGAGTCTATGGTCTGCCATGAGTAACCTTTTTGCTCCAAAAATCCAACCCTGCTGCTGCTACTGCTGCTAAGTCACTTCAGTCGTGTCCGACTCTGTGTGACCTCATAGACAGCAGCCCACCAGGCTCCCCGGTCCCTGGGATTCTCCAGGCAAGAACACTGGAGTGGGTTGCCATTTCCTTCTCCAATGCATGAAAGTGAAAAGTGAAAGGGAAGTCGCTCAGTCGTGTCTGACTCTTCGTGACCCCATGGACTGCAGCCCACCAGGTTTCTCCGTCCATGGGATTTTCCAGGCAAGAGTACTGGAGTGGGGTGCCATCGCCTTCTCCAAAAATCCAACCCTAAAAGCTGTTAAAATATATCCAGATTTTATGCTTTAGTGACCATCTCCTCCCTCTTTTCTTAGAGACATCTGAATTCTAATAATATTTGCCATGAGAAAGGTGCTCTTGGCGCCCCAGAGCCTCTGTGCTCAGTGTGATGCACAGTGTGAAGTGGGAAGGCGTTGCAGTGACATTGTGCTTTAGTGTGTGGTCGTTCTAGGTGCGGGAGGCGCTCCTGGAAAACGCACCGGGGCTCTTGTTGCAGATGGAGAATATCGAGGAGGGCACAGATAACTTTAAGGAGAAGTAACACGCTGCAACAGAGTGGACCATCCCTCCGCATCTAGGATTCCTGGGCCACTCGGGTAACACGGTGCCAGAATCTGCAGCAGGCATCTCAGCCTCACAGAATGCTGGGTGGAATTACAGGGGTCTGAGAAGGGGACGGCAGAGGATGAGATGGCTGGATGGCATCACGGACTCGATGGACGTGAGTTTGAGTGAACTCCGGGAGTTGGTGATGGACAGGAAGGCCTGGCATGCTGCGATTCATGGGGTCGCAAAGAGTTGGACACGACTGAGCGACTGAACTGAACTGAACTGGGAGAATCCAGAGCCAAGACCATCCGGCTCAAACCCTTCTTGTCAAAACAAATAGGTCCCGAGGCCTGAGATTTCGTCAGTGTCACTTGGTTTAGAGCAGGGGTCTCAAAACTCAGTGGGCATCAGTATCACCTGAGGGGCTGATAGGAAACACAGATTGCTGTGCCCACTCTGACTTTCTGATTCAATAAGTCTCACATGGGACCTAAAATTTACATTTCAAGTTTCCAACTATACTGATCATCTAGTTCTTTGAGAACTACTGGTTTGTATGAGAATTGCCTGGGCACTTGAAAGTGCCACAGACTAATTAAAACAAAATCCCGAGGGGCATGTGTGTGGGGTGAAGGCTGATCTTTTTGTTCTTGTTGCTGCTATTACCTCCTAAGTGATTATTGATGATAAATAGGACTAGATGTTCTTAATGCAAATCCCATCTTCTCCACTCAAAAAAAAAAAAAAAAGAAGTTTACTCAACTTCTTTAGGCCTTTGTTTTCTCTTCTACAATATGAGAGTAATACAACCAAGGATGTTGGTGGAATTAAAGGAGAAAAGAACAATCCTCTAAAAACCTTGGCTTCAGGCACTAACATCCGGGGGTGGATTTGGATGAAAAGTTTGAGAGACTCCACAGTTGGCAAAGAATCTAAGGGCCAGCCTCTGTTGCATTGCTGGGTGCGTGCTAAGTCGCTTCAGTCGTGTCCCACTCTTTGACGTTAGCCCGCCAGGCTCCTCTGTCCATGGGATTCTCCAGCAAGCCCTCTTCAAGAGGATCTTCCCAACCCAGAGGTCGAACCAGAATCTCTTCTGTCTCCTACATCGGCAGGCGGATTTTTAACCACCTATCCCAAATAGTTTGTAGCGGAGCATTCTGGGCTTTGTAGTAACTTCCTTCGTCGAGTTGTTGCAACCGGCTCTCGCAATTACACTACATTTCCCAGAAGCCTTCGGGGCCGGTTGTTTGCTTGTCCCCCACCCTGACTTCCGGCGTCGACAGGATCTAAGGGGCCAATCGGAAGGCTGGAATTGCCGGTTCCCGGCACGCTGATTGGTGCGTTTGTGCAGAGTCTGCGTTCAAATTTTTCAACGGTACTGAATGAGTCCCGCGGCGGGTCTTCGCGGCGGTCGGTTGACAGCGCTGGGCTGAGGTGAGCAGTGAGGAGGGAAGAGGAGCAATTGGGGCGCCCGGCGGTCTTCACCCTAATTTCAAGCGACTGGAGTCTCTCCGCGTGGAGGGCGCAGCTCCTGGGAGGTGTACTGCGGGGGTGCCGCCCTGACCCGCGGAGCAGGAGCGGAGCTTCCGGCCTCCCTTCCCTTCGCGACAGGATTTCCCCGTGAAGTTCGGCAGACCGGGTCTAGCAGGCTGTGTTTGCAGGTAGAGGCGGAGGCCAGCGTGGGAAATAGAAGGAGGAATTAGGGCGAGGCTGTGGGCTAAGGCTAATGACAATTATATTATTACCCAGCACACAGACAATAAGCGTTTACTGGACTCAGCACTGTGTATTTTCTCATTTGATTTTCTTCCCAAGCCAGTGAAGTCGGTGCTAGTCTTAGTCTTAGCCCTCTTTTATAGGAGGGGAAATGAGGCCCGTAATCTAGATAAATTTCTAGAAATGGGTGATACAGTAGCCCGCCCTCAGGACGTCTGGCGTTTGGTGGAGGAAAACAGGTGTGGCCACGAAACAACTGCATCTCATAACTATTTTGTAAAATAGAAAGGTAAAGGAAGTGAGAACATAATTGAAGGCGTGTAATTCGACTTGGAGTTAACTTTCTGTTGGGGGATTTAAAATTCCTTCGGTTTTATCAGCTCTCCCCCTTTGTGTGCATCACTAGGTATTATTGCCTTTCTAATTTCCTGTCCTAAGACACTTAACAGATTGGAGTGGAAAGAAAAAGTGAACCAGATTATAATATTGTAGAATTGTTTTTCTTCCTGTTTTCTTCATTGCGGCTGCTGCTAAGTCGCTTCAGTCGTGTCGGGCTCTGTGCGACCCCATAGACGGCAGCCCACCAGGCTCCTCTGTCCACGGGATTCTCCAGGCAAGAATACTGGAGTGGGTTGCCATTTCCTTCTCCTGTTTTCTTCATTAATGGTTTGTTTTTCTCACAATTTTCTAGTACTTAGGTACCAAGAACTTCCAATCAGTCCTGCTTAGGACAAGATAGCATCTGAGTGCTCTACAGATTTTGCTTTAAGACCATCACTTGGGAGTTTGCCCTGATTCAGCCTTACCTTGTCTTGATAATCTATGGCCTGTCTTTGAAATTGTCTCATGAGATGTCAAAATTCGAACTATTTGCTGCAATGCTAAGGATATTTTTGTGTTGCGGCCTCAGTGTATCACACCCCCTGTCAAGCAACCCCGAAATCAAACTTGAGTCCCTTTGGTTGGTTGGTTTGCTTTTGTACTGTGGGTGTGTCAGTTCAGTATTAGGTTGTCACTCTTGGGATAAAAATTACTGTGACTCCCAACTCACTTAGCTAATTGATCTTTGAGGTTATACTCTGTGCTAAGATTGGTGTAAGATACTGTATGTGTACAGTCAAAGGGTTTCTGGTATGCTTGAGGACAAAAGTGATTCAAATTGACAAGTGACAATTAGAACAAGACAAGATAGCATCTGCATATTCTAGTTTTTGTATTGTAAGCTCATGGCAGTTTAGAGGTAAGGGAGATTGTTGAGGCTTAAAACAGGCCAAGGTGGCTTTGGGGAGCAGGGGGGACACAAACTGCTCTTGATGGAGTTCAGTTAGGAACCAGGGCAGTCTTGGTGCATGGAAACCACCCATTCAGTATCTGTTGAATTGGAAAGGCAAGAAGGTGTTATCTTAAATTGACTACAAAATTTCAGGTATGAAAAACTGAGTATATTGAATTAGGTTGATAAATTTGTTTAAACCTTCAAGTCATTTAAATAAAATAGTTATTTTAGCCAGCCTTATGCTTAAGTCTGTGCATTCTGACCTTAATAAAGTTACCTTATCCTGTAGCTGCAATTAAGCTTCAGTAGGTGACTAGATGGTCCTTTATTTCTTATATAGGCACCAGGAGAGAGTCAGAGTTCTCACATATTTCCTATGTGTATTTTTTTTTTTTTAGCCTTTCCCTAATTCTTTTGGAATTGTTGGGAAGGAAAGGAGGAGGAGAGTTTTGTGGGTTTTTTTTTCTTTTTAGAATTTTTTTTTTTAAGTCTTTAGTTTATGGCTGAATTGCATCTTCATTGCGGCACATGTGCTCTTCATTTTGCTATGCTCAGGCTTTCTCTAGTTGTGGTGTGCGGGTGTCTTCTCTTGAGGACCTTAAGGCATGCAAGCTGCAGTAGTTGTGGCTTGTAGGCTTAGTTGCTCCATGGCATGTGGCATCCTAGGTCCCGGACCAGGGATTAAACCCATGTCCCCTGCATTGACAGATTCCCAACCTTTGGACCACCAGGGAAGTCCCCAGGAGGAGAGATTTAAATGTCCTTTGGCAAACGAATTTTCTTTGCCACGGGTAAAGGTAGGAAGCAGAATTTACTCCAGGGACATTGAACAACCCAGTCAATTCTGTGAATAGATCTGTGTTTGAGAAAGTTCACCTGCCAAGGTATTTTGTGGAAGAAAGTATAGGTAACTGGAAGAGGTTCTGTTTTTGTTTGTTTGCGTAAAGAAACTTGATTGGGGGAAATTAAAGGTTAGTGAGAAAGGTATAAAGTTGTATGTAGGAGCAGACTTTAGAAATGTTTTTTATAAAATGCTGTTTCTACTTTTTTAAATTTAGAAAGGTAGAAAATTTTTTTTCGTATACAGTGTGCCTACTCTTTGTCCTGATATTTGAATAGGACACACACTATTGACCCCTTGACGTTAGTGTTCCTCAGTTGCAGGCTGTGGAGAGGTTGCTTTGAAGTGGAAGTATGTAACAAGCAAAAACACAGGGGCATAGCACATATACCCTAAAAGCTTTAGGAACACTTTTACACTAACAAAACGATCTGTTAAGTTTGACGTTTAGGGGGCATCATGCTATTTAGACCCTAGCTCTCAGAAGTACTCTGGTTTTAAGCATGGTTATCCTTGGTGTTTTATACCACCCCTTCTGTTCTCTGCTAACCTTTTTTGCTACAAAGAACTTGAACTTGTTTCATCTTCTTTCAGATTCTGGAAAAGAAGTATCTTCTGGACTTCAGAATTTCAGAAGAGAGGTGAAAGAGTATATTGCAACTTTGAATAAAGTCTATAGTCAAGGGTACTGACTGGATTAAACCACAGGTAAGGCTGTGTTCACAGTGTTACATTGAAAACTAAGGGGACTGCTAAAGCTTAAAAATTATTTGAATAATTTTCATTCATCTTTATAATAACATTTTGGAAGAAAATTTATTTAATATGGAAAAGAAAATAATGTCACCCACTATCCTGCTTCTCAGATAAATTATGGCTAGCATTTTGGTAGATTTCCTTCCAATTTTGGGGGGTGGGGTGGGTAATGTATATTTGGTTTTAAGAAATCATGCACTAATAACTTATCATTTTTTTCCACTTTATAATTAGGCTATGAAAATTTTGTCATTCATTAAAATTTTCTGTAACATAATTTTAATGGCTAATATATTATTCCATTATATGGTTCTGCTGTAGTATTTTACCCAGTGAAATCACTGGTCAAAAAGAATGCATATTTTTAAGACTTTTGTACAAAATACCAAATTGCCTCATAGGAAAATTGTGCTGATTTACCTATCCACTGACAGTGTACGTCACATAGACACAATTTTATATTTCTAAAATATTTAATATTTAGATTCACGAGGTGCAAAAGTCAAAGTAATATAAAAAAAATTTAGCATTCAAAATCTTCCAACCCTGTCACTGTCTATCTCACCCCTTGCCACCTCATTGGTAATCACTTTTTGGGGTGTCTGCTTTCCAAACCAGACACCTTTTGAGGGATATCATTCTCTATAAGACTGAGTGAGATTTGACTAGGATTGTAACCTCCTATAGCCCCACTGTCAGCCCTTACAAAGTCTCTTAGCTACTTACTTTTGGAACATCAGAACACTTTGGTAAAGGTAAGAGTTGTTATTTGGCCGAGAGGTAAATGGCATCTTTGATTTCTATCCAGGTTCTATTAGTTATGTAAAAGTGAATTATGGTTTATAGAGTTCTGTGGATGAATAAAAAAAGTGGAACTGAATTTGTAATCATTCAAAAATGAAATATGAAAGTTTGGAAGGAAAGTGATAGAAAAATGTGTTTGCTTGAGATTTTTGGACAGTGATGAATTAGAACAAATGTCCTTGTGTCCTGTGCTGACTTCTAAGTGCTTGGACAGTGAGAGATTGTCATTGGATTTTAAATTGACCCAATTTTGGAAGCTTCATAGATCTGTTTCTGTAAACAGATCTGATTTCAACATAGAAGTTAGCAAACAAATGTGGAAACACAAAGTCCATTAACTTCCTTCAGACTTGGTTTGTGACTTTGATTAACAATTAAAATTGCAGTCTGGATTATGTTGCCATTTGCTGTCTCTTGCTAATCCTATGTATAGGAAAAAAAGAAAAAAAGAATGGAGGTATTTTCTCCCTGGGTAAGATGAAAATAACTCAACTCTAACTTGTGGTAGTGTAACAAGATCTCTTATCCCTTGTGGAAATAGGAGAGGGTGTCCCTGGGGAAATGGCACTGCCTGGGATGGGACCATTTTAACTTAACTACACTTCTAATGAGGTCTTGACTTACTCTGTTTATTCTATTGTATTACCATTTATTTAACTTATGATTTTCCTCTAATAGAACGAGGCAAGACAGTTCACAAGTGAACTGTGAGGTACTTGAGATCATCTATCACACCAAAGTCTTTGTTTTGCTCAGGAGCTGCTGGTCTGCTATTTCAGCCTTGCTTAGAATGCACCCTTTTCCAGCTTTCCTCCACCCTGCTCTGAACCTGCACCTATTGATTTATAGAGCTTGTCATGGCTGGTTATTTTTGGTTGGAGAGTGAAGAGAGACAGGGAGCCATGGAGGTTAATTTCAGTTGAATGTGGAAATATGTTACATTGCTTCTTTTACAATCTTTCTCAATTGCATGCTTCCCAGTATGTGTTTTCCTTTTCCATTTATTTCTTCTGCTAGAAAAAGTCAGTATTCATCTTTATTTTTTTTTTTAATCCTATAAGAATTTATTCAGTGAACATTTCTTAGTAGATCAATAGAGTAAAATTTTTGATAGAACATCTTTACTTAACAGTCTTTATTGGTTCACTTCAAGTCTGAAAATAAGGTTTTGTTAAGCTACCCTTGCATTTCTCTCTGGTGATTCTAACCTATTCTTTTTTTTTTTTTTAGTATTCTATTTTTATTTTTTTAAAAATATAAATTTATTTATTTTAATTGGAGGCTAAATTACTTTACAATATTGTATTGGTTTTGCCATACATTGATATGAATTTGCCACGGGTGTACATGTGTTCCCCATCCTGAACCCCCTCCCACCTCCCTCCCCATGTCATCCCTCTGGGTCATCCCAGTGCACCAGCCCCGAGCACCCTGTATCATGCATCGAACCTGGACTGGTGATTCATTTCATGTATGATAATATACATGTTTCAGTGCTGTTCTCCCAAATCATCCCACCCTCGCCCTCTCCCACAGTGTCCAAAAGACTGTTCTATACATCTGTGTCTCTTTTGCTGTCTCGTCTACAGGGTTATCGTTACCATTTTTCTAAATTTCATATATAAGCGTTATTATACTGTATTGGTGTTTTTCTTTCTGGCTTAGTTCACTCTGTATACTAGGCTCCAGTTTCATCCACCTCAACAGAACTGATTCAAATGTATTCTTTTTAATGGCTTTTTATATGTACCACAGCTTTCTTATCCATTCATCTGCTGACGGACATCTAAGTTGCTTCCGTGTCCTGGCTGTTATAAAAAGTGCTGCAATGAACATTGGGGTACATGTGTCTCTTTCACTTCTGGTTTCCTCAGTGTTTATACCCAGCAATGGGATTGCTGGGTTGTATGGCAGTTTTATTTCTAGTTTTTTAAGGAATCTCCACACTGTTCTCCATAGTGGCTGTACTAGTTTGCATTCCCACCAACAGTGTAAGAGGGTTCCCTTTTAGTATTCATCTTTAACTTGCAGAACTCTGCATGTCTGTCTGTATCTTTTATGTATCACTTCCACCAGCAAATCTTCTCTGACCCTCCTTCATCCATAAAGTGTAGCCTCCTTTTCTGCACTTCCACAGTGCTGTTTGTTTATCCCTCATTACTGCAAAGATCACCCTGTGTCACAGTTAACTGTGAGTTCCTTATGGGGAAGGATTATATGTATCTTTTCAGACTTTGTTTTTTGGAAACAAGAATAAGCTATGTGATATGATGGATGGCACTCAATAGGGGGTTTTCAAAGGAACCTAACTAGTTCATAATGTAGGAGAAGCCTTTCCCTCAGGTCTGTCATAGGATTATTAGTCAGGAAGAGCTATTTCTTCACACAGAATATTTAGTTTTGCAGGAGTCTGAAGCTGTGGTGGATTCAGGTAATTTTGAAATGTGAAGCCGATTCTCTTGCGGCAGCTTGATTTGTGTTGGGGAATGTGGTTGACGCATGTGCCTTTTTTTTTTTTTTTCAGTGAAACCTGTTGACAGAAATTCAATCTTGATTAAGGGGTGCAGGAAGGCATCCAGTTCCACCCTGCTTGGGGCTCTCAATTAAACAGTTGGCTTTAGCCTGTTTCATTTCCCACAAGGCTTTTAGTTTTTGAAGGTTTTACATTCTAATATTTGTGGGAGAGGCGCTGTAATGAAGCTAGCAGTTGCCAGTAGTTACTTTTGGTTTTGTTCATGTACTTGTGCAGTCACTCTTTATTGAGGAGAGTCAGACTTCTCAATGGATATATATTTATTTGTTCCTTTTTTTTTTGGTAGTGGGGTAGAGGGGTGTACTAGACTAAAAGATGACTCAGAAGATTTTTTGAAAAAGAGATTTTTTTTAAAAGTTAGTATTTTCATTAAAAATTTTTAACCTACATAAATATTAGGCATATTTAGGTTTGAGCCCCCTTTGCCTTTTAACCCCTACTGATCAAATGCAGTTCTAGACTTCAGAGCACATCCCTCCTTCTGATGCTTGAGTAGTCCCTTTTACTCTGAACTATTCACTGAGAGATTCAGACAAACCTCCATCTTGTTTACAGCAAAAATTTATATGCAAGAATACAAACTTAGAAAAAGAGAAATTAAGGGGTGATGTTTTAGTTGATGAGAAGATTCCACTCCGAGCTTTCTTGGTATACTTAGAATAGGATTTTTAATTTACCAGGGTGTTCTTTTTGCAAAACTTGTTAAAAATGCTTAATTTTTCCATAGAGAATAGTTTATTTTTGTATTTGTCTAACAGGCTCCTCATTTTTGAAGGAATATTGATAGGAAAACCCTGTATATTGTAGTGACCTCAGATTTTGTAATCCTATAGACCGAGTCTTATAACTCAATACTGCTACCTGCCAGTTTGTGATCCTGGAGTAGCTTGGATCCTGGAAGAACTGAGTGAAGTCGCTCAGTCATGTCCGACTTTTTGTGACCCCGTGGACTGTAGCCTGCCAGGCTCCTCTGTCCGTGGGATTTTCCAGGCAAGAATACTGAAGTGGGTTGTCATTTTCTTCTCCAGGGGATTTTCCCGACCCAGAGATCGAACCTGGGTCTCCCACATTACAGGTGGGCTCTTTACTGTCTGAGCCACCAGGGAGTAGCTGAGTCAGTTCCTTATTTGTAAAACAGTGATGATGATATTTACTTTCTGTTTTGTTAATACAGTTTAAAGGAGATAATTTATATGAAGTGCCTAGTACAGTGCTTATGCTTGGCCTGTAGTACACAATCAGTATTTGGAAGTTATTATCTAAGTAGTATTGTCTCTCGCTCCTTGACATTTGATATTGATCTACATAAATATCTATTTTTAAGCAAATAGGAGAGGCAGTGGATAGTGTGGTGGATAAGGACACTCCCTTTAGGGCTTGTCTGAGTTCAAATCCTGGCTCTGCTACTTATGTGTATGACCATGAACAAATAGTAAATCTCTCTGTGCCTCAGTTTCCTCATCTGTGAAATTAATAATAGTACCCACTTTATAGAGTTACTGTGAGAATTTAGTGGACTTAATACATGAAAACACTACACAGTGTCTGCTTGTCATAAGTATTCAGTAATTAACAGTTATTACTATTTTTAACTTTGCTTTCAAAGTTTTTATTAGGTCAATACACAGGATTTTATGCAGAAACATTAACAAAGAAAATATTTATCATTTGGATATGTGAAGTTAGTATCCGGTTTATAGACCATGTAAATGGGAAGCATTATTTCCAAAAATCAGAAGATTCAACAGTTATTGCTGGATTATAAGAATAATACAAATCCCAGAAAACCTAATGACTTCTGGACTGTCACCATGGATTTCAGGGGATAATAATACAGCTTAACTAGCTCTTTAAACTGAAAAGGTATGCATTGAAATAATAGAATAAGAAAGTTAATATAGTGAAAAGTGTTCCCCTGACCCAGACCTCTCAGCTTTCTTCCCAGTCCCAAATGCTGTTAACTTCTGTGTCTTCTGCAATAGTCTATGTATGTATAAAGGTATTCATGAGTATACATTACCTCTTTCCTCTTTAACTTGAATGAGAGCACACACTTGTGCATTTTGCTTTTCTTATTTAATAGCTCTTGGAGCTCATTCTGTAGAAATCACATATGTAACATTATTTAGTATTAAAGTTACTTAATATCTCAACATGTGGTTGTGCCATAATTTATTCAACTAATCTGTTGGTCAAATTTGCATATTCAGTTTTTTGGCTTTTATGAACAATGCTTTGTGAATATTCTTATATATGCATAAATACATGTTTATAAGATAAATTTCTACTTTTGGCAAGATCTATCAAAGAAAAATGCAAATTATTTTCCAAAGAGCCTAGCAGTGTAGCTTCGTAATTTAAAAAGAAAAAAGGCTGTGAGGGGTTAAATTTGAATTCTTTCCAGGTTGTTTTCAGCAGCATGCTTTGGTGGAATCATGATTTTTAGAAGACTAAGTGGGATCGCTGCATATTACATTCCTGTCTCTTCCCTCCCCCTAGCTTTACTTGTCTTTGTAACATTCCTGCCTGGGAAGACTTCCCAGTGACCTGGGTTAGGCATTAAGATCATGGGAATCCAAGATTTTCCCATGTCTTCTAGGATGTTTGTTCAAAGAATAGGAAAACTTCCTTCTTACAACAGAGGAATTTTAGCCACTGTCAGTTGATTCTAGAGGAAAGGTATCAGTAGGTCAAAAGGCACTCAAAATACCTTCTTTCTTGTTTATGGGAAGTAGGTAGGCAGAAAGGTAGAGTAACTTCCCCATTGTCATATACATCAAGTAATGCCAGGGAGAGGCCTAGAATTCTGTATTTCCATGTTGGGATTGCTTAGTAAGGACCTATATGAAAAGAATTTTATTGTCTGGAGGTAGGTGTTTGCTGATATTTGGTCATCACTGATCAGTAGCTCAGTGATAACTGTTACTCTCGGCCATTTACTCCTGTGTATATGATGACTGCTGTAGCTCTAGCCATTACATCTGCGTTCAAGGCAAGAAACAAGGTGAAGGAAAAGGGGAGGAGCAAGGGCTGTAGTATATCTATATTAGGAAAGTATGAGTTTTCTTAGGAATCCCTCAGCAGATTCCTACTTTGTTCTTATTGGCCAAACTGTCCCATGGCTACTACTCCAAGCTTGGAAACTTGGTGATCAAGGGGGTGATTTCTGTCTTAGAGCACTTTTTACTGTTTTGATGGTGTTCAATGAGAAATATTTAATCATAGCTTGACTTAAGCCATGTTAACCTCTAATTTTCTTTATGCTTATAGTTCATAATATATGATTTAAATATTATACCATCTTATCTCTTAAGTCTGATTAATAGTTTTAAAATAAGTCTAGGTGTCCCTGATGGCTCAAACAGTAAAGAATCCACCTGCAATGCAGGAGACCTGGGTTTGATTCCTGGGTTGGGAAGATTCCCTGGAGGAGGGCGTGGCAGCCCACTCCAGTATTCTTGCCTGGAGAATCTCATGGACAGAGGAGCCTGACAGGCTACAGTCCATGGAGTCGTAGAGTCTGACACAACTGAGTGACTAAGCACAGCACATCTTTTAAGTCTGATAGGCCTCCTGTCTATAGATTTTGAATTCCTTTGTGTCTGAGACTAAATCTACTTTTTGTATGAGACAGTGTCTCATCCTTGAATATTAGTGAGAAAGGAGCTCCAGTATTATCAAGCCCAGATTTATGGCCCCTAGCAACTGTGAGTGAACTGCTAACACATAGCTTACTGAGTTAAATTGAATAATGAAAGTAGAAATGGGGAAGTGTGAAAACTTAAGAATTGAGGATAATAAAGAATCCTCTATTCAGGGTAAAACACTACGAAAACTGTCTCTGTACTTGGAAAGAGATACAGTACTGTTTCCTATGCAAATATAGACCATAACTACAGTAACATGCTTCTCTAAGTCATAGGGTGAGGGCAGATGATGTAGAAAACATATCATACTAAAGTCAGGCGCGTCAGTTCTAGATCGGATTCTTCCTTTATATAACTTTATATTGGGCAAGTTGTTTTCAATTTCCCTTACTTTCAGCTTCCTCTTCTAGGATGGGAATAATTGATGCTTTAGAGGATTGTTGAGGGGATTAAAATTGTATGTATTTAGTATTGTTGTTTCATGGTGCTTGGCATGTGTAAGCACCTTTGGTACCTTGTTTTTACCATGATCATTAGTAGTAGTGTTGTATGATCCTGCTGCTAAGTCGCTGCAGTCGTGTCCGACTCTTTGCAACCCCATAGACGGCAGCCCACCAGGCTCCCCTGTCCCTGGGATTCTCCAGGCAAGAACACTGGAGTGGGTTGCCATTTCCTTCTCCAATGCATGAAAGCGAAAAGTGAAAGAGGACCTCATTTTGCTTTATTTAATCTTTATCTATAAACTGAAAAATATAGGTGTTATTTAAAACTCCTCCCAACTCCAAAATGTCATATTTCTACACTAAGTACTTCAATTGGAGCATTGTTATAAAGATAGCTGTGGAGGTATAGCTTCAGTGAGTTCATAGGGGAGACCATGGGGGTGCGTAGATTGATTTCACTATGTAAACCAAATAGAACAAATTCCTTCTGAATTACCCAAGTCCACTGAGAGAAATTACCCAAGTCCACTAGCCAAACCACTGAGCAACAATGAGGTTGGGTGGACCTAATCTCATAATTTATCTCAGAGCATAAGTATAGTGGTATAATATGAAGAAAATGAGTACTGAGGGCTGTTAGTACCTGGAAGAGAACTGGCACACCTCTCTGTAATGCAAGGGGATATTACTCTCCTGAGGAACGTTTTCACATTATGTGTCAATAGCCAGTGATTCTGTCTTTTAAGAATTTGTCTTTAGAGAAGAATAAAGAATATATACAGAAACTTAGCTTCATGGATATTCTTCTAGTTGTATCTTTAAAGTGAAAGTGTTGGGACAGTCCTAATATAGGGGATAAGTAAATTAGTTATTAGTTGCTGGTATATCTATATTGACATGGAAGATGCTTGCCATATGTGAAGCAGATTCAAAATGTCAATGATCCCATTTGAAAAAAAAAAGTAAAAGTTAAGTGTGTGTACGTGTTGTGTGTATAGAGAGAGATTGAGAGAAATTGTGTGGGTGTGCGAAGTAGTATGGCATTGTGGATTTTTATGAAATCATTTTTTGTGATCTCATTTAAAAAATGAGCATGTATTTATCAAGGCTTAAATAAAGTACTTAAATTAGTAAATGTGTATGTAAGTCATTAACTGATGTCTACTTCTCTTCCATGATACAGAATACTTTAAGTCCATGTTATTCCATAATGAAGACAAATGATTCATTGGGTTTCGTAGGGAAATTATTTGCCAAGTGAGTATAGCCTTTAGGCTATTACTTTCAGCTACTTTTTTAACCACATTGTGTTGGAGTTGGGGGCTGACACTTCTACACAGGTTTCCACAGGACAGAGGACACAGGACGCATGACAGCTCTTCTGTACAAAGTATGCAGAAGTAAGGATGGCCCACATCTTTTTTTTTTTTTAACCTAATCTGCATGTTGTCCCTTTTATGTATTTTTAAAGGTATTTGTCTCCATGCCCAGGAGTAGTCTTTTTTAGAAAAGTATTTTTAAAGAAGAAACCTGTACTTGGCAAAACACTATTGAGATTTTTTACTATGTATGAGATACTGTTCTAAGCACCTTAATGGATGAGATATACACAAGTGAGTGGAGTTCATCCTTGTCTGCAGGAACTTAGCATTTACTAGGAGAGAGATCTGCATAGTTAGCTAATGTAAAATTAGATGGTATAAAAGCACAATGGCTTTGGAGGGGCAACAGTAATGAATGGTAGGTGAAAATTGGGAAAGATTTTAGAGATGATTGAATTGAACTTTCAATGATGAGTAAGGTTTTCTTTGGTAGCTATGATGTGTTTCAGAAATTGGGTTATTCAGGGCAAAGAGAAAATGCATTGGATGTGGATGAGCCTGGAAATGAGAAAACGGTAGATTGAGGAAAATAAGATAATGAATGTAAAAGACTTAGCACACTACATGACATATTGTAGGTATTCATTAAATTTGGCCTCTTTCTAATTCCAATGTATTTACCTCAAGGAGTGTCAAGTTACTGAAAAAGTAAACTACTTTTAGTGTGATTTGAAAAGTAAGGCATATTGCCCAGGTTATTTTCAGAATTGCATGTGTGATTGTAAAAGCAAAATAGGGTACCAGTACCTTAGATAAATGTGCAATCAAGTTTCTGAACCATTTATCTCCTTAGGAAGTGACCTGTTGAGAAAAGTGACACAAACGTTGGAAATAACCTGCTGTTTTGCACCAAGGGTGGGACACAATGTCACAAGTCACAACCTCTTATTCCTATGATGCTCCAACGGACTTCATCAATTTTTCATCTTTGACTGATGAGGAAGATACGCAACACATAGATTCCTGGTTTGGTAAGTGTCTGCTTTTCTAGTTGTTTTAAGGGATAGTGACTTGCTTTGTGCTGAGCACCTTTCAAAAGAATGGATTGTAGATAACTAAAACATAAATTCCTTTCTGCACTCAGAGACTTTGTCATCATGATATGATAGAAATAGTTGAAATGTCCACTATTTTGGAAATGGACTATTAGTAGAAATCAAAGTTTTGCAGTTAAAAATGATGAATATTTAAGCTTTATGAACATATGATAAAATTCGGTTGAAAAAAATTGAGTGAAATTCAACTACATGTCTATAGTGAAGGCAGTCACATAAAAACTTGCTTTGTTGTCACTGAGCGTAGAGTATAATATTACAGCTGGAATGTTGACAGTGATACACTCCACCAATCTTACTCAGATTTCCCCAGTATCACTTGTACTTATTTTCATGTGTATTAAGTTCTATGTGATTTTATCGCCTGCGTAGATTCATTGATTTACTACCACAGTCAAGATATCAAACCGTTCTAACATCGTGAGGATCCTTGTGTTCCTCTTTTAGAACTATACTCACCTCCCTCTTGCTACCTCTCCCAAGGTCTTTTTTCTTTTTAATTTATTTTTTATTGAAGGATAATTGTTTTACAGAATTCTCCTGTTTTCTGTTAAATCTCAACATGAATCAGCCATAGGTATACATATATCCCCTCCCTTCTGAAACTCCCTCCTATCTCCCTCCCCATCCCACCCCTCTAGGTTGATACAGAGCCCCTGTTTGAGTTTCCTGAGCCATACAACAAATTGCCATTGGCTATCTATTTTACATATGGTAATATAAGTTTCCATGTTACTCTTTCCATACATCTCACCCTCTCCTCCTCTCTCCCTATGTCTACAAGTCTATTTTCTATTTTCTCCGTTGTTGCCCTGTAAATAAATTCTTCATTACCATTTTTCTAGATTCCGTATATATGTTTTAGAATACGGTATTTATCTTTCTGACTCATTTCACTCTGTATAATAGATTCTAAGTTCATCCACCTCATTAGAATTGACTCAAATGTGTTCCTTTCTACGGCTGAGTATTATTCCTTTGTGTATATGTTCCACAACTTCTTTATCTATTGATCTGTCAGTGGACATCTACGTTGATTCCACGTTCTAGCTATTGTAAATAGTGCTGCAGTGAACAAAGGGATACATGTGTCTCTTTCAATTTTGGTTTCCTCAGGGTATATGCCTAGGAGTGGGATTGCTGGGTCATATGGTGGTTTTATTTCTAGTTTTTTTAAGAAATCTCCATACTATCTTCCATAGTGGCTGTATCAATTTACATTCCCACCAACAGTGCAAGAGTGTTCCCTTTTCTCCACACCCTCTCCAGCATTTATTGTTCATAGACTTTTTGATGAGGGCCATTCTGACTGGTGTGAGGTGATATCTCATTGTAGTTTTGATTTGCATTTCTCAAATAATGAATGAAGATGGGCATCTTTTCATGTGTTTGTTAGCCATTTGTATATCTTCTTTGGAGAAATGTCTGTTTAGGTCTTTTCCGCACTTTTTGATTGGGTGGTTTGCTTTTCTGTTACTGAGTTATATGAACTGCTTGATATCAATTTTGGAAGTTAATCCTTTGTCAGTTGTTTCATTTGCTATTATTTTCTTCCATTTCGCCTTGCTTATAGTTTCCTTTGCTGTGCAAAAGCTTTTAAGTTTAATCAGGTCCCTCTTGTTTACTTTTGTTTTTATTTCCATTACCCTAAGAGGTGGGTCATAGAGGATCTTGCTTTGTTTTATGTCATCAAGTGTTTTGCCTATGTTTTCCTCTCAGAGTTTCATAGTTTCTGGTCTTACATTTAGGTCTTTAATCCATTTTGAGTTTATCTTTCTGTATGGTGTTAGGTGCTCTGATATTCCCATCTCTTTCAGAATTTTCCACAGTTTATTGTGATCCACACAGTCAAAGGCTTTGGCATAGTCAATAAAACAGAAATAGATATTTTTCTAGAACTCTCTTGCTTTTTTAATGATCCAGCGGATGTTGGCAATTTGATCTCTGGTTCCTCTGCCTTTTCTAAAACCAGCTTGAATATCTGGAAGTTCACTGTTCACGTATTGCTGAAGCCTGGCTTGGAGAATTTTGAGCATTACTTTACTAGCATGTGAGATGAGCGCAATTGTGCAGTACTTTGAGCATTCTTTGGGATTGGAATGAAAACTGACCTTTTCCAGTTCTGTGGTCACTGCTGAGTTTTCCAAATTTGCTGGCATATTGAGTGCAGCACTTTCACAGCATCATCTTTCAGGATTTGAAATAGCTACACTGGAATTCCATCACCTCCACTAGTTTTGTTCATAGTGATGTTTGCTAAGGCCCACTTGACTTCACATTCCAGGATGTCTGGCTCTAGGTGAGTGATCACACCATCGTGATTATCTTGGTCTTGAAGATCTTTTTTGTACAGTTCTTCTGTGTATTCTTGCCACCTCTTCTTAATATCTTCTTCTTCTGTTAGGTCCATACCATTTCTGTCCTTTATCGAGCCCATCTTTGCATGAAATGTTCCCTTGGTATCTCTAATTTTCTTGAAGAGATCTCTAGTCTTTCCCATTCTGTTGTTTTCCTCTATTTCTTTGCATTGATTGCTGAGGAAGGCTTTGTTATCTCTTCTTGCTATTCTTTGGAACTCTGCATTCAGATGCTTATATCTTTCCTTTTCTCCTTTGCTTTTTGCTTCTCTTCTTTTCACAGCTATTTGTAAGGCCTCCTCACTTCATGGGAAATAGATGGGGAAACAGTGGAAACAGGGTCAGACTTTATTTTTTGGGGCTCCAAAATCACTGCAGATGGTGATTGCAGCCATGAAATTAAAAGACGCTTACTCCTTGGAGGAAAAGTTATGACCAACCTAGATAGCATATTCAAAAGCAGAGACATTACTTTGCCAACAAAGGTCCGTCTAGTCAAGTGTATAGTTTTTCCTGTGGTCATGTATGGATGTGAGAGTTGGACTGTGAAGAAAGCTGAGTGCTGAAGAATTGATGCTTTTGAACTGTGGTGTTGGAGAAGACTCTTGAGAGTCCCTTGGACTGCAAGGAGATCCAACCAGTCCATTCTGAAGATCAGCCCTGGGATTTCTTTGGAAGGAATGATGCTGAAGCTGAAACTCCAATACTTTGGCCACCTCATGTGAAGAGTTGACTCATTGGAAAAGACTCTGATGCTGGGAGGGATTGGGGGCAGGAGGAGAAGGGGATGACAGAGGATGAGATGGCTAAATGGCATCATTGACTCGATGGACGTGAGTATGAGTGAACTCCAAGAGTTGGTGATGGACAGGGAGGCCTGGTGTGCTGCGATTCATGGGGTCACAAAGAGTCAGACATGACTGAGCAACTGAACTGAACTGAACTGATGGTGTTAGGAAGTGTTCTGATTTCATTCTTTTACATGTAGCTGTCCAATTTTCCCAGCACCATTTATTAAAGAGGCTGTCTTTGCTCCATTGTATATTCTTGCCTCCTTTGTCAAAAATAAGGTATAAGGTACCCATAAATGCATGGGTTTATTTCTAGGCTTTCTATCTTGTTCCACTAGTCTGTGTTTCTTTTTGTACCATACTGTCTTGATGACTATAGCTTTGTAGTATAATCTGAAGTAAGGAAGGTTGATTCCTCCAACTGCATTCTTTTTTCTCAAGACTGCTTTGGTTATTAAAATTCAGGCTTCTGGGATTTATGGAACTAGCCCAAAGTCACGGTGAAAATGAAAGTGTTAGTCCCTCCGTCTTCTGTTACTCTTTGGGACCCCATGAACTGTAGCCCCTTGGGATCCTCTGTTCATGGAATTCTCTAGGCAAAAATACTGGAGTGGGTTGCCATTTTTAAATGGAGGGATTATGGTACTCAGAACCCAGTCTCCAAATAGAGATAGGATTCCCTGATAATGGATCAGGTGATATGACACAAACTTTGACATCGTCAACAAATAAGGATGTGAGGGTTTTTTTTTTTATTTATTTTTTTATTGAAGGATAATTGCTTTACAGAAATTTGTTTTTTTCTGTCAAACTTCAATGTGATTCAGTCATAGGTATACATATATCTTCTCCCTTTTGAACCTCCCTCCCATCTCCTTCCCCATCCTACCACCCTAGGTTGATACAGAGCCTCTGTTTGAGTTTCCTGAGCCATACAGCAAATTCCTTTTGGCTATCTATTTTACATATTGTAATTTAAGTTTCCATGTTACTCTTTCCATACATCTCACCCTCTCCTCCCCTCTCCCATGTCCATAAGTCTGTTCTCTGTTTTTTTATTACTTTGGGATAGTATGTGAGACCAGTGATATGTCATGCTAGTTATTGCTGGGTCTTCATTTTTTTCTTTCTCATTAAGAGAAATCAGTATGTGATGGGGGTAGAAATGAGTCCATTGCAGCTGTACTTCACACTTACAGTGCAGTGTCCAAATGTGATAGCATATGCCATTCTCTTGGAAAAGGACTCTAATGAAATCCAGTGGGTCTGTTGGGTGTGTATAGGAGGAAGGGTGGATAAGAAAGCCTGCTGCCATACAGAAGGTCTTCTCCATGCCCTTGGTTCACGGAAACCCTGAGGAAATACCTCAGCTGTCTCTCTTTTTCCAAGGTTTTTTCTTGAAAACAGGAAAGGAAATATTAG
This sequence comes from Oryx dammah, assembly GCF_014754425.2. NCBI lineage: Eukaryota > Metazoa > Chordata > Mammalia > Artiodactyla > Bovidae > Oryx > Oryx dammah. Next base: position 22,033,507 of record NW_024070194.1, on the reverse strand, counting down.
TATAACAATACTTTTAAATATACTTTGGAAGAAAAAATGGATCCTACTGTTTTTTCAAAATCATCTTAGTTCTAATGTTCAATTCAGTTGCTCAGTTGTGTATGACTCTTTGTGACCCCATGGACTGCAGCACACCAGGCCTCCCTGTCCATCACCAGTTCCTGGAGTTTACTCAAACTCATGTCCACCGAGTCAAGTGATGCCATCCAACCATCTCATCCTCTGTCGTCCCCTTCTCCTCCCGCCTTCAGTCTTTACCAGCATCAGGGTTTTTTCAAATGAGTCAGTTCTTTGCATCAGGTAGCCAGAGTATTGGAGTTTCAGCTTTAGCATCAGTCCTTCCAATGAATATTCAGGACTGATTTCCTTTAAGATGGACTGGTTGGATCTCCTTGCAGTCCAAGGGATTCTCAAGAATCTTCTCCCACACCACAGTTCCAAAGCATCAGTTCTTTGGCACTCAGCTTTCTTTATAGTCCAACTCTAAAATCTATACATGAATACTGGAAAAACCATAGCTTTGTCTAGACGGACCTTTGTTGGCAAAGTAATGTCTCTGCTTTTGAATATGCTATCTAGGTTGGTCATAACTTTTCCTCCAAGGAGCAAGCATCTTAATTTCATGGCTGCAGTCACCATCTGCAGTGATTTTGGACCCCAGGAAAATAAAGTCTGTCACTGTTTCCACTTGCCATGAAGCGATGAAACCAGATGCCATGATCTTAGTTTTCTGAATGTTGAGCTTTAAGCCAACTTTTTCACTCTCCTCTTTCACTTTCATCAAGAGGCTTTTTAGTTCTTCACTTTGTGCCATAAGGATGGTGTCATCTGCATATCTGGGGTTATTGATACTTCTCCCGGCAATCTTGATTCCAGCTTGTGCTTCATCCAGCCCAGTGTTTCTCATGATGTACTCTGCATATAAGTTAAATAAGCAGGGTGACAATATATGGCCTTGATGTACTCCTTTTCCTGTTTGGAACCAGTCTGTTCCATGTCCAGTTCTAACTGTTGCTTCCTGACTTGCATATAGATTTCTCAGGAGGCAGGTCAGGTGGTCACGTATTCCTATCTCTTTCCGAATTTTCCAGAGTTTATTGTGGTTCACACACAAGTTCTAATGTATTCCTTTATAATTTTCTTCCAGATAATCACATCTTTTTACACAGTTGTAGTCAGAGTATACATTCACAGTGGGACTCAACACATTCCTAAAACTTGTATCAGTAGGCTGTTGATAGAATACACTTTTCACTGCTTGTAGTGGCTTTGGTCATGGCAAAACCTAAGATATAATTCCCTGAGAGAACCTAGCTCTATTCCATCCTCTTGCACCCCACACTGTCTTAACTGAGGAAGAACCTCAACTCAATTAGACTACAAGATGTCCCTTGTAAGCCTTACCAATCTCACTGATTACAGTTTTCTTTCAAAGGAACATGATGTATTTAGGTAGTAGATAAGGCCAGTTTATGATTATATGGTCCTAAATTTGTATCAAGCAAAGATAAACAGCTATTCACAATGCAGAGTCTGCACTTCTCCTTTTCTGTAATACTTTGTTCAGTGTTACCAGTGTTTTAGTGTTAGTTTTTGCAGTTGTTGTCTCTGTTATATAACCTGTATTTATTTATTTTTTTAATCACTGCAGCTTTGTTGATACTTGCCAAATGAGTTCGAAGTCTACCAGTAGGAGGCTTTAGGCCTCATTTTAAGTGTATGACAGACACTCTTTTGTTTGCTTCCTTGCTGGTTGTTTAGATGATTATGATTTTACCTTTTCACAGATGAGAAGGCTAATTTGGAGAATAAGTTTCCTGGGAAGGATGGTACAGGAGGGCTTTTTCAGGGCAAAACACCTCTGAGGAAGGCTAATCTTCATCAAGATGTCACACCCTTGAGGCCAGGTAAGAAAGAACATCTTAGAAAAAAGCTCCTTGGCAGAATGGTGGAGCAGTATATTAGGAACCTGAGGGACCTGGGGAAATTACCTAAATGATGTATCCCTTTGTTTTTAATTGGTGAAATGGGCTAATTCATTTATTCATTTCATGGTAAGTTGAAAACTAATGATGTGCTATGTTCTTTTCATTTTTCAAACTTTGAGAAATTAAGCTAACATAGAATTTTATTGCCAGATATATAACTATTTTCTTTTTTGACTAGATTTAATGTAACGTAACCCGAGTCTGGCTGGGAAACAAAACAGCAGGAGAGAAGAATGTACTGCTTGATAATTATGCAAGAATTCTTTGAGTCTTGTATCTGATTTTAAAAGATGATTGACATTTAACTAATAGTTACTAAATATACAAAATACTGTCTGTTTGATTAGAACAAAAAGTATTCTTTTAAGAGGTCATAAATCCTCAAAAATGATTGTTTTGAAATAGTAGCTATATTTAGATGTAATTCACATGTTACACAATTCACATGCTTAAAGTGTACCTTTCAGTCTTTTTTTCATATGCTCATGGAATAGTTGTGCAATCACCATAATCAATTTAGAACATTTGAGAATTAATCTTATGGGTTAATCTGAAACTCGCCCCAATTGCAGCACTAACTAGAGGGCCATATTAGAAAATCGCTGTTTTTCAGTGAACTTGCTTAGTTTGCAGAGTCTCAGTTGCTAGGCTGACTTTCAAACACAGGTGATATCTTACTGAATTTGGGGTCTGGACAAGTATCCATCTTTCTTGCATAAGAGGTTATAACCATGTATACATATTTCACTTGAGGTGCTTAGAAGTGTGGAAGATTTTTCTGTTGCTTTGATGGTCTTTGTGCTCTTCTTGAATTGAAAGAGGATGTGATGGTACCTAGTTTGTCTGGATCACTTTCAGTTTAAAATTATTTGTCAGCAGTGAGCCCCAGAGTAGGACGCCTCTGCTTGGCCCATCATGTTATCAAAAACCACATACACTGCTTCCACTCGTGCATACCCCTCAGCCACAGGGTTTTTGTTCTTTCTTAGTACACATTCTCACCTGTCTCATTAGTGCTATTTTACCCTTAGTCTAACTGAAAAATTCTTATTCATCATTCAGTTTCCAACTTAAATATCTTTTTTTCTCTAATTGATTCCCCTTATTTGTGTTCACAAAGCACTTTTCAGAGCTCTGGTTTTTGGGGTTTTTTGGCCTCACAGCATATGGGATCTTAGTTCTCCAACCAGGGATCGCACCCACTCCCCCTTGCAGTGGGAGCACAGTCTTACTATTGGACTATCAGGGAAGTCCCCAGACCTCTATTTTAATTTCAGCTTTTATTGTGTTGCTAGTACAAATAATTATGATAAATTTTTCTATATTGATCTTTTATCCTACAACCTTCTAAAGTCACTTACTAGCTTTAGTACCTTTTTTGTAGATTTCATCAGGTTTCTACCTTAGTGATTATGTCATCAGCAAATAAGCCTTTTATTTTTCTTGCACATTGCAGTGCCTAGAGCTTTTAATGTGACGTTGAATAGGAGAGGAGAAGTAGACATGCTTGTTTTATTCCTGATTTTAGGGGAAAGCATGCAGGCTTTCACCATTAAGTATAATGTTAACTATAGTCCTTTTTTTTTTTTTTTTTGGAGGCCTCAGTTCTTATTTTGATTTCAGTCCTGATGTAGGTTTTTCATAGATGTCTTTTATCAGGCTGAGGAATTTCTCTTCTATTCCTCTTTTGCTGATAGTGTTTATAGTAATATATGCTAAATTTTCTTAGATGCTTTGTCTGCATATATTAGGATGTTTATATGATTTTTTTCCCTTTCTAAAATTTTTAGTTTTTAAATTGCTTAATTACACTGCTTTTCCAATTTTAAGCCAATCTTTCTTTTCTGGAATGAACCCCAATTGGTCAGGATGGTATTTTTCTTTATATATATATTTTAGGTTTAGTTTGTTAAACATTATTTTGTTTAAAATTTTCTTCATCTGTGTTCATGGGGAATAGTCTGTAGTTTTCCTTTCTTGTGATGCATTTGTTTGATTTTGATAGAGTAAATGTTGGCCTTACTATATAAATATTCCCTTTTCATATCTCTGGAAGAATTTGTATAACATTAATATTATAGAATTTACCATTGAAGCTATCTGGCTCTGCAGTTTTCTTTGCAGAGAGGTTTTTAACTAAAAAGTCAATTTATTTAGCAGATATAGATTATCTGTTTCTTCTTGAATGAGCTTTGGTAGTTTGTCTTTCAAGTAATTTATCAATGTCATCGAAATTGTTTAATTTATTGGCAAAAAGTTGTTGTAATGTTTCCTTATTATCCTTTTGATACTTATAAGTTCTGTAGTGATATCACCTCTCTCATTCCCGATATTAGCAATTTATGTCATCTCTCTCTATTTTTCTAATCAGTGTGGCTAAAGATTTAGCACTGTTATTAATCTTCTCAAAGAACCAGCTTATCAGAGCTACCAACTCTCCAGTATTCTTGCCTGGAGAATCCCATGGACAGAGGAGCCTGAGGAGCCTACAGTCCATAGGGTCGCAAAGAGTTGGACACGACTAAAGTGACTTAGCACATACATGTATGCATGGCTATTATAGTCTTGCTGATTTTTCTGTCAACTTGTTCTATCAGTTAGGGAGAGGTTTTAAAATTTCAGACTATGATTGTGGATTGTTTATTTCTCCTTAAGTATCTGGTATGAATACAGATGATATTGATTATGGTGTATGATCCTTTTTTGTTGAGAAGTTTTGCATCTATGTTCATCAGTGACATTGACCTTTTTCTGTAATATCTTTGTCAGGTTTTGATAACAGGGTGGTGCTGGCCTCATAGAATGAGTTTGGAAGAGTTCCTTTCTCTGTACTTTTTTGAAATAGCTTGAGAAGGATAGGTGTTAACTCTTCTAAATGTTTGGTAGAATTTACCTGTGAAGTCATCTGTTTCTGGACTTTTGTTTGTTGGGAGTTTTTTTAAATTAATGATTCAAATTCATTACTAGTAATTGGTTTCTTAATCTTTTCTATTACTTCCTGATTCAGTCTTAGGAGATTGTACATTTCTAGGAATTTTTCCATTTCTTCTAGGTTGTCCATTTTATTGGCATATAGATGTTTGTAATAATCTCCTGTGATCTTTTGTATTTCTGCTTGCAGCTTCTCCTTTTTCATTTCTGACTTTATTGATTTGGCCTTTCTCTCTTTTTAATGAGTCTAGCTAAAACGTTTATCAGTTTTATCTTTTCAAAGGACCAGCCCTTAGTTTCATTGATCTTTTCTATTTTTCTTTTAGTCATATTCCATTCATTTCCATTTATTTACTTCTTTCTGTTCTGATCTTTATGATTTTTTTTTTCATTCTTTCTTTCTCTGGTTGATTTAGGTGTAAGTTTAGGTTGATTGTTTGAGATTTTCCTTGTTCCCTAAGGTAAGCTTGTATTGCTGTAAACTTCTGTCTTAGAACCACTTTTGCTGCATCACATAGGTTTTGGACTGTTGTGTTTTTTCATTTGTCTCCAGGTATTTTTTTGATTTCTTTGATTTCTTCAGTGATCCGTTGGTTGTTTAGTAGCATATCGGTTAACCTCCATGTGTTTTTGTGTTTTTGCAGTTTTTTTCTTGTGGTTGGCTGCTAGTGTCATAGTGTTGTGGTCAGAAAAGATGCTTAATATGATTTCAGTTTTCTGAAATGTACAGAAGTTTGTATTGTGGCGTAGAATGTGATCTGTCCTGGAGAGTGTTCCCTGTGCAATTGAAAATATGTATTTTGCTGCTTTTGGATGAAATGTTCTCTCTATATATATCTGGTCTACTGTGTCCTTTAAGGCCAGTGTTTCCTTACTGAGTTTTCTGTCTGGATAATCTGTCCATTGAGATAAGTGGGGTGTTAAAGTTCTCTGTTGTTGTGTTACTGTCAGTTTCTCCCTTTATGATTGTTAATATTTGTTTTATATGTTTAGGTGGTCCTATGTTGGGTGCATATATATTTACAATTGCTATATCTTCTTTTTGAATCGGTTCCTTGATCATATATAATATCCTTTGTCTTTGTAACAGTCTTTGTTTTAAAGTCCATTTTGTCTGATATAATTATTGCTACCCCTGCTTTCCTTTGATTTGTATTTGCATAGAATGCCTTTTACCATCCTCTCACTTCTCTATGTGTGTCTTTAGATCTGAAGTCAGTCTCTTGTAGGCAGCATATATATGGGTCTTGTTTTATATCCATTCAGCTACTTGGTGTCTTTTGATTGGAGCATTTAATCCATTTGCATTTAGACTAATTACTGATATATATCTACTTATTGCCATTTTAATTGTTTGGGTGTTGTTTTTATATATCTGTTTTTGTTCCTTTGTTCTCTTCCCTTATAGTTTGATGGCTATCTGTAGTGTCATATTTGTATTCCTTTCTCTTTTTTATGTGTCTGTATATCTATTATAGATTTTTTTTTGGTTTGTGATTACCATGAGGTTTATATATATGTATCTATATCTCCATGATTATTTTATGTTGCTGATCTCATAATTTCAAGTGAATCTTAACAGCCCTGAATTTGTACTCTCCTTCCTGATGATTACTGTCTTTAACATATGCTTACTGAGAAGTCAGTGGATAGCCTTATGGGCAGGCTTCCCTGGTAGCTCAGCTAGTAAAGAATCCACATGTTCTCTCTCTATATATCTGGTCTACTGTGTCCTTTAAGGCCAGTGTTTCCTTACCAAGTAAGGAATCTCTCAATGCAGGAGACCCTGCTTTGATTCCTGGGTTGGGAACATCCCCTGGAGAAGGGGTAGGCCACCCACTCCAGTATTCTTGGGTTTCTGGTGGCTCAGATGGTAAAGAATCCTCCTGCAATGCAGGAGACCTGGGTTCAATCCCTGGGTTAGGAAGATCCCCTGGAAAAGGGAATGGTTACCGTCTCTAGTATTCTTGCCTAGAGAATTCTGTGGACAGAGAAACCTGGCGGGCTACAGTCCATGGGGTTGCAAAGAGCTGGACAAATGGAGCAACTCACACTTTCACTTTCATGATTATTATAAAAGCATTTTTTACAGGCAGTATATAGTTCAGTTCAGTTCAGTTGCTCAGTCATTTCTGACTCTTTGTGACCCCATGAATCGCAGCATGCCAGGCCTCACTGTCCATCACCAACTCCCGGAGTTCACTCAGACTCGCGTCCATCGAGTCAGTGATGCCATCCAGCCATCTCGTCCTCTGTCGTCCCCTTTTCCTCCTGCCCCCAATCCCTCCCAGCATCAGAGTCTTTTCCAATGAGTCACCTCTTCGCATGAGGTGGCCAAAGTACTGGAGTTTCAGCCTTAGCATCATTCCTTCCAAAGAAATCCCATGGCTGATCTCTTTCAGAATGGATTGGTTGAATCTCCTTGCAGTCCAAGGGACTCTCAAGAGTCTTCTCCAACACTACAGTTCAAAAGCATCAATTCTTCAGCTCTCAGCCTTCTTCACAGTCCAACTCTCACATCCATACATGACCACAGGAAAAACCATAGCCTTGACTAGACGGACCTTTGTTGGCAAAGTAAAGTCTCTGCTTTTGAATATGCTATCTAAGTTGGTCATAACTTTTCCTCCAAGGAGTAAGTGTCTTTTAATTTCATGGCTGCAGTCACCATCTGCAGTGAGTTTGGAGCCCCCCAAAATAAAGTCTGACCCTGTTTCCACTGTTTGCCCATCTATTTCCCATGAAGTGATGGGACTGGATGCCATGATCTTCATTTTCTGAATGTTGAGCTTTAAGCCAACTTTTTCACTTTCCACTTTCACTTTCGTCAAGAGGCTTTTTAGTTCCTCTCCACTTTCTGCCATAAGGGTGGTGTCATCTGCATATCTGAGGTTATATATATATAGTTAGGTCTTTTAAAAAATTTCATCATCTGTGTCTTTTAATTGGGTAAGATACTCTATTGAAGCTTTGACATGGCATACTGTTTTTTTTTCTATGTCTTTTTCTCGAAAAAAAGTTCTTTAGGAAATGAGCTAAATGTTCTCTGGAATAAATATTGTGTGAAATGTGTTTTCTTGGCCTGACTTTTCTTCCCTGTCATCTGGTTGAAGTGTTCTTTAATCAAGGCTCAACTCATAAGCTGTACTATCAAATGCTATTGTTTCCATGAAGCCTTTACTTGATTGTTTCTTTCTCATTATTCTCAGCACTTTTTTTCTGCTTCTGTTTTATGATGTCCATAATAACATCAGAATACTTTGATAAGATATCTCCTTCTCCAACACTACATACACAGTCCCTTTTCTTAGATGCTACATTTTAAAATTCTTATTGTTTTAAATTTAATTGGGGGTTGTATTTATAATGTCTGGTCATATGATTACTACAGAAATATTTACATTATTTTGATTATGTAAATATTATTCAATGCCAGGTCAGTTACTGTGATACAGCTACATTTCTTCTTGGTTCTTCTTGGTGTTATTTGTCATAATCCCTTGACAACATAAAGATCATCTTGATATCAGGGTCAGGTAGATTCTTTAAACTTCATCAATTACTTAAAATTTTGTTACATTTGAGCTTGCTACATATTGAACAATGATCCTTGGAAGTTACACTGCTTTATTTGAGAGCAGCATTATTTTTTTCTTAATTTCTCTGAAGGCATTGTTCCATTATCTTTTATCTTCCTTTGTTGCTGATGAGGAATTTAGCTTATCTTGTTTTCCTTACTTAGGTGATTTCATTTTTTCACAGAAGCTTTCAGAATTTCTATCTTTTTGAAATGTCATGAGAGGGACTTTCTTGGTGGTCTGATGGCTAAGACTCTGGTCTCAGTGCAGGATGCCCAGGTTTGATCCCTGGTCAGGGAACCAGATTCCACATGTTGCAACTAAGAGTTCATATGCCACAACTAAAGATCCCACATGCCATGACAAAGGTGAGCAGTTCCACATGCTGCAACTAAGACTCAGTGCAGCCAGATAAATAAATAATAAAACAAAGTGTCACAAGGGGTTTGGGACACTTTTCTGAGGTGCCTTAGACCAGTAAATAGGCAGGGCCCTGGATATTTCATTTCTGCTTCAACTAAAGTAGCGTTTATAAATTGGTCTTCTGCATAAGATTTCACTGGAACAAAAGGTTCCACTGCTTAGGAGGATACACACACAAATATTTCAATCTAGAATTCTATATTAAGTCATATGTATATATAGATATGTATTTCCTTGGGATTTGAGTATAGACTAGTTTTTGTTCTCTTGCAGTTGATAATACTTACAACATACAAGCAGAAAAAGAAAATTTGGTGGAAGAGTCCATTCCATCAAATGAATGTCCTTCTATGAAAGTCAAAGAAACCACATCAAGAAATAATCCAGCTCAGCCTCAGAGGTAAGAGGTGTTCAAAAGTGGTGGTTATATTAATAATGTTCAGAGAAGGGTTATGTGTCCCATAGTACATTAGACTTTTCATGTTACCTTATTTAATCTTCATAACATTAATGAGTTGTAGGTAATATACTTTATTTTATATAGAAAAGAGGATAGAGGTGCTAAAGTTGCTTGTCCAGGGCAGATTTATTTCAGACAGGATTCAAACTGTTTATTATAAGAAACAGTTTGAATTTTTCCAAAGTGACTGTATCATTTTACATTTCCATAAACAGGATAGTATGAGACTATCAGTTGTTCCATATCTTGGCCAACAATTGGTATTGTTAGTCTTTTTACTGATACTTCATTGTGTTTATAATTTGCATTTTCTTGATGACTAATGATGTTGATCACATTTTCATGTGATTTCTGGCCATTCATATGTCTACATATATAATTGCTAAAGACCCTGATGCTGGGAAGGATTGAGGGCAGGAGGAGAAGGGGACGACAGAGGATGAGATGGTTGGATGGTCGGTGGACTCAATGCACATGGGTTTGGGTGGACTCCGGGAGTTAGTGATGGACAGGGAGGCCTGGGTTGCTGCGGTTCATGGGGTCACAAAGAGTCAGACACGACTGAGTGAGTGAGCTGATAATTGCTTTTTAAATCTGCCTTCTTGGAGTCTCCCCTATGCTGAAGATCTTAGTGGTCAGCCAACCAAGTAGAGTTTATACTCAGGCTTAAGTTTTCATCCTCTGTGTGGCTCTCTTAACTTCTGGAGTATTGCCTCTAAATTTCCAGCTGCTTTGCTTCAGACACCTCAAGCTAGTAAGACTTGAGCCATGCGCTGTTCTACTGTCTGCACACTGGGTAATGCACTGAATCAAAAAAAAAATCCAGCAAACTCACCAGTCTTACCTAGTTCACTTGTCTTTTAAGCATGGACACCTCAGCAGTTTCTGCTTTCTTCACTGGGCATGTTTGGTCTCCCCTAAATACACATAGTTAGCATATATAGTAACAGGAAATTTGTGCAGAGTTTTGGCTCAGATTTTGAGTGACACCTTTTTTGTAGCTCTTTTTCTTCTAGGACTTTCCTCCTAGGTTTCTAGCTCCTGTACTGGCCTGAATTCTATCTTCTGTTATCTAAAGCCAGTGAGAGTAGAGTTTTCTGCTGCTGGAGCTGCCACATTTGGGGCATGCCCACAGCCAAAAAACTCATAACTCTTAACCTTTGTAGTTACTATTCATGGATAAATATTCCTGTTTTCTGCCTGCTTTTGGTCACTTTCCAGTGCACTCAAATAGTCATATTTTTGTATATTGTGTACATTTTGTAATAATATGCAAGAAGATTTGCATGATAAATGTACATTACTCCATATTTTTGTTTGTATGAGTCCCTTTAGAGATTAATATGAAAATATTTGCAGATGAAAGATATGAAATTTGGGATTTGCTTCAAAATCTAAGATGGGTAGATGAAAAGAAAGTTGACAATGTGATTGGCTATAAGTTGGTAATTTTTTTTTATATAAGTTGATAATTTTTAAAGCTGAATGATGAGTACCTATTGGTTCTCTCTGTTATTCTCCATTTTTAATATGTTTTAAATTCTCTGTGATAAAGATTTTTAAATTAGGTACTCTATGCACTCATAAAAATTTGAATATATACTAATAAATCTTAAGAGAGTGTTGAGAAAAGTTAAACAACATCTAAATAAATGACAGGACATACTATATTCATGTTTTATTTATTCTGGCTATGCTGAGTCTTCTTTGCTGTGCAGGCTTTTCTCTGATTGCAGCAAGTACAGGCTGCTCTAGTTGTGGTGCAGGCTTCTCTTGTTGCAGAGAATAAACCCTGGGCTCTAGGCACGTGGGCTTCGGTAGTTTGCAGCACGTGGACTCAATAGTTGTGGTTCCTGGGCTCTAGAGCGCAGGCTCAATTGTTGTGGCTCATGAGCCTATTGCCCTGCAGCATGTGGAATCTTTCCAAGTCAGGGATTGAATCCTTGTCTGCTGCATTGACAGGCAGATTTTTTACCACTGAGACACCGTAAAAGCCCCCTTGTTGATGCTTTGAGAGACTCAGTACTATAAATATCAAGTCTCCTTCAGTTCAGTTCAGTTCATTCGCTCAGTCATGTCTGACTCTTTGCGACCTCATAAATTGCAGCACACAGGCCTCCCTGTCCATCACCAACTCCTGGAGTTCACTCAGGCTCATGTCCATTGAGTCAGTGATACCATCCAGCCATCTCATCCTCTGTCATCCCCTTCTCCTCCTGCCTCCAATCTCTCCTAGCATCAGTCTTTTCCAATGAATCAAGTCTTCACATGAGGTGGCCAAAGTACTGGAGTTTCAGCTTTAGCATCATTCCTTCCAAAGAAATCTCAGGGCTGATCTCCTTCAGAATGGACCGGTTGGATCTCCTTGCAGTCCAAGGGACTCTCAAGAATCTTCTCCAACACCACAGTTCAAAAGCATCATATATTGTCACCCTGCTTATTTAACTTCTATGCAGAGAACATCATGAGAAACTCTGGGCTGGAAGAAGCACAAGATGGAATCAAGATTGCCGGGAGAAATACCAATAACCTCAGATATGCAGATGACACCACCCTTATGGCAGAAAGGGAAGAGGAACTAAGAAGCCTCTTGATGAAAGTGAAAGTGGAGAGTGAAAAAGTTGGCTTAAAGCTCAACATTCAGAAAATGAAGATCATGACATCTGGTCGCATTACTTCATGGGAAATAGATGGGGAAACAGTGGAAACAGTGTCAGACTTTATTTTTCTGAGCTCCAAAATCACTGCAGTCATGAAATTAAAAGATGCTTACTCCTTGGAAGAAAAGTTATAACCAACCTAGATAGCATATTCAAAAGCAGAGACATTCCTTTGCCAACAAAGGTCCGTCTAGTCAAGGCTATGGTTTTTCCTGTGCTCATGTATGGATGTGAGAGTTGGACTGTGAAGAAAGCTGAGCACCAAAGAATTGATGCTTTTGAACTGTGGTGTTGGAGAAGACTCTTGAGAGTCCCTCACCTGACCTATAGATTCAATGCTATCTCTACAAAAGTCCCAAAGGTTTTCATTTTGGACATTGATAAGTTGATGTTAAAAGTTACACAGAAATGCAAAGGTCCAAGAGTAGTCAAAATACTTTTAAAGTATTTTGTAGATAGCAAGTTATATTATAAAGCTACAATAATTAATGCTTTATATTAATTTGGGTATTGCCCAATGATGAGACCAATGGAATCATATAGAAGCTTACTCTGTCATATATGGACATATATGGACACAATATATACAAAACTGGTACTGCATGCCTATGAGGAGAGGATGTTTTTATTTTTCCCCCTTAAGTAAACAATGACTGGACAATGGGTAGCCAAATAGAACAAAATGAGAGTTGTCACCTATCTCACTCCATACAAAACAGTCAGTACTAGGTGAATTGTAGATCTAAATGTGAAAACACAGCTCAAGTAAGGAAATACAGGAGAATATCTTCATGACCTTGGAATAGGGAAAGATTTCTTAAATGGAATCCACACAGAAAAGCACTGACATGTTTTTTGGGAAGAAGTGCTTTTTGAACTTACTGTCTAATCAAATGATACCATAAAGAGTGAGAAGCCCCACCCTCCACACCCCCCAAAAAAGGAGTGAGAAGCCAACCCCTAGGTTGGCAGGAGATATTTGTAACACTTAAAACCTACAACGGGCTCATATTCACAGTATATAAAGAATTCCTACTAATCAGAAAATGATTCACAATGCAATAGAAAACAACCAAGAGACTTAACTAGTACTTAATGAAAGATGATAACCAAATGGCCAATAAACATGTGAAAAGGTGCTCAATCTCCCTGGGAAAAGCAAACTAAAACCACAGTGAGGCTCTATGATTAATATATACCAATTTGTATGACTGAAATTAAGTCATCCGACAATACTAAGTGTTTAGGAGAATGTAGAGCAATACAGACTCTTATAAATCTGCCAGTGTAAGCATAAATTGGTAAAAGCACCTTGGAAAATAACTTTAGTTAATAAACCAATGTTCTGTGACCTAGCAGTCTTACAACAACAATGTGTAGATCAGGAGACATGCGAGAATCAACAGTTGATTGGATAAATAGTAGTATGTTCGTATAATGAATGTTATAGAGCATCGAAAATTCATGTATTAGAACTCCATGAATAAATGTGGTTGAATCTCACAAACATAATATTGAGACAGAAAGCAAGACAGAAAAAATGTATAAAGTTTTTTGTTTTCTTTTCAAACCAACATACTATGTTTATGGAATGCATGTTTATATGGTAAAAAAGATAAAGCCAAAGTAGTCATTACTGTAAAAGTCAAGGTAGCACCTGCTTCCAGTGTTTGTTTCTTAGTCTAGGTGGTGATTTCATGAGTCTTCACTTTGTAATCATTAACTTTACTTGGTTTTTGTGTACTTTTTGTTATGTGTTACATATTTTAAGAAAACTTGGGGGTCATGACTAAAAGAGGAGAAAATAAACATTTCAGTAAATTTCCAGGAGATCTTCTAACTTCAAGTCTGACTAGTTAGCTGTGTAACAGGGTCAAGTCACCTCATCTTTTTTTTTTTTTACTTTTACTCATACCTTCAAAAGGAAGGAGTTGTACCAGTGCCTTTTTACAAAATTAAATCAACTTTATTGAGGTTTGATTTACAAATACCAGTGCACTTAAAGTACCAACATTTTATGGTGAATTTTCAAAAGCTATGAATAAGACATTAGAGTTTTAGAGTGGAAATAATACCATTTTTGTAGTTTGTACAAATAGCCTTTGTAGTTTGACATATTTTCACATTTCTGCAACATATCTAGTAGATGTATTCATTACAGATAAGTTTTGTCAATTCTTTTACCATAGAAGATCTCTCAGACTCTCTGCTAAGAAGAATTTGGAACAGAAAGAAAAGCAGCATGTAAAAATGAAAGCCAAGAGATGTGGTACTCCTGTAATCATCAATGAATTTCCACCCTCCAAAAAAATGAAAGTGTAAGTAGCCACAGCTTCTGTCAATTGGCATAGATTTTACCCCTGTTTGCTCCTATGGTAATAGCAAGCAGAATACATGGTGCTAGTTTTTGTCAGTTAGGAGTGTGTTTTGTTGAAGGTAATATGGTAGCCAATTAGAGAAGTTTAAAGAACAGTGATTTATTTGCTTCATAGAATTCTGAAACTAGTTTGCTGCTAGCTTTGGTTCGATGACATTTCTGAATCTTAGTGGGTTTTTTTCCCCCCATACTTGCTGCTGAAGATGACTGCTCTGTGTTTCTTAGCTTCTTCCTTGTGCTTGTTGCCTTATTATCACAAGATAGCTTCTCTATCTCTAGGTATCATATCCATGTTCAAGAGAAGAAGGGTCTGGCGAAGAAAGGGGTAGCAACCATAATAGGAAAGTAACGTATTTTCCAATAATGCTTATGTTTATATAGTAGTTGACTGAACTGTCAATTAGATCCCCTCTAGTTGCAGTAGAGATTGTTGAACCAAGTACAGTACTTTTACCTTCATATGTTGGCTGCCCCAAACAAAATTAGAGTTCTGTTAATAAGAAGTGAAAGTGAAGTCGCTCAGTTGTATCTGACTCTTTGCGACCCCATGGACTGTAGCCTACCAGGCTTCTCTGTCCATGGGATTTTCCAGGCAAGAATACTGGAGTGGCTTGCCATTTAAAGCGACATAAATTTTGGAACGGAAACTCTCTTGCATTTGTTCATTTGATGATGAGCAGTTGGAATCTCTTCCCACCTTCCTGAACCATCACTAGACAACTCTTACCTGACTTCTGTTGATGTTCTCAGAGTTTGCTTGTTGTAGCTATTGGTGTATGTAAACTGATGATAACTGTTAGAAGAACTTTGGCTGTTGAAGTATGGCTGTTGTCCTAAAGAACGAGGAAACTTAAGCCATGTGTAGTAGATCTGGGGAGGAGATTGAGATGTTTGTATGCTGTAGGGAATTGAGATATTTTTTGTCCTTTTCAACTCAAGTTCTCACAGTAAAAAGAAGTTAGAAGAAGAGGAAGAAGGCAATGCTTGTCAAGATATTTCTGAAAAGAATGAATCTTCCCCAGAAAAAGCCAAGGGCAGACATACTGCACCTTGTATTCCACCTGTAAGGTATGATACTTTCCTGAATTTCAGCTTTAGAGTCAGAGTAAAATTACAAATGTGTACAACTACAGTCTGTTTGAAGCACATGGAGCCTGGGAAACTCTAAAGGCTGTCACCATGGTAAGGTACATTGTTTATGTCCTAGTGGGTGCTTGAGTCTTATACATTGAAAAAAAAATAAACTATTAAAACAAATGTAAAAGAAATATAAAAGAAAAAAGTTAGTAAAAGTTCTTGTTCAGTCACTCAGTCGTGTCTGACTCTTTGCGACCCTGTGAACTGCAGCTGCCAGGCTTCGCTGTCCTTTACAGTCTCCTGGAGCTTGCCCAAACTCATGTTTGTTGAATCAGTGATTCCATCCAGCCATTTCATCCTCTGTTGTGTCCTCCTCCTGCCTTCAGATGATACTGTTGGAAGAACCTTGGCTGTTGAAGTATGGCTGTTGTCCTAAAGAATGAGAAAACTTAAGCCATGTGTAGTAGATCTGCCTTCTTTCCCAGCGTCAGGGTCTTTCCTCTGAGTCCTCTCTTCACATCACGTGGCCAGTTACCTAAACTGAACAGTATTTACTTTGTCAAGCTCCATTCTGGACTTCACTCAAGTAAAATACCTATTTTTACAGTCAGTATTTAAGCAGTCTTTGGATTCTGCTTTATTCACTCACTATGAAACTCTTATTTTCTGTACTGCTACAAAATCTTCACATTTATCCTTTTTGGTTGATGGTTAACATTCTTTATATTAATTATTTCCTGTTAAAAATCTGTTTCGAATTTTTCACTGTTACAAGGAATCAGTGAACATCTGTATAGAGAGATTCTTTTCTTTGAGTAGTCTCCTCAAGACAAGGAAAGAGAAATTACTTGGTCTATGAGTATGATCCTTTTTATGGCTATTTATATTGTCAGTTTTATTTCTGAAATACATGTGTGAATTTTTAGTGCCGTCAACTTTTAATATTTTTATTTCCTTGTAGTCTCACCTGTATTGAATTTTTTACTTTAAAATTGTTTCAAATTTAATGTTGACGGCATCAAATTATTTTAATTTTTATTTGTTTGCTAACAGGATTGTATTACTGTTGCTGTAAACATCTTTTCCAGAGTTGTTTCCTTTTTATTTATCTGTAAGTGGTCTTAGTGATGTTTCATTACTAAGAATGACTACTTTATTATTGTTTTTTCTTAAGAATGGCTACTTTAAATTGAACTTAGTTATTTCAGAAACTGTCTGGTTTTTAATAGTCACAAGTATTCTGTGAAAACAAGTATTTGTATTACCATTTACACTGGGGATCACTGAGGTTCATAGAGGTTAAACAGTTTTCTCAAGATTACATAGGAAGGAAATGAAACAACAGGGTTGTGATTTGAACTCTGGTTGGCTCTACTCCTAAGTCTTTTCTCTTTATCATAGTATATATTTTATGTATGTTAACCTTTTGCTGTGTTTATTGAAAATATTACTACTGGTTTTTTAGTTTTTCTCGTGGCATGAAAGTTAATCATTATACAGTCAAATTTGTGGATATTTTGTAAAATCCTCTGTAGTCTGTTTTTAACTTTTTTCCTGAAAGTTTTTCAATATTTTATAATAAATTTTGCATCTTTTTTTTCATAGTGTTATCTAAGTTAGTATTGATTTCTTGGATAATACTTTTTGGTTTTGATGGTTATTTAATCCCAGGTTAAAAATCTAATCTATATAATGCCTTTAGATTTTTTTTTTTTACCATTGAATCTCTTTCTCCTCTCCTCTCGTCTCTCATCTCCTTACTTATTTGCCCTTTAGGCAGAAGATTCTAAAAAGTACTGAGGAGCAAGAGTTGGAGAAGAGAGTGAAAATGCAGCAGGAAGTGGTAGAGATGCGGAAAAGGAATGAAGAATTCAAAAAGTTTGCTCTTGCAGGAGCAGGTCAGTTTGGTTCTGATTGAGTCTGATTTATGAGGTGGTGCTTCTCATAACCTTGGTAGTTTTTAAAAGTTTAGAAGCAAAAATATCTTTTTTGGTCAGTAGTCAGCGTAAAAAGATGTGTTTATTTAGGAGCCTGGACATGGGTGCCATTCATATCCCAATGATCATTCCCTAGAATGTTTTATGTACATTGGTCCTTTCTTAGAGCATGTTGCTGTTCCTCTCCATCTCTAACTGTAGAAGTCACACCCATCTTGTTTGTTTTTTTTTTTGACACCCATCTTTTGAGGTCTTTTCCATGAGTCCTTACCTCGTTTTCCCAAGTAGAATTAATCTCTTCCTCTTTTTTCCTAATTCTTTTTCTTTGTATTAGAAAAAGAAGGAACTAGGATTAAGACAGAATATAGAGCAGTTGGACAGACCAATTTTGTTTTTTTTTTCCTATTTTATCCTGGTAGAGGAGAAGAAAGTTGAGTGAATCCGCTTGTAGCTGGGGAGGAAAGTATGACTGGGGGAGCTGAAAGGATCAGAGTTCTTTTTTGCTTTAGCATAATTATATTGGTGAAGTCAAAGCTGTAAAGCTCTGCTTACTGGGTTGAAAAGTGTCTTTGGAGCTATGGGGTCTCCCTCTTAGAGATGCTTAGTTAAGTGTGTTTCTAAAGTCATTTCATAGCTTTTCTTGTTGAAAGTATTCCAGTTTCTGTCTCCAGAGCTATGAACACACCTGGGAGATGGGATTCTTCTCCCCTGTGCTACCTTATTACAATTTGCATCTGACTGAAGGCCCTCAAACTCAATAGTACTAAATGAATAAGGCACGTATATTGGTGTCCTTGAGGACTGTTTCAAGTTGGGTTATATGCAGAGAGTAAATAAAGTTAGATCCATGGTAATAGAAATGCCAAAAGGACTGAATAAAAAGGGACTTACTGTATATATGTTCTCGATTATTAGTGTTACCTGTATGTTTTACTGTGCTTTTTACTCAGGACAACCTGTGAAGAAATCAGTGAGCCAGGTAACCAAATCAGTTGACTTCCACTTCCGCACAGATGAGCGGATCAAACAGCATCCTAAAAACCAGGAGGAGTATAAGGAAGTGAACTTTACATCGGAACTGCGAAAGCATCCTCCATCTCCTGTAAGTTGACTGACTAAGTTAATATTCTTGTTAGTTATTCAGTGAAGATCCTGGTGTAGTATTTATGGTCACTATTTATAGTAATGTAATTGAGAGAAGCATGTGTTTTTCAGTTACGATATATCTAAATCCTCACTTTGCCCCTATTAGCTGTGTGATCTTGAATAAATCACTGTCTCTGGGAAGCATCTTATCAAATTGCTGTGAAAACTGAATTGAAAATGTACATAAAACACATAGAATTACATGTGGCAGATTGTAGGTACAGGCTTGTTACAGCTTGTGCTATTAAACATTTGTTTAAAAAAATCTTGTGTCTGCAAAGTTTTGTGCAAAATATAATGGGTTTATGGGGAAAGTCAAGTTGGGGCAGACCACTCAATCCTATGCAGTTTTGTTACCAGAGTGCTAACAAAAGCAGTAATAATCCTAAATAAAAAATCTAGCACTAAGAATTTCTACTTGGATTTGCAGTCACTATCACTTTTTTTAAAGTAGGTTAATCTCTTTTTAAAAAATTAATTTTTGGTTGCACTGGGTCTTTATCATTGTGTGTGGGCTTTATCTAGTTGCGGCAAGCAGGGATTACTCTGTTGTGGTGTATGAGCTGCTCATTGGTGGCTTCTCTTGTTGCAGAGCACAGGCTCTAGGCATATGGGCTTCAGTAGTACATGAGCTCAGTAGCTGGGGCTCTTGGGCCCTAGTGTGCACAGGTTTCAGTAGTTGTGGTTGCTCTGCAATGTGTGAAATCTTCCCAGACCAGGTATCAAACCCAGGTTCCCTGCATTGGCAGGAAGACTCTTATCCACTGTACCACCAGGGAAGTCCACCATCATTACTTGTTTAAGTCAGTCCTTTGCAGACTTAAATCCTGGAGTTGTGCTTCCTCCTTTGAGATGTCGGTCCTTGAGTTTTACTTCCAGTCAGAAACTAATTTTATAAAAATTAATGACCCAAGGAGTAGGCTTCTTCATTAGTCAGTTTTGGGGTAGGATATGAGAAGAGAATTTGATTCAAGTAGCTGCCTGAGCTGATCCAGAAGCCCAGTTAAAATTTTTAAATGATTCGGGGTGGGATACCTGTACAGCTTTTTACCCCTTCTAATTCTAAGGAAACTTGCTCATGATTGCTTTAAAACATGAACCTGCTTGGAAAAATCACCTTATGTACAGAATAGATAATTTGTTAAGTGCTGGATGCTGTCTCCCCTTTTTAAAAGATGGAAGTATACAGATTATAACCCATGCTCAAGGACTGACAACTTAAGAAGAATAATCTTGGCTTTCCATGGATTCTTTTCTTTTTGATCCTCTGTGCTGAGTTTGAATCTTGAGGTGGATCTGAGCTCTTCCATAACATTTTATTTAGGGAATGAATTCTTTCTTTTCAGGCCCGAGTGACTAAGGGGTGCACCATTGTTATGCCTTTCAACCTGTCACAAGGAAAGAAAAGAACATTTGATGAGACGGCTTCTACATACGTTCCCCTTGCACAGCAGGTCGAAGCATTCCATAAACGAACCCCTACCAGATACCACCTGAGGAACAGGAAGGATGATATTAGTAAGTTTCTTTCTAGTATCATACCTGGCTGGAGCCTCCCCTAGAATTCCCTTTGCTTGCATCTTAGGTACAAATTTGTCTTTAGTTGAAATCCTAGTTTTTGAACTAAAGCATGGCATATGTTGTATGCAGACAACAAATGTACCCATAGTCGAACATTTCTCAAACCACCTAGCTATCTGTCCACTCACACCCATCAACCACCTTGATCCTCCTGGTCAGTAATTGGCTGAGGGGAATTAAGGTAACATGAGATGTCACGACACATCAGGGTTATCTTTGCCATGTGTCAAGGTGCACACTTATCTACAGAAAATGAAAGCTTTCTATTCACTTAATGTTGTATGCTTTTTGTTCATTGCTTCAATAAATGCTGACTGCTACAAAGCAGACACTCTGTGTGATGTAGGCAGTATCAGTCAGTCAGTCAGTTCAGTCGCTCAGTCGTGTCCGACTCTTTGCGACCCCATGAATCGCAGCACACCAGGCCTCCCTGTCCATCACCAACTCCCGGAGTTCACTCAGACTCACGTCCATCGAGTCAGTGATGCTAGCCAGCCATCTCATCCTGTCATCACCTTCTCCTGCCCCCAATCCCAGCATCAGAATCTTTTCCAGTGAGTCAACTCTTCGCATGAGGTAGGCAGTATAGAAGTGAGCAAAACAGACTTGGTGCTTCTCAACATCAAGTTTGTAATTCAGTGAGAGAGATAAACAGGTCATCACAGATTATTGTGAGTGCTGTGAGTGTGGAGTGAAATGTAAGAATCAAAGGAAGTGCGAGATAGGGAGAGCAGGTCTGTGTGCTGAGAAGTCCAGGCAGGGAAATACAGGAGAGAAAAGAGATAACCAATGGTTAAGACCCTGTGCAGGTAGGAGAGGGAGACTTAGCACAGGTGGGGTGATTGTTCTTTGAAAGGGGAGCAGAAGAGAGCAACAAGTGCAAATGTTGGTTAGTTTGTAGATTTGGTGGTGAACAGATGAGAGGAAGCTAATCTAACAGTGTCAATCTTTATAAAATAACTCCTAAAAGAAGTTTGAGGATTGGAGGTTTGGTGTAAACTAGTTGTCAACCATGCAGGGTAGTATTCTGGATAAAGCAAAATCTGGTTGTTTGACTTTGAAGGTTTTTGAATTTTTCCTGCCTTTGCCTAGGCACTGTTTAGTGCTATTTTAGGTAGCCAGGTGAGTTAGTTCCTTTAAGGACAGCATTTCCTAATGTAATCATGTTCTAGTAGCCATTTGTCAAATTTTATATCATGAAAATAATCTTTTTTATTCTAATGGAAATGTAAGTATTAACCATGACTTTCCAAATATATGTGACTCTTAGAGTTTGGTATTCTTCTCTTAGAATCTTGGACCTAGCAAATAGAAAGAAAAATTATTTTCTGCAATTTTTATTTAAAATTTTGGACTATTATAGCTCAATAATAGTTATATGTATACTTGAAGCCTGACTTATTTCTAAAATAAGTAGATTTGTTTTCATCTCCAGTTGTTAGGTGGTAAGGTCTAAATTAGAAAATTCATTCTGGGTAATTAATGAAAATTGACAAGGTTGCTTCTGGCCAGGTAAATAGTATTTTCTATGAATGATGATGGTGATCTTAATATTGATACTTTGACATAGCTTTTTTTTTTTTTTTTTTTTTTACTTTTTTCATTTGACTTTCTGTGGGAGATAGTCTTGATGTTTTGATATAGATGCTTTTAAGGAGTTCATAATACTGGAAATTGTTACTTGGTCTTTAAAAATGCCTTATTTTAAATCTTATTTGTCAGTAACATGCAAAATAGTTGGCAGTGTCAGTAGAAAGGCAGTGAGTGCAGGCCTCTGCAGTGATAAGAAGTCCATCATATACAAATGGATTTTAGATTCAGAAGATGATAGCAGAGTTTACCCACAGGCTACCTTTATCATCACCTCTCAATAGAGAGTGATAGGGAAGAAGGGACTGAATGTTTGTCAGACTGACTGATGTGAGCTGAGCTGAGCTGAGTGTGAGGGGCCAGCCACTCTGTGGCTTAGCATCTCTGGGCTGCCTAGCTGTGTTAGCACCTACAGGTAAACGGGGTCTTAGCTAGGTGAATGTCTGTGATCTTGGTTTACAGTGCCATTACCCTCCAAATCTGTGGTCAGAATATGCAGAGACCCACAGACTCCTGTGCTGCAAACCAAACATCGTACACGGCCTGTGACCTGCAAGAGTGCAGCGGATCTGGAGGCCGAGGAGCTTGAGAAGCAGCAACAGTAAGTTCCACTGGCAGTATTTGAGGAAGAGTTCCAAAAACCTGCCTGCTTCCTTTTCACTTCTGTAAGAGGGACAGTTACTATTTTTCTTGCCTTGGAAATTGTGGTATTTGAGCTACAGGCTCCACCTTGCCTCTGTGATAAAAGGATTGAAAGTGGGAGTAGGGAGCTTTCCTGGAGTGTAAACTGGTTAAAAAAAAAAAAAATCAGAGGTTGGGATGGGAGAATTTATGATTCCAATAAAGAGTGCCCTTTGAGGTTTAGGTAAATCTCACCCTTTTATGGCTACCCAAGGGATTGTTAACAACTGTTACCAGTGGAGAGAACTGGGATTTAATGTGAGTTAAATCTGGGGGTTGTCTCCTGTGGCCTTCTTTCTCCCTTCTTGTACTTCTTTTGGGAAGGGGGAGTTTCTTTTCTCAAAAGAAGTACAAGAGAAACCCCAGTCTTTAGAGTGGTGGGGATGTTAGACTGTCTTGTTTTTTCTTTGCTCTTGAGGCAGGGATAATGGCTATAGAGAGTTGAATTTTTGTTGCATATGATGGATAATCTTAATGATTACCTTTTTTCTTTTCTGGTTTTGGCCTACTTTGTGTAGTTTTCATTTTATTAAAAAAATCTTTTTTTGTGGTTATCACTTAAACTCTCGCCTTACAGATACAAATTCAAAGCACAGGAACTTGATCCCAGAATTCTTGAAGGTGGGCCCATCTTGCCTAAGAAACCGCCTGTGAAGCCACCTACTCAGCCTGTTGGCTTTGATTTAGAAATTGAGAAAAGGATCCAGGAGCGGGAGTCAAAGAAGAAATTGGAAGAGGAACACTATGAATTTCATTCCAGGCCCTGCCCTACTAAGATCTTGGAAGATGTTGTGGTAAGAGTGGGGAAGCCCTGCAAGCTGGTAGAAGTGGCATGCTCACAACCATATATCCACCCAGTCACACATGTTTGGATACTGTGATCAGGTCTTTGTATTAGGCGCTCTGGGTGAAAAAGAGACATGGCAGAGGTGGATTTTGCTCTTAGGAAACTTAAAGTCCAGTATGGGATCATAAAGTAGCCAGTGGCAGAGCTGGGATATGAATTTAGGTAATGTGGTTCAAAGGTCCATGCTCTTGTATTAAAATAGGAGGTACCTTTTAAAATGATGAAATGTTCTTAGGAAAATGTGCGATTATTTTTTAAAAAGCTGTCTACATCCTACCTAAATATCACCAGTATTACCTGAACTCCATTTTTAGAAACACTGATGGAGGAAATTGGTTTGGCAGTTTGTTGTACTTTGGAAATGTTGTGGTGAAGTGGTAAGTGGGGACAGGTGACTAGAGTTCATGAGGAGTTAGTTAAGTGAGATCATAGAGTAGAGTAGTGTTGTACTGGGTAATGTGTTGTTGAGAGTTCTGGATAAACGGATCAGCAAAACACTAGGTGAACTGATATGGTATGCTGTAGGGTAGTCACTGCCAAATCACCTGAGAGTCCTCTGGGATTTTGTTACATAAACAGATTCCTGGGCCCCATCGCTGGAGTTTAGATTGTCAGGTGCAGCATAGATTAGAGAGCCCCGATGAAGACCTTAGTGTCTGACACAGAGTAAGCAGTTGTGCTGTTAATAGTAATAACTGTTGCATGCTTACATTGTGCAGCGTTTTACATAGATTATCTTATTGATTTCTCATAACAACTCTTAAGAAATAGGTTCTATTTTTATCCCTACTTTTCAGATTAGCAGAGAGATGCTAAGAGGTGTCTAGTATGCAGAACCAGGATTTGAACCTGTCATCTCCTTAAACACTGTGTTTCTCTACCTCACAATGCTGTTATTATTTATTCTGACAAGTGCAGTTTTGAGTTTGTTTTCGGCTCTTTCCCTACTGAAATTTCCAGGGACTTCAACTTTTGGATTCTAGAGAAAACAAAGCATAGCAGGAGTCATAGATATATTTATTCCTTCTATTCTCTTCATTTTTTAGAAAAGGGGGGCTTTCTTTGAAGGAAGAGCATGGTTTGCCCATAGGAACATTTTTAAAAGTTGATGGCAGAACTGAAGTTAGGTGTCTTAACTTTTAGTGCTTTACTCTTAAAGCAAAAGAACATGCCTCCAGATCCTGAGTGCAGCTGTCTGTCTGCGACTGTTGTCTCCATCTGTGTCCCCTCGATGCTGAAGCTCTCTTTCCTGTGTCCTTATAGCATTTCTTGTGCTCTCCCACTTGTTGATAGGTGGCAAGGAGACAGCGGGGCTGATGAGAGATGGGCTTGGGCAGCAGTGGGCCTTGAGGCAGGGATGAGAAAAGGGCTCTTAGGGCCGAGGTGGAGTGATGAAAGCCTTGAGCTCCAGGGTGTGAAATGTGAACTTGGTGCAGACATCTAGTGGGGAGTTGGGGCTCCACAGAGGTGGATATGATATCAGTGAGGCCAGTGAGTAATTTTAGCAGTGATATTTTAGGGACTTGGGGACACCAGCAGGCTTAAAAAAATTTTTTTTCATAGTCCCTGAGATAACATTGCTTCATGGTAATTCCTAATTGCTCTGGGATAGGCCTGATAACTTGTCCCAGGGCACTTGGGGGCATATCTGCCTTAGGGAGACATGCTCACCCCTTACATCCCATCCTGGGCTGCTTTTCCTAAATGTGTCTTTTATCCATTCACGTTGCCCACTTATACCGATTTATCAGCTCTTTAGAAATACCCTCCCTCAGCTTCCTTTCAGAGCTTCCCCATTCCTTCAGCTACATAATTCTGTTGGGTTTCTTCAGAGCACTTGTGAAAATCAAAAAATACTTGGTTTGTTACTCTTTCATTGTCTTTTCTTTCCTCCACTAGAATGTGAGCTCCCAGATAGCAAGGACCATGTCTATCTGTTTTGTTCACTCCTGCTTCCCCAACATCTAAGCATAGCATAGGCACTGGGGTATTGAACAACTGTGCGAGAGACAATACAAGCTGAAATCCATCAGCCTGTGTTAGACACTGGGAATTCGAATGAAATCAGACATAGCCTTCATCCTCAAAGCTTTCACAGTCTAGAAGAGCAGATTGGCATGTAGACAAATAAGGACAGTAATACTAATCAACATATGTTCCCTGAATAATTACTACTACTTGTAGGTGCTCTAGAGGAATGCAAATGGCAGTATCTCTACCCTCAAGGAGCTTATAACTAAAAACAATTTAAAACAGTAAAACAAGAAGCTTTCTCTGTTTCTAGAAACCTAGTTTCTTTTTCTCTATTTCTGAATGAGCCCCCTATTGGCTTTGATTGCAGTGGAGATGGGGTATGGATTGATTTTCATAAATCACCTTTCCTTCTCCCCCAAGTAATATGAAGATTGATCCCACTCATAGAAATATCTCTTTCCTGGCTTACTTGTTAGAGATTTCTTTTAAAATGCACATCTCTCTGCTGGGAGGATGCAGACAGAGGGGAAAAGTAGGAAATGAGGAATTATTTTAGAACTAAATGAGTTCTCAGATATTTATTTCAATTGTTTTTATGAAAAGGAAAAAAACCAAGGACACGTTATACAGATTGGAATGAAAGCTGGGCTACAAAAGACCTCTGACTTCTTGTTCAGTGTTCTTTCCATTTCCACCTGTCCTGGCTGTGTTCAAGCTCCAGGCTGGTGTCCACCTGTCCAGGATGTAGAACAAGAGATTTTTGTTGTTTTCTGGTAAGCATTAGATGAAAACCCATTTCATAAACTTTTGTCAGTCTGGTTATAAGTTCTATATTAAATTTTACTATATTAGTGATTCTGATTTTCTTTGGAAAAGTGTGTGACAACTTTTCACAGCAGATTGAAGCTCCCCTTTACAGTAGTCAGCTTGAGAGAGTATGTATTCTTTCCAAAGATTGATAGTGTACAAAACATTTTGGAAAAGCCACTTGTCTTAGATGTTGTGGCAGTTTTTTGGATCTCTTCAACAATACCAGGTCTTGTTACTTTAAAGATTAGTTAGCTTTTAGGAGTTGGTCTCAACTCATTCAGAACTAAAACTTCAGAGTAGTCCATAGTAATAAAGCTGGAAACAATATTGCTTAATTAAAACTAAAGAGTGAGCAACTGCCTTGCATGGCCCTAAAACTGGCTTTGAAGGCCACTCCAAGAAAGACATTCCAAACATGTTTGGAGCAGTTGCAGCATTCTTGGGATTAAGAAGTCTCCCAAGGTATAAATTAGAGTCCAAGAGTCTTCAAGGTATAAATTCTGTTATTCATGCTTACAGTATTCATTCAACAAACATTTACTGAATGCCTTATACTTGCCAAGATCTGTGTTAGGTATTAGGGATTGATGGAATAACAGTCCCTACTCTCAAAGCACTCATAGCAGGAGGAGATGAGTATCTTAAATCAACAAGGGCAATGAAGGTTTTTTTTAAATAAATTTATTTATTGTTGCTGTGCACAGGCTTTCTCTAGTTGATGTGAATGGGGGCTCTGGGGAGCTCCGGTTCCTCACTAGTTGTGGCCTATAGGCTCAGTTACCCAGTGGCATGTGGGATCATCCCAGACCAGGGATCAAACCTGTGTCCCCTGCATTGGCAGGTGGATTCTCAACCACTGGATGACCAGGGAAGTCCTGCAATGAAGTTTTTGTATGTGCCATAATAAACTGTGTACAAGGGAGAGTGGGATCATTAGGTTCAGGGAGTGATCTACTGACGGGTTTTATAAAAGAGGAGATGCTTTAGTGGAGGCTTGAAAAGAAAGATTAGATACTTCCCAGCAGCTGGAGCATTTCAGAGAGAGCATAGGCAAAGGTATTGAGATGAGAACCAGTGTTAAATTTTGGCAGTTCCCAGTAGTTCATTGTGGCTGGAAGGTGATGTCTAGAGAGGGACAGGAGACATGCCTGGAGAGTCAGGCAGGGTACCAAATTATGAAGCACCTGTCCTTCATGTAAGGAATATGTTATACTGTTCTAAGTAGACATTAGGAGCCATTAAAGAATTTTAAATCAGGAAGTAACATGATCAGATCTTTTGACTGTATAAGAAGATGGACTCGCAGAATGAGATGAGAAGCTGAAAGTTGTTAGTGGGCTAGTGGAACGGTACAGGCAATAGATAGTGTGGCCTATGGCATAACAATGAAGAGTTAGAGAAGTGGAATAGAGAGCTGATGGGGGAAGCATATGGATGTGGGTGTAACAAATAAGGAGTTACTGAGGATGTCTTTAAGATATTTAAAAAATTGATCTGGTCATACACTTTATGAAGAACAACAGCCCTAGAGATTGCCAGATTCATGATAGAGGGTAAACTCTAGCAGAGTTAGAAAATACTTGTGGAACAGCTTTCTAAAATATGTTAGTTTGAATCACGTGCATAGTATGATACACATAATTCAATCAGAAAGGATTTGAAATGTTGGCAGTGTTTTGGAATCACAAAGCAGGAAAATCTTCAAAGTAGTTGAATGTATAAGAATTAAGGAATATAGAGATTAAATGCCTCTTTTAATCTGCTCCCAAAGAGATGTGAGATCGTTGATAGTTTGGTATTCTTTTTGAATTTTATTTTCTATGATTAGATTAATTATATATATATATATTGTTTTATTTTTAGTGTATATGTAGGTATCTTTTGATTTGACTTATTAAAATTTTTTTGGAGTGTAGTTGATTTACAGTGTGTTAGTTTCAGATGTACAGCAAAGTGATTCTGTTATATACATACACATATAGTCATTTTTTTTCAGATTCTTTTCCCATATAGGTTATTTTAGAATATTGAATAGAGTTCTCTGTGCTATATAGTAGGTCCTTGTTGATTTTCTGTTTTGTATGTAGTAGTGTGTGTGTTAATCCCAAGCTCCTAATTTATCCCAGCTCACCCCCCATCCCCTTGCCCCTATTTCCCCTTTGGTAACTATAAGTTTATTTTTGAGATCTGTGAGTCTGTTTCTGTTTGTGAATAAGTTCATTTATATTATTTAAAAATTTTTGATTCCACGTATGAGTGATACCATATAGTTGTCTTTCTACATGTACATTTTAAAAACACAGAATATTTTTTGTTTCAGCCACTTGTCCCTCCTCTGTCAATATTATGAATACTGTTCTATGTCAGTAATAAAGATTTATTTTATTCTTTTTGATGACTGTATAATATTCACAGTTTAAGAAAGGATTTAACCAGTTTTTATTCTTTTTAAAAATATTATATTGAAATATACCTAAAAACTAAACTAGAGATCAGATATTAGGGTGTAATATTGGGTGAAAGAGTATGACCATTTAAAGGTTTAATAGCTAATTCCTAAAGATTGTACCAGCTTGTGTCCTATACCTTACCCACCTGTATGTGACTGCCCACTTCTCATCACATGCCAATCAACACTGGTATTAATTAGTCTTTAAAGTGTATTACTTAGTCTTTTAGATGAAAAATGCCTGATTATAGTTTCTAAAATTCTTGAGATTAAGCCTCTGTGTATCTGTGTTAACTTCTTGCTCTTTGTCCAGTTATTTGGCAAAAGGAAATTAAGCTAGACCTTGCCCAGTGCTTTTTTCCATTCACCTTTTGAGGGTAACATTTTAAAATATAAGTTCTTATTGTAGAGCTGTATGTGAAATAGGTTTAGGAGAATGGACCATATTCTGTCCCTAGTTAACATTTGGAAATCCTTTTTGATTTTGTTTTTAAGGGATTGGAGTATAAAAGGGAGAGAAGCAATACAATATTGACGTTTATTTTGTGGTGTTTTTCAAAAATACCAAAAAGTATTTTGATGAGTATTATTTTTTATTGAATATACAACTCAAACTATGTTTTTTGCTGATCTTCTGTCATGTTAATCCACCTTTGGAGTACTAATACATACCAATGTTAGGTGGATAAATAACAACTAGCCTTTTTTGATTTCTGATACATGAACTTCTAAGAAGGGTATTAATTTCATCACATAACCTAGTTGAGATTGTTCTGGGATATCTAATTGAGTTGCTTACTCCATTCAGGGTGTTCCTGAAAAGAAAGAGCTTCCAATCACTGTTCCAAAGTCACCAGCCTTTGCTCTGAAGAACAGAATCAGAATGCCCACCAAAGAAGATGAGGTGATTCCCTAGGATGGGATCTCTATTCCTTCTGCATAATCAATTTAAGCATTGAGTGCATGCTAAGTCACTTCAGTTGTGTCCAACCCTGCAATCCTATGGACTGTAGCCCACTAGGCTCCTCTGTTCATGGGTCTCCAGGCAAGAATACTGGAGAGGGTTGCCATGCCCTTCTCCAAATCTAAATGTTACTCTTTCTTAAACATAGAGGAATTCAAAGGCAGTTATTCTTGCTGAAGTTGTCTTAACAATGGGTATGAATGATTGATCATCTATTTTTGCTCTTCCAAGAACAAAGTAGTAAGTGTATGAGGCTCTTTGCCAACAAAGGTCCGTCTAGTCAAAGCTATGGTTTTTCCACTAGTCATATACGGATGTGAGAGTTGGACCATAAAGAAAGCTGAGCGCCGAAGAATTGATGCTTTAGAATTATGGTGCTGGAGAAGACTCTTAAAAGTCCCTTATACAGCAAGGAGTTCAAGCCAGTCAGTCCTAAAAGAAATCAACCCTGAATGTTCATTGGAAGGACTGATGCCGAAGTGGAAACTTTGATACTTTGGCCATCTGATACAAAGAGCTGATACATTGGACAAGACCCTGATGCTGGGAGATTGAGGGCAGGAGGAGCAGGGGGCAACAGAGGATGATATGGTTGGACAGCATCACCAACTCTATGGACATGAATCTTAGCAAACTCTGGGGCACAGTGAAGGACAGGGAAGCCTGGTGTGCTGCAGTCCATGGGGTCTCAAAGAGTTGGACATGACTTAGCAACTGAATGACAGTGATGAGTCATTTTGGCTTTCAGTGGTAACTGGTTGTAACGAGTTATGTTTGTTTCCATTGAATTGAAAAATCAGTCTTTTTTTAAGACCTATACTCTGTTTTGCCTGAGCTATTGTCATCATTCAGTGAAAGATTTTTAAAATTCACACTAAGTAGTTATATCTGCCCTGTCCTATCTCCATTGACCCAAGGGTTAAAGAGGTGACTATGTGGTGATGGTTCATGAAGTTGGAATATACTGTCATTGATCAGGCTAGTTTCTTGTTACATCTCCCTTTTTATCTATAAATATCCAGAGTTAGGGTAATTTTATAGCATATCTCAAGCATAAACCTTTTTATAGATTCATTTGAAACTAGAATACACAGTAATCTTATGTTACCAGCTTGAACCCAGTCAACTTACTTGGTCCTATTCTGGGTTTAGCAACTGGAAATACTCCCAGTCACATGTTTTAGCAGAGTCTGGAGGCTGGGTCAAAAAAGAGGCCAAGGTATATGCTTGGTTAGTACTTTTCTTCTGTTCTTCATTTTACTCACAGTTTGAGCTCATTTAGTTTTTCCAACCTTCCTGTGAAAAATTTTAGATGCTTTAAAGGTAATTGTGTTAGTTTATCAAATGCTTTCACATTGATCTTACACCTGTGAGTTAATAAATGACTTAGTAGGTTGGTGAGTTGGTAGGTATCCCTCTCTGATAGAAAAGGAAGCTAAGACACCTGAGAGGTTGAGTGACTTGCCTTAATGACTTCTTTCATATATTGTCTTCTGACTTCACATTCAGAGGAGGTGAGAGAGTGAGAAATCTTGTCTCTAAAACTGCAATTTTTTCCCTTAGGAAGAGGAGGAGCCAGTAGTGATAAGAGCTCAACCTGTGCCATATTTTGGAATGCCTTTTAAGCCCCAGATCCCAGTGGGGAGAACTGTGGAAGTATGCCCTTTTTCTTTTGATTCCCGGGACAAAGAACGTCAGTTACAGAAAGAGAAGAAAATAAAAGAACTCCAGAAAGGAGAGGTAGGTGTTCCATTTCTATAAATAGCATAATATTAATACTAGTCTTTAATCTCTCAAAGGTAATCTTTATCTTGCACTTTTTAAAAAGTTTATTTGGCTGCATCGGGTCTTAGTTGCACCTTGCGGGATCTCATCACAGCACATGGACTCTCTAGTTGTCGTTCATGGGCCCCAGAGCATGTGGGCTCTCTAGTTGCCCCGTGACATGTTAGTTCCCTGTGTTTCCTGCATTGGAAGGCAGTTCTTAACCACTGGACTGCCAGGGAAGTTCCTTATGTTGTACTTTTAACTGTATAATCACTAACTTCCTTTGATCCCTCAAAGAACCATATGAAGTATAAATAGGGCAAGTAATTTAAATAACCATTCTGGAAGTTAAGCACAAGGAAGTTAAGTGACTTGCCCCCAGGATCATGCTGGTAGTTATTGGCAAAATTGGGAGGAAAGCCTTGATTTCCTTTTGAGCTTATTAGTTTTCTGTACTGTGCTGGTTTGAAAAACTTGCCTTTCATATTTTTCAGATTCATCCAAATATTCTGGAGCAGCTGTGGCTTTCTGACTAGAAAGGCCTTATCTTAAATCTTACATTTTCTTTTCTATTAGGTGCCTAAATTCAAGGCACATCCTTTGCCTCACTTTGACACCATTAACCTGCCAGAAAAGAAGGTGAAGAATACCACCCAGGTTGAGCCATTCTGCTTGGAGACAGACAGAAGAGGTGCCCTGAAGGCACAGACTTGGAAGCACCAGGTGGGGATGGGGAGAACAGTTAAAATGTGAATTGCTTGACTGTTGGTTTGTTACAGTAGGTAGACCCGCTACACCAGCCTTCATCTGGGAACTAACATACCGGATTGTTTTAGGGACTCTTACTGTAGATCTCTGAAGGAGATCAGCTCTGGGATTTCTTTGGAAGGAATGATGCTAAAGCTGAAACTCCAGTACTTTGGCCGCCTCATGCGAAGGGTTGACTCATTGGAAAAGACTTTGATGTTGGGAGGGATTGGGGGCAGGAGGAGAAGGGGATGACAGAGGATGAGATGGCTGGATGGCATCACTGACTCGATGGACTTGAATCTGAGTGAACTCAGGGAGCTGGTGATGGACAGGGAGGCCTGGTGTGCTGCGATTCATGGGGTCGCAAAGAGTCGGACACGACTGAGCAACTGAACTGAACTGACTGACTGTAGTCAGGGGTCAGAAAACTTTTTCTATAAAATACCATATATTAAGTATTATAGATTGTATAGGTTACATATGGTCTCTGTCACATGTTGTGTGTTTCAACCCTTTAAAAATATAAAGACCATCTTTATCCTAAGGGCTGTACAAAAAGACATTGCAAGCTGGATTTGGTCTGTAAGCTTAAGTTTGTAAGTGATCATCTGGAGAATGTGAGAGCTGACAGACTCTTTTTGTGACAGGAGATTCTTAAAGATCTCATCTATTTCATCTACTAGACTTGCTCATTAAATATTCACTTTTTTCTGTTGGTGCTTTGATAAGAAACTATGTGATAAAAATAGATTCTCAATAGAGTATGTTTTCTCAACATAGTGTGCTATTTGCTCTTTATAAATGATCAGTGATTTAAAACAGTTAATAGATTGTTGGCTGGTTTAGTTGGGATCTAATTCTGCCTTGTCTGGAAAAAAATCTTCTCTGAATTCCTAAGTTTGTCAGTATTAATATTATCTCTTATTTTGGAATCTGTCCAAAAGGGGCTCTGGCTTGATCTTTGTAGAAAGTCACCCCTGTTGAAGCCCAAGAGATACGATTAAGTTACTAAGTCTAGGCCTCTTGTTGGCACTGTTCTCTAGGAGAACTTTGAAAGCAATCATGACATAGAATATGGGGGGTATTTTCCATAATAAAAAGATTTTTTAAGTTTTTCAGATGTATATAAAAAAAAGAATAGTATAATGAACTTCCATGAATCTGTCACCATGTTTTCTAGTGCTCAAAACATGGAAAATCTTACTTCATCTAACTTTCTACCTACTCATCTCTATACTGGATATTTCTGCCTACACAAGATTATTTTGAAGCAAATCCTAGGTGCCATCTCATTTTATCCAAAAATACTTTAGTGTGTAACTTTAAAATGCAAGGATTAAAAATTTTTCATAACTCCAGTGCTATTATCACACTTAAGATTAATAGTAATTTCTTAATAGTGACAAATAGCATTCATATATCCCCTATCTCTCATTTTTAAAACAGTTGAATTGTTCAAACCAGGATCAAGAAAAGGTCCATATTTTATATTTGTTTGATAAATCTCTAAATCACTTTTCATCTATAGGCTGCTCTATGTGCATTTTGTACGTTGAATAAATGGGATTGTTTGTCCTATCTAGGTTTTACAATCTGGATTTTGGTCATTGTGTTCCCATGGTATTGATTAGTAATTACCTGGTCTTTATAGATGAAACAATTCAGAAACATTCGAACTTGAGTAATTGAGGTGGGAATTATGGAAAGTTGGTGGTTGCTTGGCTGACAGATTTTCTTTCTTACAGCTGGACGAAGAACTAAAGCAGCAGAAAGAAGCAGCTTGCTTCAAGGCTCGTCCAAACACTGTCATCTCCCAGGAGCCCTTTGTTCCTAAGAGAGAGAAAAAATCCGTTATCGGTAGTATTTTATGTGTTCTTGAGGGATTGGGGAAGAATTGTGAGACTTCCTAGAACTGAGTTGTGTCAGTACAATGCTGTATCAACCAGAAGCATTTGCCTGTAGAGATCTAGCATTTCTTCCTTAGATCTTTGTTGAATGTAGCAGAATAGTGTCTGGGAGGAGGCAGCTGGCATTTCAACAATTTTACTTCCCAGCTCAGAGAGTAGCAAGTAAGGAGGGAAGAGCTAGGACTTCTTTCTGGACTTCACCCTAAAGCTAGTCTTAGATAGAAGACATTTGATTCCTTTAGGAATTGAGCTGCATCTCTAGAAAAGTGGGATTCTTCTCCTAAATCTGTCTCACAGTCACTATGTAGTTTTGAGCAAGCCACTATCTATATGGGTCTTGCTTTTCTCCTAATTAGATGATTTATAGGGGTCCTTGCTGCTGCTGCTGCTAAGTCGCTTCAGTCATGTCCGACTCTGTGCGACCCCATAGACGGCAGCCCACCAGGCTCCCCCGTCCCTGGGATTCTCCAGGCAAGAACACTGGAGTGGGTTGCCATTTCCTTCTCCAATGCATGAAAGTGAAAAGTGAAAGTGAAGTCGCCCAGTCGTGTCCGACTCTTAGCGACCCCGTGGACTGTGGCCCACTAAGCTCCTCTGTCCATGGGATTTTCCAGGCAAGAGTGCTGGAGTGGGGTGCCATTGCAACCCTGAAATTTTGAGGACTTTTTGTATGTGGTATACTTCACCTTTCTCCCCCTTGGGCTTCCTTTGAGCTTCGCCTTTCTGTTGCCATGCATCTCTGTACACTTGCTGGGTCTATGGGGCTAGGGTTCCGCAAGTCATGCTTGTGCACCAATATTCTCTCTGTTTCTGTACTCAGAGGGCCTTTCTGGTTCTCTAGTTCAGGAACCTTTTCAGCTGGCGACAGAGAAGAGAGCCAAGGAGCGGCAGGAGCTGGAGAAAAGAATGGCTGAGGTGGAGACCCTGAAAGCCCAGCAGCTAGAGGAAGCCAGGCAGCAGGAGGAAGAGCAGCAGAAGGAGGAGTTGGCCAGACTACGGAAAGAACTGGTAACTGGGCAGCCTAAGTGCTGACTAACCCATGATTGCATCTGTTTTGTTTTTCTGTACCTTGCCTTGTTCCAGAAGGGATCTAAGGTGGCCTCCAAGGATGCACCAGAGATGAGTGAAACCGAGAAGTCACACAAACCAAGGGTGGTGACAAAGTTGACAAGTGAACGAGGCTAAAGATGTTTATATTGTGATCCATGGATCTCCTAAGTTTATACTATAATTCTGGCCCTTTATGGGAACCAACCTGTCAGTTGCAAAACTTATCATGGTCGAGAGATATAAACAAACTAGTTATTTTAAAAAATACATTTATCTTTGATCCTAGATTCAGTCAGAATTTCTTCCTAAAGAGAACATCACATGCTATGCCAGTGCACAATAACACATTTGTAGGACTTTTAAAAAAGTTATTTTTGGTTGTGCTGGGTCTCGTTGCTGTGTGCAGGCTTCTCATGTGGCTTCTCTTGCGGCAGAGCGTGGGCTCCAGGCCCATGGGTTCAGTAGCTGCAGCACTTGGGGCTCAGTGGTTGTGCTCCATGGCATGTGGAATCTTCCCAGACCAGGGATCAAACTCACAGCCCTTGCATTGGCAGGGGGACTTCTATCCACTGTACCACCAAGGAAGTCCCAGGACTCTTTATTTAACTTATTTTTATTATTGCCTTCAGGCTTAAGGAATAATAAGGAAACCAGTGTGTTTTACAATTAGAATATATAGGTAAGGAAGGGCATGGGAATTGGTGTGACAACTGTATTTTCATTTTCCTCATAATACTTGATTCAGATCCCTTGGAGTTATAGTGCATATCAGTCCAGGTGATGTTCCATGCTATCACTAGATAATGACTTAAATATTAGTTACCCAAAAAGAAAGCTTAATTCACCTTAAGGACCCTTTCACTAAGACGGTAGTAAGCCACATGAATTG
Organism: Oryx dammah; assembly: GCF_014754425.2. Taxonomy (NCBI): domain Eukaryota; kingdom Metazoa; phylum Chordata; class Mammalia; order Artiodactyla; family Bovidae; genus Oryx; species Oryx dammah. The sequence continues at coordinate 21,997,671 of NW_024070194.1, read as the reverse complement.
CATTAATGAGGAACGTTTTAGATGGAACTTCAAATGCTTAGTGTAATAAAAGGATGACTGTGGAAATACATAAGTTATTGAGATTCTGTCTGAAATAGCTAAGCCAGCAGTTGATACAGCTGTTGGTAGAGGTGACAATGCCAAGAAAGACTCTAGGGACAAACTATTAAAGGGGTACCTTCTTGACAAAACCAAGTTACCGTTTGCTGATTAGATGAAAAAATACATGTATATAATCCTTAGTCCAGATACACTCAGAAAGCCAGTCTCAAGTGTTTTGACTTTTCTTCACTGCTTGAGTCCTGCCTCTTGTGTATATCCATATTGTAGAGCTCTTTAGTAATCTGGTTTGATTCAGGGTTAAGAACGGATGGGACCATGCCTTCTCCCAGCAACGCTTCCTAGTTTTTTATTTGCTTGTTTGTTTGCTTTAAAGTCCATACTTTCGGTGAATATTGAGACTCAGTAAGCTTAAGATTGTACTCTGACAGATTCTTAAGGTGTAACTCCCCTCTGTTGCAATTGAGTACACCCCCATTATACTCCAGTACTGAACAGTCAGACTGGTGATACATGCACTCTGAGGAATCCAGCAAGACCAGAAGAGAAATCTACCTGGGGAACATCCCTGGTAGTCCAGTGCCCTCCAGTGCAGGGGGTGAGGGTTCAGTTCCTGGTTGGGAAGCTAAGATCCGGCGTGCCTCATGGCCAAAAAACCAGAGCATGAAAAACAGAAGCAACATTGTAACAAATTCAATAGTTTTTAAATAGTGCACATTTTTAAAAAAAGAAGAACTTTAAAGAATAATAGAAATGAAATCTACCTGGGCTCCAGAACTCTTAATGCTTTGCTGCTAGACTGTGTTGCCTTTTTCCCCCTTCTCTTAATTAGTGACTGGGATGTGCAATACTATACAAAAATGTTCTCAAGAAAAATAAAAACACCCGTAAGTGTAGTTCTCTAACATCCTTATCAATGGTAATTACATTTTTTCTGCAGGTACACAAAGCAAATCCAATACGAAGATACCAGGGTGTGGAAGTCAAGTCCAGTGACCAGCCCCTGACTGTGCCTGTCTCACCCAAGTTCTCTACCCGATTCCACTGCTAAACTTGGCTTTGAGCTGCAGACACCATCTGGAAACCTGAGCTGCTTTTTCCATCAAACCAGGAGCCACCTTTGTCATGGGGGCATAGAGAGAATCCATTTCTCCAGGCTTTTTCCTACCCATGCCTTACAGAGCATGCCTGACAAGTGTGGACTCCCAATTTCATTGAGAGTTGTTTTCCTATATTATTGTGGCTAATAATGAGACTCAACTCATGTACGTCTCAACCAGACTCTTTGGAACCATCAGTATGATGGTTGACCTTCAGTATGGACCTTAATTCTGACTAGAATTTAAGCCTCTGTATCAGCGCAGTGTAATTTCTATTGCCCTTAGCCCACCTCTCTTTTTCTATTTTAATCATAAAATAAACATAGTTAAATACTGAGAGATTTAAGTTATGGATTAAATGGAACCATCAGATTCTTTCCTCTTCTCTGTGCAAAAAGAATTTATAGTTAAGGGGCCCATCACTATGAGTGGGGAAGCCTCATGAACCGCCTGACAAGGAAGAGACTTGACTGACCAGAACCTCACAGCGGCCATCAGCCGGCTTCAGGCAGATCTGCTGTTCAGGCAGATTCTTCCCTTGTTGGTGCCTGTGATAACGGAACGCTGAGCAGTACATGTTAAGTCTTCCAGTGACCTGGACTGGAATAAAATTTGTTTTTCCCCTCTCTTCCCCCAGCCCCGATTTTTTGTTATTTGGTGTTTCTACATCTGTTGAGCCCCTTTAGAGGTCACATCTTGCTGGGGAAGTGGCTACTTTGGGAGGAGAGTCCAGGAGCTTTTAAAAGCATAGGCTCTGTCTTTAAAGCAAAGTGCTCTTTTCTGTCAGATTCTATGTCAGAATCCTTCCATTGTTTGTTAACTCCCTCCTAGGAATGACTCTGGAAACCCGTTATTCCTTCAAAACGGACTGTGCCTCCTTCTCCAAATGTGTTTTTTCTCATCTGGTAAACTCTTCCTTATGAAATCTTTCTCATAAATCTTTCCTTGACCATGTGGTCTCATCCATTAAGGATGATAACTTCCTTCTTTGTGCCTCCCAGATGTTTCTTAATGTATATATCTCTAGTAGAACAGGTAAACCACTGAGTTTCTTGGACTTGTTTATAAACTAGCAGAGATGTAGATACCTAAAATTGTTATTCCTTGAAGATAAAAAATAGGGTAACATATCCATGGTCCTTGTATTCTGTTGGCACAGAATTTGCTAGGTTCATGTGAAATAGTTTATTTTCTTTTAGACTTGATATCATTTATGAACTCTTACTCTGTACCAGTCTTAATTCTGTGCCATGAGTTAAAGGCTGTGTCCATATTCTGCTGAGGCTTGTCAGTCCTAGGCAGTATATTGGATCTATTTTATATTCGTTTTGTGTATTCATTCAGTGAGCATTATCTACAGTCCATTGCAGATTTAGTGATGGGCAACAAAGCAAGGTGTGATTTGCAGATCCCTGCATCTCCTGAAGGCCCACAGACTGATACAAAGTGCAGTTCTTTTGCTCATTTCCTAAAGATATGTGGTGTATGGTTCCATAACAACTTGGGTAGTTCATTTATGAAAGATTGATTTGGTGCTAGTTATATATATGTGTTGGCATTGTTCTAGTCTCTGCGCATATAAGCAATGAACAGAAATAGAAGACCTTGACTTTATGGAGGTTACCTTTTAGAAGGGAGACAGACAATAAACAAGTAACTGTCCTCTTGTGTCAGGTGATAAATGTTTCTCTGCCTGACTGCTGTGTGGAAAATAGACTGAGATGGGGATTTGGGAGGGAATGTGAGATTGGGAGCAGGAAGGAGAGGAGGTTCTTGCTGTTGTCCAGGTGAGAACTGGTAGTGGCTTGGGCTAGAGTAGTAGCAGTGGAGGTGATGAGAAACGGTGGGATTCTGAATGGATTTTGAAGCTGTAATTGACAAGACTTGCTGACTGATTGGACATGGAAAGGGAGAGAGGGTGGAGAAGGGCATTCAGGTATCAACCTCAAACAGAGATAGAGTTCTCCAGGCCTTGTGCTGTGAAAAATCCAGTTCTACCGCGGTCCTTGTATCTCTTGTGGATTCTCAGGGGGTGAGGAGGACTTCTGTTTGTTTCTTGTCACCTCTCTGGTGTTTCTACCTCTATTCATATGTTGGTCCCCTCTCTGTGTTTGTCCTTTTCGACTTTTCTCCTTCCCGTGTATCAGCAGTTCTCTTAACAGTTTGCTATCGTTTATATAGTACCATCTAAAACCATTTTTTCATATATTTTGTCCATTTATTGTTTCAGTTTCAGATAGAAGAATAAGTCTTGCGCTCAAATTGAGAATTTTAGAGTGTTATCAAGAATTGTGGACCTATGGGATTTTTCCTGTTTGCTCCAGCCTGTATTACCCTCTGTAGACATACCCACATCAGGGTGGTGATGTGTGACAGTCTCTTAGAGACAACAAGGAGGGATTATATTACTTCAGAGCAAATAGCTTTTCAAATTAAGATGCCCTTGCTTCCCAGAATTTCCAGATGGCTGGCTATCTCTTCTCATCACCGTCCGTCTAGTATTGAATCCTTTCTTTTGGACCACCTCACGTGACCTTCATTTTTCTAGTAAAGCCTCCCATTTTCCCTGAAAATCAAACTGCTTTTATTTTACAGAGAAATTTGGGTTCTATTTTATCCTTCAGGACTTGTCCAAGAGGGAGCTTCGCTTTTAATACTCAAGCTACCCTGGAATTTTCCTAAACAAAGAACTGGACCTCTAATAGGAATTTACTGAATTCTAACTGAGAAGTCTTGTGGCCATACTTGGCTTGGCAATTTTGTAAAACTCCTAGCACATGTGTACATGCAGATTATTGGAATTCCCACACTTTCTGGGAAGGACTCTTGTTTTCAGTGTTGTCTTGACTTGGTCATAGTTCCCCATTGCTAATAGTTTTACACTAATACAAAATTATTGTTCACTCTTAATTTGATCATTTTGTTCTTGTGTGATTGCTTTATTGCCATTTTGACTACTGTTTTATTCCTTACCATTTCTTTTCCACGGAATTTTGTCCTTGGAAAGTGGAGCTTAAGTGGTAGACAGGCTGCAGTGGCATTTGCTCCAACATTTAATGGAGATAAGTCTTATACACACATAGTTGTCATACAAGATAGGATGTGACTGAGTAACAGGAGACAGAAAAAATGCTGCAGGAATTTAGAAATTCTTGTCTGAGGTGAGATTGCCGTTCTTAAAGATATCTCTTTTTTAAGTAAAAATTATAAAAGTAGTACCGTCATCCCTCAGTATCCACCAGGGATTGGTTCCAGGACCTGTGGATTCCAGTCTCATATGAAGTGGCTGTAACTTGTGTACATCCTCCCATGTACTTGAAATCATCTCTAGGTTACTTACAGTACCTAATACAATATAAATGGTTGTAAATACAATGTAAATGGTATGTAAAAAGTTGTCCCTATACAGCAAATTCAAGTTTTGTTTTCTGGAACTTCTGGAAATTTTTTTTTTTTTTTTTTTAATTTTTGATCTGTGATTGGTTGAATCTGCAGATATGGAACCTGTAGTTACAGAGGGCTGACTGTACTGCCTTTTGGAAACAAAATAGTACAAACTGTATAAAACATGAAAGTCTCCCTTACTGTCTCTCCTCCCTTCCCCCGAGAGTTACCCATTATTAACAGTTGTTTATTCTTCCAGAATGTTTTTTATATACACACAGAGTCACAGAGCATCTTTTTAATAATAAGATGATAGCCTTATGCATTTGCCTTTAATTTATTCTTTGAAGGTTATATGTCACATTATTCAAAATTCAAAAGCTGCAAAGGTGTTTAGTTCCCTACTCCAGGTATAGATGGTACTCCAGGTTTGTCTCCTTGCAGAGATGGCTTCAGCATGGATGTATTCCTATCTGCTCTCTCATTTTTCCACACATAGTATCATAATTTACACTCTGCACCTTGCTCTTTTTATAATGTATTTTGCATTGGGTGATGTGACTACCTTGGGCATTGTGGTAGCTTTCTCCCTGGCAAAAGTATGAACCTTCTTAGGAGAATCTCGTGTGATGAGAAGCCACACCTGGAGTGGGGTCTAGTTCTGTGTGACATCCTGGCTAAGTGACCTGATGTCCCAAGGGCTTGAGGTCAGGTCAGCAACACCTGGCCTTTTAGCTCTTCATGGCTTCACTGAAACCTTGAGGGCTTATTGGCCTGAGTATCTGGTTAAACCTGTGTATCCTCTCTGGTAAATCTTGTTACACTTCCTTTTCAGTTCCCTTCTGAATCTTGCCTGCTGGGGAAGTTCCTCATTGCTGAGAGTAGCAGTTAAAAAAGCTGTCAGCCACGTGGCTGGGCTCCTGTTTCTGCACAGGCAGGCTGAGTAACAACTTCGTGGTGTGGATCCAGGTAGAAACCGGCCAGCATTCTGATTCTGCCTTGTAGCCTGCTGGGATGCTCAGTTTAGACAACATATAAAGTTTCCTGGATACAGGACAAACCCAGGCCTATGGAAAGAGCAGGAAGGTTAAAGTGTGTGGTACTTTGAGCAGTGACGAAGGCTTTGGTTACTTTGAGCAGTAACCAGGGAGCTGATGTGTTTGCTTCAATGCCAAGAATTCCAGGACAATTTGTTATTCAGCCGAAGCCGGTGTAAAGTGAAGTCACTCAGTCGTGTCCGACTCTTTGCGACCCCATGGACTGTATGTAGCCTATCAGGCTCTTCCATCCATGGGATTTTCCAGGCAAGAGTACTGGAGTGGGTTGCCATTTCCTTCTCTAGAGGATCTTCCTGACTCAGGAATCGAGCCCAGGTCTCCCACATTGTAGGCAGATGCTTTACCGTCTGAGCCACCGGGGAAGCCTGGGAACATACCTTTTCCTTGTTTTTGTCTTCCTGCATACCCATTCTATTCTCTAGTGCTGTGGTGAAGATTGCTGACATCAAAAACAATGTCTGATGCTGTTTGCTATTCTCTTTCTTGCAAGAGAATAAGAGGCAGGGCACTGGTCAAAACACCGCTCTTATGTGCTGAAGGTATCAGCTTCTTGAAAGGGCTTGACAAATGCTAATATACTCCAAGAAACCATGATTGGAGGGGCTTAGGAAAATCCTAGGTTTTATCAGGAATTATTTTGCCAGATTAAGCCTAGCCTGAGGGCATCAATTACCTTCTTTCTTTTTCTTAAAATTTTATTGAATGGGAAATAAAGACTGACCTATGTGATCTACCAAAACCCAAGTAGTTATGGGACTAGTATCCCAGAACCTCACAGGTGGGTGTGTGACCAGGTTAAGAATTGTTCATCAGCTTGTTTGAGCACTGGTAGTATTCTGGAGAAGGAAATGGCGACGCACTCCAGTATTTTTGCCTGGAGAATTCGTGGACAGAGGAGCCTGGCAGGCTACAGTCTACGGGGTCTTAGACACGGCTAAGTGACTAAGCACACACACACAGTATTCTCAGGGCTTCTTTTGGGAGCCAAGGTGGGTGTTTTTCAGTGGGTCAAATATATAGTCAGTGGTTATAAATTGTTATTTGAGAAGCATTTTGGGGCAGCATTATCAAGTGCTGGTAAGGAGCGGTGAAAAGTCTTGAGTCTGACCTGGCACTAACATACTCCACTCAGTGTTCCAGCATACTTTCTTACATACTCTTTGAATTTGCTCTATGCAAAAATCTCAACTGGATTTTGCAGTGTTTTTCTTTTTAAAATTGGGATTTATTGTTTATTATATACAATTCAGAAAATACCTGGTAATGGCAGGAGAAAAAAAATCCGTGGTCCCATCACCCATGTTGAACACTGCTGTTTCTATGTATAATCTTCTTTTATAAAAAATTTTTTTCTACATTGTAGTGGTTTTCTGTTTATATGTATTTTTTGTATTCTGATTTTTTTTTCAGAGTAGTAACTCAAATATTTTTCCTGTATTACTGCATACTCTATAAATACCAGTTGTAATAGCAGCATGCTGTTCCATTGTCTTGAGTTTACTTCTCCCCGTTGAAAATGTTTGTTTTGCAAAAGATTTTTCTAAGCTATTTATAAGACAGATTTCTTTGTCCTCCTAATGTATTATATCTGTCTCTAAAATTTAAATGGCTGTTTCAAACCACTTAGTCAATCTTTGTAATTAAAATGTTCAAAGGAAATGTAAGTCCCTCCCAAAAGCATAGTTAATGACATCATTCTGGCATTCACGTTTGCAAATTGGAAAGCTCCTTTTGGCTGACATGTCAATGTTACTGGCACTGGTGCCCAGTGAAAAAGTTTATTGGCCCTTAGCAAAGCCTTTCTCAAGAGAATTCTAGTTATGCTATTTTAAAGTTTTGGAACTCTGTGTCTTAAGACAGATTTACCCAGTAGATTGTCTCAAAGCTGTTGAGATTTGTCTTAGGACCGCCTTTGTCTTTCTTAACTAGCTGGGCTATGATGGTGTCTTTTAGGAAGAGTAGAGGCAGGGAATATAATCTCTCTTCTGGCACGGGCACACTGGGTGACCTTTAAAAAGGCACTCCGCTTTTCTGGACCTCAGTTTCCACATCACTTCAGTTTCCATATCGTCAAAGAGGAGATTGAATTAGAAAGAAAAATAAGGTTCTTCCCAGCTTGAATATTTTCAGATTTTTCTCCTAGGCAATTTGTTTTAATCATATTGGCCCTGCTTTCACATTTATATTTTTCTGTAGTCAGCTGCTCAGTCACTGCAAGAGGGCTCTTCTAGCAAGCTCCCTGCCCCTAGATTTCCATTTGGACTTCAGTGAAGTATGTTGGAGACCAGTGCACTAACTCGTTGAGTACTTTCCAAGGGTTGTTCTGGAAGCGGAAATCTAGCCCAGATCACACCAGGGGACTAATCTCTGAATAATGTCCTCTGACACACACATATTTTCTGATGTTTCTCTTGACCTTGGAACTGGTTAGAGACAGCACAGAATGCTCAATGAATTCTAACAGACTACAACAAGGAAGTCCCTCCCACCCTTGGCTTTTCCAAGATGTAAGCTTCTCTAATTGTTAGTGGCAGTTTAAGGATATCACCTTGCCTTGCTGCTCTTCTGTTTCTCTCTGCATAATGTTTGTGATCAAAGGGACCTTGGATGGATTTGAGATAATTGTCACAGAATTCTGGAGGAGTACAAAGTTGTTTAGTGGAGTGAATCCTAAATTGGGGATTGGGAGAGCAGCTTCTGATTTTGTGGTCTTGAGCATGTCATTTGCATTTTGTGGGTCTCAATTCTCCATCTTAGAAGTTTAAAATAACGTTTCTAGAAAGGACCTTTTCTCCAGCTCCATGAATGAGAATTTGCTCCTAGCTTGAAAATGACCAGAAAGCACCCTGGGCCGTCATGGTGACTGGCACATTGGGGACTCATTCATCCCTGTGTTGGCCAGCGTGATTCAGTGTGACCCTGCTTGAGTTGTATATTCAATATGAATTGTCCGTACGTGTCACCAGAGGCCCCTGCAGTTTACCCAAAGCTAGCATCCTGATAGGACAGGGTCAGCAGCTACTAGTCAGCCATAAGCAAGAGAGGCAAGGAAGTTTAGTCAAGCTTGTAGAGTCCCATTCTCACTGGTCTGGAGATTGATGTCTACACTGTAGCCTCCGTGACTCTTATTTGCACATTAGCCATTTTCTCCCTTGTAATTTGTTACTACAATTATAGAAAACGAATACATGAAGCAACATAGCAGGTAGGAGTTGGGAGGGGTTGTCAGTGTCTTCCCACCTTCACTAAACAACTTTTGTTCATCTCCCTAGCTATACTGACCATAGGGTCTTTATGTTTTCCTCACACATACCAAAACACTCCTACTCGGTGGCCCCAGGAAAATGGGTAAGAATTGGCAGGCTTGAAAGCTCAGCCACTAGAGTTGGGGAACTTTTCTCTAGGGTGGTGGTCCTCAGGCTGGCCTGGAGACCAGCAGATCAGCCTCACTGGTACTAGAAATGCAAATTCTTCAGCCCCCTGAATTAGACACTATGGACATGGAGCCCAGCACTGTGTTTTAACAAGCCCTGCAGAGAGCTGTGGAGAAGGCAATGGCAACCCACTCCAGTACTCTTGCCTGGCAAATCCCGTGGACGAAGGAGCCTGGTAGGCTGCGGTCCATGGGGTTGCTAGGAGTTGGGACATGACTGAGCAACTTCACTTCCACTTTTCACTTTCATGCATTGGAGAAGGAAATGGCAACCCACTCCAGTATTCTTGCCTGGAGAATCCCAGGGATGGGGGAGCCAGGTGGGCTGCCGTCTCTGGGGTCACACGGAGTAGGACACAACTGAAGTGATTTAGCAGTAGCAGCAGAGAGCTGTGAGGTACCCCCAAGGGTGAGGACCACTGTGTCAGGAGATGTTGTCCTAGTGGACAACAGAACTGCCAACTCAGCGTTCCCTATGAATCAGGAAATCTGCAGCCATTCTCTCCTGTGACCCTCAGTATCCAGGCCAAACCTAGAGCCCATGTGGACAGCAGGAACATGCCTCCCCTCTAAGCTCCCTGGAGAGTCATTTGTGCAGCCTGTTCATGTTACCCAGGAGAGCTGCTGAGTTTGAGTGTTTATCTCCTTAGCCAAGGCTCCATTACCAGAATAAAGATGGAAGGTAGAATGCTTTTCCATATGTCCTTCCAACAAGTCATAAGACAGATGAGGAAAACTGAGGCTCTGAGTTTAAGTTACTATCCCAAAGTCACACTGCTGGTAAGTGGCAGAGTCAGAATTTGACCCAGGTCTGTGCCCTCAAGTGCCTTTTGCACACCAGTTAACAATCTCTTGAGAGGATGGATGGACATTTTCAGGAGCTCCTGGAGGACAGGGCCTAGCTCTTTCGGGAGCCGAGTGACACTTGATCAAAGAGCCCTATGGGTGAAGAAGAGATTGTTTCTGCCATGACCAGCAACTGAGGACTTTGGAGCAAGCTTGTGGGCTGGAGCCCTCACTGAACTCTTGATGTTGCTTGTGGGAACCTCCTGCTATGCTTCCCAGAGGCTGGGAGCAGGCGGGGTTCTCTCCTCAGTTTCACCCAGCAGGCGTCTCCTCAGACCAAGCCGGATGCTTGCGTTCCTGTCCGGGATGCGGCAGCTGCCGGTCAATTAAGTCACAAGCCTCAGCAGACCTGAATGATAGCCAGCGTGGTCGAAGTGCCAAGTGAGTGCAGCCAGAAGGTGCTTTGTCCCAGCCCACTCCTCATCCTTTATTTGAAACCCCCATTACCATCCCAGATGGGACCCTCTTCTCCCAGCAGTCTCTCAAGAGCTCATCACGCACCCCCTGGCTCATGTGGTAACCCAGTTCAGCAGACCGGCCTGGAGAGTTATAAATAGCTCAGGGGTAGGCCAGGAAGCCAACCGGTGCACCAGGACAGAACATGCATTCCCCGCTTTTGGAGCCATTTCCTGGGATCGTGTGCCGGGAGTGACTCTTACTGCAGATAAACTCCAATTCCTCTCCTCTCCAGGGTATGCACTCTGCCCTTGAGTCTTGCTTCTTTCTGTTTGTGTTTGTCCACCCGCCCCCACGGGCCCTGCCTTTGGAGGGTGGTGCTTCCAAGTCTGCTTCTGGGACATTTCCTGTTCTTGGAACAGCTGCACCAGCCTGGGGTACCCTCCTGCTACATGATCCTATAGGGAGGTATCCAGTGGCCATGGGCAGTTTTCAGATGACCTTGTTCCTCTGACGTCATTAGATGGCTATTTTTGGCTTTGCTGTTTGTGCTGTAGAGAAGTTGGGCTGGGATGGGCAAGAGGGAGAAAGCATGAAAGAGGGGTCGGTCTCAGTTTCTCATCGTCTCAGGGCCCTATCAAAGTAGGAGCATTTATACTTCAACATTCACAGAGCACCTACTGCATGTCAGGCCCTGCAGCTACCAAGTTGTGACATAATCTAAGTGTTATTCACTCACCCACAAATTCATTGTTCACCACTTGGTGGTGTGGAACAGTGATGATGAGTGACGGCTCTGAGCCTGATGGCTTGGGTTTGAATTCTAGTCCCAGTGGAATCCCACATCTGAAACCTTGGGCAAGTTACTCCTCTCTGTGACTCAGTTTCCACTTGGAAACAGGACTGATAATAGTATCTACCTCATAACATTACCATGAAGATTAGAGGAGTTCACATCTGCGTCTGACACAGGGTAAATGCACAATAAATATCAGGGGCTATTATTATTAACAACAGAAGCGCCACTCTTTGTACTGAGTCCTTGGGATATAAGGTTGACCGACATGGTCCTGATCTGTTCTGAGCTGGCACCTAGTCCCTAGAGCCCCAGGCACTGGGGCAGGGCATGCAGCCAATACAAGTCAGAAGGGAATACCTGCCCTGTGCGCTGCGAGACCCTAGCTTGTGGAAGCATTCCAGGGAAACAGGTGAAGCTCTTGCCCTGGGAGAACCTCAGAGCAGTGGTTTTCACTCTGACAGCACGTCAGAATCTTCTAGGCAGGTTTGAAAATAACACTCTGAGCCCCACCTCCACATGTGCTGCTTCAATGGTTTGAGCTCAAGAGGGGCTCAGACTTTAGAAGTCATGAAAGTTCTCCAGACTTTCCCATGCGCATCAGGGTTGAGAATACGGCCCAGGCTAGAAGGTTGTGTGTCCTGGGAGTACCCTGCCGACTCCCTCAGGACTGCCTCAAAGGTGGCCCTTTGACTCGTGGGTTCTCAAATTTCAGGAGTGCGTGAATGCCCCCTGAAATGCTGGTTATAAAGACAGATTCCTGGGGCTCCATTTGAAGGAGGCTTCATTTTAAACAAACTCTAGGGCCTAGGCACTGAGAAAGCCTGCCGCAGCCATACCTTCAGCTGAGAAGTCACTTGCGGTCGTCAGTCCCCAAAACTATCTCTGAGACCCCACGGTGTTTCATATCATGTGTAGCTCTAACCATTTTCTGTCTTGAGTTGTAGAAATCTGTATATTGATATCTTGAATTATTTATCACCTAAGAGTTACAAATAGTCATTTCAAAAATGTCTCAAAATCCAAAGCATAAAAATAATCTCTCCTCCCACACCTGCATGTATATACGTGTATATGCATACATATCCCCTCCGATATTTTCTCTACAAATATTGTTAGCAACAAAAAGAACGCACTTCATGAAGAATTGTGCACTTTTTTTCCCCCAAAATGTACTATATAGTGATTCTAGAGCTTTTCCTCACCTTCATCTCTGAGTCCCCAAAGTGACCAATTTAGTTCTTGCCACAGAGTAGGGCTTCCCTGGTAGCTCAGATGGTAAAGAATCTGCCTACAATGCAGGAGACCTGGATTCCATTCCTGGGTCAGGAAGATCCCCTGGAGGAGGGCATGACAACCCACTCCAGTATTCTTGCCCGGAGTATCCTAGGACAGAGGAGCCTGGGGGGCTCAGGTCCATGGGGTCTCAAAGAGTCCGACAGGACTGAATGACTAACACTTTCACAGAGTAGAGCACTTAGTAATAATCTTGGCAATAAAATTCTACAGTTCTGGGTTGAACAATGAGTGTCATTTAAACTTCCAGAGAAATCTACATCTAGTTGGTCACACAGAATGTCCATAGATCTCTGCTTACCCTCCTTGGAGGAAAGGACTGGGTCTGCGGTAAGGACAGCAGCCTTACCAGAACTGTCCCTGGTGCCGAGAGGTACTGCCAAAGCCTCAGGCTCAGGGACCCAAGATGGGAGAGGGCAGAAGAAAACAGCCCTTAGTTGCTCCCATATCAGGACTGGAGGGAAAGTCGTGAGGAGAGTTGGCTGCGCTCTTTGGAGTCAGAAAGGTCGTTGCTCAACTCCCTGGATTTTCCATCACAGCCGAGCAGGCAGAGGGTCAGGCCGGGAAATGTCTCCTCTGAGCCGGTCCTTTTAAAGCCTCTTGGCTAAATCTGTTTCCTCCAGGAGCCAGGGTAGCAGTGCCCGAGTGGAGTTAACCCCTCCACGCCCAAGGAATTCTCCCAGGGATGGTTGAGCCTGGGAGCCCAGGCTTCTGGAATGCAGAGCCTTCCAGGGCAAGAGGCCTAAGGAGCCGTGAACTCTGGCTGGAGAAACCTTCTCTCTGGCCTTGTTAAATCCAACAGGCATAATTGCATCCTCCTGACCTTAATTCCCCTGGCGGGTTTAATTGTCCCTGGCATTGCCCCACTTCCTGTCCTGCCACTGTAGAGGCGGGGTTGGGGGTGGGGGTGCATGGCTGCACAGCTGGTGCAGGGTGGGAAAGCCCCTTCTTAAGGGTGGGCAGGGGCTCTGGCAGCCCCCAGGCAGGTGGAGGAGATTTCCCCATGCCCCACCCTTGTGCCTCCCAGGGAGCAGCTGGCCAAGCTGAGCTCAGCCCCTGTGGGTGGATGGGCGAGCAAGCTGCAGGCAACCCTGTGGATCCAGAAGCAGGCCAGGCTCTTGTCTCAGTAGGAACGTGTGTGGAGAAATCTGCAGGGACAGATGAGCCTCCACCTGGGGTGTCCATGTGATGGAGACCCCACAGTGCAGCAGGCACTGGGCCAACCACTCTACATCCATGTGCTTGCTAAATGCTCCCAGCCGTCCCTGGGAGAGAAGCAATGGGACAGAGTAGTTATGAGCTGGGCATTGTGTTAGGAGGTTCAAACCCAACTCTGTGACTTTGCCCTGTGACTCAGTTTCCCTGTCATATCTGTGAAATGGGGATGAAACAGCTGATGTTTATATCACTTAAGTACCCACACGCTGTTCTAATGCTTTATGTACACACTTCCCCTGTGATGAAGGGGCTCGTCCTATAAATGAAAGACAAGAGAAGGCATTTGCCCAAGATTTACGGTCATTAATCAGAGCGTCACTGCCCAACCTCTTCAGCCATCGCTCAGTAGGACTGTGGTAAGGATAGAATGAAGATGGGGCCTGGCCCACTTGGTAAGAGTTATTTTATTATTTGGGAATCATAACAGTAACAAATGTAGCCATGAAAGCCCCTATATTGTCCCAGCCTGGATTTTGGTCTCAAAAGGTGGCTGTAGATGTGAATCTGGGTGATTCGAAATTCTTCAATAGCTGTGTGACTCTAGGGACAAACCTCACCCTCTCTCAGCATCAGTTTCCGCATCTTTAAGAGAGTCTAGCACTTGGCCCCTAGAGTCCCTCATGAAGATCCAACAAACAGCAAAGCCCCTGGCAGAGCCCGAAGGGCACTCACTCAATAAATGATCAATACTGATAACCACAATCATAATGAGAAGACATCAGCAAAGGCCATCACGATAGAGTAATCCTACGAATGTGGTCCAGAGCCTTGGACTCAGTTACTCATCAGGCACTGGTTGGCAAGTGCACTTTGTGCTGGGGACATGTGTGAGCATCATACAGCCCCTGCCCTCGAGGGGCTCTCGGACAGTGTCATTGGTGGGATCAGCCCAGAACTGAAGGAACCAGAGGAGGGAGTCCAACATTTCGAGCTAAACCAGAACATGCTGTGGGGACAACCAAATAGAGGGCCAGGGGTCCATATTATAGGCACAGACAAGAAGATTTCAACCTTCAGAATGTTAGGAGGCCCATAAAACTGGTACCCGGCAGGGAGCCAGGGTGAGACACAGTCTGGGAAATTTTAGGCAAGAAAGAGAACTCTGAGCCATAAAGAAGCACATTTCTGGCCCAGCTCCCTTCCTTGAAGAGTGGCTTTTGGCAAGTTACTCTTTGGATTCTGCCGTCTTCACCTAGAAGACAGGTTGAGATCCTTCACAGAGTTATTATCAAGGTGATGTTTTAAAACAATATGGATAAAGCTAATAGGAGGCACTCAAAAAATGGGAGCTCCCATCTTTTTAGGGAGCCTGGGTTCAGATCCCAGCTCGGCCCCTTCCAAACCCAGTGGCTCTGGGTCAGCTGCTTAACTTCTCTGTGCTTCAATTTTGCCATCTGTAATGGTACCTACCTCACTGGGTTGTTCCGAAGATCACATGAGTGAACCTACACAGGAGCACTTGGAACAGGGGCCAACACACGTGGCGAGTACTATATAGCTGCTAGTATTTTTGCTTCCTAGAAAAGGCAGGCTGTCAGCTAGGAAGGAGAAACGGAATAGGGGAGGCCATGTCAGAAGAGGACAGGCTGAATAAAAGGCAGCAAGTTGGGGAAGGGGCTCCAGCTCTGGCGTTTGCTAGCCTTGGACTGACAACTCCGACATTTTCTCACCTAAGAAAGCATCATTCATTTTGAATATTAATCTGTTCACATAATTTTAGGTTCAAATAAAAAAGTAGAAGAGTATGCAGAGACATCTTTCTCCCACCTCTGGCTCCCAGTTTCTTAGCCTGTCAAAGAAAACTTCATGCCTGTAAAGGGAAATTGTATATATTGTATGTTATGTTCACAGTTACAAATTTTACCCCCTTTTGTGCAAATGATAGCACCCTCTACATGCTGTTCTGCACATTGCTTTTTGTCCCCCCATTTTGTAGGTTGCTTCTTGTCAGTTCACTCACAGCTTTTTCCATCTTTTTTACAGCTACACAATTTCCTATTGTTCAGATGTGCTGTATTCTCAAGCCATTTCCCCCTTCCCTGTCTCAGTGGAGGGCAAGAGTGCTTCCTCTATTTGATCACTGGAGGAGCTGGGCCCTGGAGTGGGGTTGGAGTGACTGGATGGGTCACCACAGTCAGGACCTGGACCCAATCCTGAATCCACTCCAGAACCATTTCCAACGTACTCAGCTTGGGGCTAGTACTCAAGGTGGCCTGCAGAGAAGCTCTGGGCACAACCCCTGGGTGATGGAAGGCCCTTTGGATCATACCTCTCCCCATCCCATCTCTGCTTGAATACCTTGGGCTAGAGTGGGTCACCACTGTGGAGGAGGATCCTTGGAAAAGACTCTCCACCAGCCAGCCCCCCCACTTTCCAGTGGGCCATTGGAAAGACCTGCATCAGCTCAGAGGAGCAAAAACACTGACCATCTCTCACAGCTGTTTGGGACAGCATCCATCTCCCCAGGAGCCCAGGAAAAAGACATTTTCAAAAGAAATGGCTTTCAGGCCCACACGCAAGTTGAGCAAGTGCCCCCGAGACCTTTTCTTACTCAAAGATGCTCCACACTGGTCTGGAGGCCAGGCGCAAGGCTTGTGGACACAGAGCGGGGTGCTGGGGTCAGGGTGATTACGCCTGGGCCTGTGTGGTTCCAACCAGACTCCAGGGAACCCCAGGAGATGTTGGCAGAGCCAGAGCCTGGCCTGAGCATAGTCTTGCCCTTCAGCCCTGTCTGAGAGCTCCCTCATCTATCTTGTCCCAAGTCAGAGATACCAGGCAAGGTCTGGGAGAAGGCTGCTCCCCTGGGGCCCCAGGTGCCCCCTCCTGCTTTCTCTTCCTGCTTGTTCCAACACCACTCTCCCCCGGGTCGGTCCACGGGAAGAATGCCGTGTCCTCTGAATGGGGGCCAAGAGTGACAGGTGGTGGCAGTCCGAGTTGCATGGCCCCTGGTGTAAGAGATCCTCTCCCCCGTCCCCGCCTCCTCTGCCTGCACCCCTGCCTCCGCCTCTGCCCACCGGGCCCCGGCCTTACAACTGCCCAGGACGGCTCCCAGGCAGCCACTGCGAGACAGACAGACACCAGGTCTCCCCTCTCCGCTCCAGGTACCTCTGTCCCCTCCGCCGGCTGGCCCCTGCCTCCTCTCAGCCAGACAGGAGGAGGCATCCAGCAGCCCGACACACCTTTCTCTTCTTTCTGCAGCTGGAAAGACTCGGGTTAGACAAGCAAAAGCACACGCCTCCCTACCTCATGGCGACGGAAAACGGAGCAGTGGAGCTGGAAATCCCAAGCTCATCAACAGGTGCCAAGCGGGGGCCGGAGGTGGAGGGAGGAGCTTGGGAAGGGGTGTTTGAATCCAGAGCTGGGCCGGTGCTCTGGATTCGAAGTGGGAGTTCTGTGCCCAAGGCTTCTTTGTGTGGCACGTGGAGGACCCCAAAATCAGAATTATCTCTGGATAGGGTAGGACTGGGTCAAGGGCCCACAGGAAGCCTTCCCCAGAGAGACTGGGAAAATGTGAAGTCCCCGTGGGTGAGGCCTGAACATGCAGAGTGAGGGTTGAGGGGTGGGCTCAAGGCCCACCAGGGGCCCAGAGCCCTGCACCCAGGGCTTCAGAGGCCCAGACAGCTTACATTGGGAGCCCATGGAATGGCCCCAGAAGTTCAGCGGGACAAGTGCTTGTAAACTGTGGCCTGGGTGGGGACCTGGGCCCAGAACCGGTCCCTGGCCAGCCTGGCTGGGGTGGGAGGGGTAGGAGGGTGGATCCTGACTGGTGTTTCACCTCCTTTGCAGACGCAGCACCAAAGGGTGCAGCAGGCGAAGGACCCCCAGCTGCAGAGAAAGACCCTGGGCCCCCAGATCCAGAGAAGGATGCTGGTCCCCAAAACCCAGAGAAAGAACTTGGGCCCCCAGACCCAAAGAAAGAACCTGATCCCCTCAACTCGACGAAAGATACTGAAGCCCTGGCCCCAGAGAAAGGGGATGGGGCCTCGGCCCAACCCTCAACCTCCAGCCAGGGCCCTGAGGGAGAAGGAGACCTGCAGGGAGAGCCTGCGGAGGGCTCTGCTGGGCAGCTGGCAGCCCTGCCCCAGGAGACAGCAACAGCCGAGGCCGACGTCAAAAAGCCCGAGGCTGAGCAGGAGACCCTGGGCAGCCAGGACCCTGGAGAAAGCAATTTGCACAAGAAGGTAGCAGAGGGCCAAGCAGCGAGCAAGAAGGGCGCACCCGCCTTTCTGCACAGCCCCAGCTGCCCCGCCGCCATCTCGAGGTGAATGGCCCCTGCCTGGGGGCGGGGAGGGATCGGGCACCGTCACCACATTCAGTGCTGGCTTGGGTAGTTCCGATGTTCAGCTCTCTCTGTTCTAGGCATTGGCCTGACCACCTGGTCTTCCTGCAGAGATCAGAACTATGAGATAGTTCACAGAAGCCTGTGAACTGTGAGCTGTGACACAGCCTCTGCTGTGTCAGGCAGCAGAGGACCTCAAAGACCCCTATTCCAGGCATCTGGAGTCCAGAGTGCCCCTTACCCCATGGACTTGGGTCTCACCAAGGCCAGGACTGAGATGTCAGGAGGAAGAGATAACTCATCTTCTTAATACAGTTATTGGTATAATCTGAAAATATGACTAATAATCAGGCTGATAGATCATTACTAATACTCTTGAAGTGAAAAGTGAAGTGAAAGTGAAAGTCACTCAGTTGTATCTGACTCTGCAGCCCCATGGACTATACAACCCATGGAATTCTCCAGGCCAGAACACTGGAGTGGGTAGCCTTTCCCTTCTCCATGGGATCTTCCCAACCCAGGAATCGAACCGGGGTATCTTGCATTGCAGGCAGATTCTTTACCAACTGAGCTATCAGGGAAGCCCACTATACTCTTAGAGCTATAATACAGCACCAGTCTCAAGGTGCAATCCGTTAGCTTTACCTGAATGCCAATGATATAAGTGAGGTTATTAATGATATATTTATTGTAAACCACAATAATAACACTTACCATACCAGTTTGAACTATGTGGTAATATAAATTAGTATCATTAATATGTTATCAATTGTATCACCACAATTTTATGAATCAAGAGCTACATAACCTCCCTAATTGTCGCTACCTAATGATTAACCAAATCAGCAATCCTGTTAACAACTGTTAATGATCTCTTAGTGCATTGATACTCAAAATAGCAACACAGACATGGGAATTCTCTGGTGGTCCAATGGTTAGGGCTCTGCACTTCCACTGCATGGGGCATGGGTTGGTCGTTGGTCGGGGAACTAAGATCCTGTATGTCGCATGGCATAGCTGGGAAGAAACCACCACCACCACCACAGACATTTATGGTATTATTAACATCCCCGGATTTTATATGAAGTGAATTTGGATTCACCATCCCACGTGTTTGGGTGGGGGCAAGGCTGTATCAGCTCTAGATTGCAGATGAGGTTTTGGGAGGCCTGCCGGGGGTCAGGGGCTGTGGTTGCTAAGGGTATCACCCTTCTGTGTTCTCACGTTTCAGCCTTGAGAAGCCACTGGCTGAGAAGCCCCTAGATGAGACATTAGAGCTCATCTTTGAAGGGGTGCCTGTGACCCCTGGTCCCACGGAAAGTGAGCCAGCCACGGTAGCAGAAGGAGAGAAGAACCTCCCGGGAGGCAGCCAGAAGGAAGAAGAGAAGGCTGCAGGCCAGGCTGGCCAGGCTGGGGTGCAAGGGGACACCTCGAGAGGAATCGAATTCCAGGCTGTTCCCTCAGAGAGATCGGAGGTGGGGCAGGCCCTCAGTCCCACAGCCAGGGAGGAGGACTGCTTCCAGATTTTGGGTAGGCTGGGGCTGCCCTGGAGCCCAGGGAGGAGGGAAGGGGCTCCCCGTGTCTCCCCCTTCTCCTCACTTAGAGTACTAAACTATTCTGAGCCACCTCACCCAGGGTGATTCATAGAAGTGTCATCCAACCCCAGGAAGTCTGAGTTCCTAGTCCCCTTCAAGAGACGGGGGAAATGAGGACTCAGAGAAGGGAGCACCCCAAACCCACAGCTAGAACAGAACATGAACCTGCCTCCAGAGCTCTCTTGTTTACTTTCTTCGACATTTTGGCTAAAATGGAGTTAAAAAAAAAAATCAGACATGTTGGAGCACCACCAGTACTCTGGACCGTGGGGTTTGAAGTTACTCTGTAAATGGGCTCAAATGCCCTTTTAAACTGCATCCTGGATGAGTAGGGAGGGTCATGGGAGCCACAGAGGGCTGTGAACTGAGGAGCACAGGTGTGTGTGTGTGTGGAGGCGGGAGGGAGGCGGTGCCCAAGGAAGCTGGGCGCGCGAAATGGGCAGGGCCGGAGTGGCCTCAAGTGCTGACGGTTTATTCAGAGAGCAGAAGGGAGCCACTGAGCGTGAGCAAGCTTGGCCAGTAGGTGAATAGGGAAAGGGCTCGGGCAGGGGTGCAGCAGGCCTGGGGGGTGGGGTGAGATGGGGTCAGGAGAGCCCAGAGTGTCCTGACAACCCCCCTCCTCCAGGCCGAGGTGCCCTGGGAGACCTGCCAGTCTGCCTGGTGAGCGGCATAGTGCCACCCAGACAGGGTGGGAGGGCCCGGCGGCTGGGCGGCAGCCAGGAGCCCTGCCTCCTCCCCTGAGCAGCGGCACAGACCTCCAGGGCCCACTCGGCCCAGCAATCACATCCTCGAGGGACGGACCTGAACAACCTCCAAGGGCTGTCTGATTTATCACCAGCCGGCTTCCCCTGCGGCCTCTTGGCTATTTATAAAGAGGTTTCCATTCCCGGTGACTCAGCCTGTCGGCGTGCAGGGCCTGCTGTTCCCCGTATTGTCACTAGGTGGCAGCAAGTCCCTACCAAACAGCTCCTTCCCCGGCTCCTCCCCGCTCACCCCTGCCCCTGGGCCAGGGCCGGGGGATACCCATTCCACAGGTGGTGAGAGCTTGTGGTGTTATTAGAGGGGGTGGTAGGCAGGTCCCATCCTCGACTCCTCCAGACACAGTAACGCCTATCTGGCATGGCGCTCCACCATTATAGTTGAAAGTGAAAGTTAGTAGCTCAGTCCTGCCCAGCTCTTTTCAGCCCCGTGGACCGTAGCCCATCAGGCTCCTCTGTCCATGGAATTCTCCAGGCCAGAAAACTGGAGTGCGTTGCAATTCCTTTCTCCAAGGGATCTTTCCGACCCAGAGATTGAACCCTGGTCTCCTGCATTGCACACAGATTCTTTGAGCCACCAGGGAGCTCACGGTTGCGAACTCCCCACCCCCACCCCCGCCCCACTCCGCCCTTTTTTAAAATGGAAATGCAAAACTTTGGGATGGAGTCTTCATAATTTATAATGTGGGAGGGTCTGAGGAGTCCAATCAGCCGTGCCCACTGTTGTGCCGGGAGAGCTGAGCCCCCCTCTAACAGAGGCAAAGGTCTCCCAAACACTCCCCTGAGTGTTGGTGGCAGAGCTGACTTTGGAAACTGGGCCCCTAGCCCCTGTCCTGGAGCCAACTGTCTCCCAGGTATCACTTTGTGAGCACCCCTGGACGGGGCCTAGGCCAGGCAGGAGGGCATAGTGCCAGGGTGAGTCCTTAGCAGCCCCAGCACTGACTGAAATGGCTCTCTGCTCTGCTCCACAGATGACTGCCCACCGCCCCCAGCCCCCTTCCCCCACCGCATTGTGGAGCTGAGGCCTGGGAACATCAACAGTCAATTCAGCCTGAACTCCAAGGAGGCACTGGGCGGGTGAGAGCTGGGGCCCCGAGCCCCTGGCCCACGGGCGGGAGAGCATGAAGTCCCCAGGCCTTACATCTGCCCCATTGGAGGCCCAGACATTCCCATCAGACATGAGCCACACGGTCACAACTGCTTCCATGTGGTCTCACTTGTCTGTGTGCAGGCTGTTACATGGCTGGTGTGTCAGTCACTCACACAAACACACCATTGGTCATTAGGTGTGTCCCATAGGAAGCACGTAATACTGTCCTGTGTGTCTCAGTTTGGAGTACCACACTGACCCCTTGAGGGTGATCCTCTGTTTTGTTAGAAGTCCTGAAGTTCCGTCCCCCGGGGCCTGGAGCCCTTGCCTGCCTGTGAGGTACCCATCAGGGGCTGTCCTTTGATGAGCCTACCCTGCCTGAGCCTGTGATTTGTGCGGGTCAGCCGTGGTCTCTGCAGTAGAGCTCACGTTTTGGGAGGGTACTGGAGCTGGCTGGGATTTCCCCATCTCACAGGGAACAGAGCACAGCACCCCCCCTCCCCAACTTGGCCTTTGGAACTCCCTTACTCTCAGCCTCTTCTCTCTCTAGTGGCAAGTTTGGAGCGGTCTGTACCTGCACAGAGAAGGCCACAGGCCTCAAGTTGGCAGCCAAGGTCATCAAGAAACAGACACCCAAAGACAAGGTAGTGCATTCTGGCTGTGGGGAGGAGGAGGGGAACCTTGGAGCGGGTGCCTCTCTCCTCCTGCCACCCACACGTATGCACCAGGGGCCAGGGGTGCGAAGCTTGATGCTCCAAAGATATCACACAGATCAACAGATAGGCGGACAGTCCTGCCATAGGGGCCTGATGCCCCTGACCATAAACTTCACCCCACAGTTGGTGAATTTATCTTGGGGACTTCCCCTTCAAGCCCTCTGGTTCAAGTCTGTAAAGGCTGATGAGCACAGGCTCTGGGCCAGATGCTATGCTGTGCACTGGAGGTCCCTGAGGGAAGCCAGGTGGTCCCTGCCCCCTGAGAACAGCAAGAGAAACAGGCCTCAACACCAGCCCGGGGCCTGGTTCAGAGCAGTGTTCGTTCAAGGAGTGAATGAATGAATGAGGCATAGACTCATGTGGAGTGAGGGAATCGGGTGTGTGAGGAGGTGATGGCAACCTAGCAGCCTGGCCTTGTGAGAGCTATGTAACTCAGGAAAGCTAGGGCGGGAGGGTGGGGAGAGGAGTTGTCACAGTGGAGTCTCCTGACTCACCTGCAGGTCAGCAAAGAGTCTCCTGAATGAAGGCTTTGAAGAAGGAGGAGCTGTTTTCCAGTGGGAAAGGCAGGGGAGAGATTTTCAGACAGAGGGGACTGTGGATAGAAAGGCCTGAGGATCAGAAATGGCAGGTGGGAACCCTTGAGTCGAGATCAAGACCAGGGGAGCAGAGACAGCACATGCAGAGGCCTGGAGCCCAGAAGGAGCAAGAGCAGCAGCTCTGGAGGAGTGCTGGGAGGTCGGAAAGATTTTCTATGTGACTTTCTCTGTTGCTTCCACTTAATGGGGCTCGGGTCCCAGGCCTCTATCGTGGACCTGGCTCAGCAGAGATGCTCAAATGTGATGTGTAAATTAATTGGAGTCAGCTACGGATTGATTAATTATTGGGTACTTTTTCACAGTGCTGTGTACTGTGCCAGGTGCTAGGGAAATGGCATCGAACAAGTCCTAACATGCTAGAGAGGAGGAACAGACAACTAAAACCAAACCGAAACATAAAAAGTGTGTCCGGAGCCGAGACAGTGTTAAGAAGACAAGTAAAGCCAGGAAGGAACAGGGTGTGTGGAGCCACTCAGATAGGGTTAGGTGACATTAGGCTTCTCTGAGGAAGTGGTGTGGAAGGTGAGATATTCTAAGGAATGGAATAATGGAAAATGGAACAGTCCAGGCAGTGATCCAGTGCTCTGGGGGAACAGGTCTAGGGAGAGACCTGATCTATAGCATTTGCCAATTTCCTTGGTGTAAATATTCCTACTGTGGTTGATTTCAAGCTACGGATGTGACCACTGGCTGGCAGACTTTCTGAAAGTGACAAATAATGGCAGCCAAAACTAGGAAGGCGGTGGTGGGGGAGCTAAGAAATGATTGGATTTGTAATCTACTTGGGATGTGGAGTCAAGATGAGGGGGTGTGAGGAAGCAAGAATAAGAGAGAAACCCTGGAAGGCTCCTAACTTTCTATCCTGCACACTGGGGTTAAAAATGACGGCCTTTTGCTGATGGACATGCTGCGGGCAACTCAACTGTGGGGAAAGGGTGGTATCAAGGGTTTACTTTTGGGCATGAGAGATTTGAGATGCCTATTAGGCATCCAAGGGGGAGGGACTGGTGTCTGGAGTTCAAAGTATTGCTTGCGGGTGGAGATATGTACTTGGGAATCAGTCACATCTGGTTGGAATTTCCAGTCATGGGACTTGAGAATGCCCTGGGAGAGTGTAGAGCAGGGAGGGCTAAGCGGGAAGGATGGGGCCCAGGATTCAGCCAGCAGGAGGCAAAGAACCAGCAAAGCAAAGGAAAGATGTCCCAGCAGAAATGACTGTGTGGTAAGGACACAGGCTGGAGGGTAGGGAGAGAGATAGGAGGTGAGGAGACCAGTGAGGAATGGGAGGGCAGCGGTTCAGGTTAGGTCCACCCCAAAGAGGGTGGAGGGCAGGGAGTCATGATGCTCAGATGGTACCCCTGATGCTCCTGGTCCCCAGGAAATGGTGTTGCTGGAGATTGAAGTTATGAACCAGCTAAACCACCGCAACCTGATCCAGCTCTATGCGGCCATCGAGACCCCGCATGAGATCGTCCTCTTCATGGAGTAGTGAGTGTCGGTGGCAGGGTGGGGGCCTGGGGTCGGGGTGGGGAGCAGAAGGCAGCAGGCCCAGAGGCAAGCCTGTAGAGGGGTCTGTGCACACAGCATCGAGGGCGGCGAGCTGTTCGAGAGGATTGTGGACGAGGACTACCAGCTGACTGAGGTGGACACCATGGTGTTTGTCAGGCAGATCTGCGATGGCATCCTCTTCATGCACAAGATGAGAGTTCTGCATCTGGACCTCAAGGTACTAGGGGTGGGCAGCCTCCTGGGAGGGGTCGGGGTGGCATCGGACCACCTGAGATCACTGCTGCAGCCAACCATCCCTCCATCCCCCATGACTCCTTCTCCTCCTCCCTCTAGTCCTTCCAGCTGTAAGAGTCAAAACAGGGGACACATCAGAGAGCAAGAAAGACTTGGTCCCTGCCCTCTCCTAGTCTGGAGTTGTTGTAGTACTTGTTGAAAGGGTCTCTTGCAGTCCTGTGAGCCCCACATATAACACTAGCTGATCAGTGTTGCAGGAGCATCTGCCTCTGTGTAGGCCCCTGATGGGCACTGCTAATGTTTATTCACTTATTCCACAAATATGTGTTGAGGGCCCACTAGATGCCAGGCTGTGTTGGTGGTGGAGACCCACTGGTGAACAAAATAGATAAAAATGCCTGCCCTCATGGAGCATACGTTCTAGAAGGGGAATCAGGAAGACACGTCAGTAAGTAGTGTTGGGCTTCCCTGGTGGCTCAGCGGTAAAGAATCTGCCTGCCAAGCAGGAGACTCAGGTTCGATCCCTGGGTTGGGAAGATCTCCTGGAGAAGGGAATGGCAACCCACTCCAGTATTCTTGCCTGGAGAATCCCACGGACAGAGGAGCCTGGCGGGTTACAGGCCCTGGGGTCGCCAAAGAGTGGGACACGACTTAGCGACTAAAACAAGAGCCAAGTGCAGTGTTGGTGCGGCAGCACGCACAGGGCAGGCACTAACGGAAGTGTGTGCTGAGAGAGCGTTTATGTTCTTGCTCGATACCTTGCACATAGCAGGTGAGGGAGAGCAAATACTGGGTTGGCAAAAAAGTTCGTTTGGGTTTTTCTCTAAGATTTTATGAATCCCTCCAAGTCTGATCAGCTGGCCGTGGCCGTGGTGTGGAGTGGGCAGGGGCCCCATGAGTGCCGGGTAGCCCCATCCTTATGGCAGGCGTTAATGTTTGTGGAGACAATGGGAAGGCTAGTGGAGAAGATGAAATCTGAACGCTGAGGCGGGGGAACGCCCGTCGGCAAAGTGGACAGTACTTTTGTTCATTCATTTGGTAAATACATACTGAGCACCTGCTTCTGTGCCTCTGTGCACTGTACACTGTGCTGGGCGTGGTTGTTGCCCTCTGGATGGTGAGGACATGACCCTATCCCCTGGAGCCTGTGGGGTCATGGTAGAATCAGACGTAATAACTCGATGAATAGATCATTTTATTTTTTGTTAAAATTTTTCTTAATTTTTATTTTTGACTGTGTCACTCAACCTGCAGGGTCTTGGATCCCCCACCTGGGATCAAGCCCATGCCCCCTGCAGTGGAAGTGCCAAGTCTTAACCATAGGACTGCGAGGGAAGTCCCTTAGATCAATTTAAACCACCAAAAGTGTTAAGGAAAAGTGCGTGAGTATGACAGGGAGACATACAAGGTGGACTGAAGGAAGAAGGTAAAGGCCGGAGCGTTCAAGGTCCGATACAGGAGATGCCACTGGTGCTATTGTGGACTAACTCCTCCTCTGTGCTTACTAGGGGTCAGAGGCACTCAAGGTGTGTTTAGAGTGTGTGACAGCCCTCTGGGTCACGTGTGCTGTTATCGTTGCCACTGACAAGTGAGGGAGCAAGGAGGGTAAGGAAATGGGTTTCAAAGGGGCCATTCTGACAGCAGGGAATTTAGGAGGTGGTCATAACAAGCCAGGAGAGATGATGGGGCTGGAACCCATAGCAGTGGGGGAGGAATGGGAAGTGGTCAGATGATGGACACATTCTGAAAATAGAGTCAGCCAGCTTTCTGATGGTTTGGATGTGGGAGGGCAGAAGGAATGGAAAGAGTACAGGTGCCTCCCGAGTTTCTGGGCAGAACTCAAGCCTGCATGATGGCATTGGAGGCTGCCCTTCTCCAGTAAAAGCCATTTTCCTTGGGGTAGAGCAGGGTCTCTGATAAAAATGCAGTGTCCTGGGAAGAAGTTCAACTTAAATCTGTGTGTCCTAAATGTGATTTTTTTCAGGATAGCAATAAGTTTTTCATCAATAAAGGGTTTCATGGTTGAGTAGGCTAGGTGAACCGCAGCCTGAAGCCCCTTCCCAGGGTTCCAGCTGCAGGGCTTTTCAGGAAGTCCCCTGTCCTCGTCCTCCAAAAGGAGATATGGATCTGTCTGGTTTCCCCTGCCAATTGTGTCCTTGGAGCCTTTTTTTCTTTTTTTAATAATATTTTTTCTCTTTTTTAAAATTTGTTTCTGGCTGTGCTGGGTCTTCATTGCTGTGTTTGGGCCTCCTCTAGTTGCAGTGATCAGGGGTCACTATCTAGTTATGGTGTGAGGGCTTCTCATTGTGGTGGCTTCTCTTGTTGTGGAATACAGGCTCTAGGTGCATGGGTTTTAGTAGTTGTGGCTCATGGGCTCCAGAGCATGGGCTCATTAATTGAGACACATGGGCTCAGTTGCTCCGAGGTGGGATATTCCAGGACTAGAGGTCCACTGGACCACCAGGGAAGCCCTCCTCGGGGCCTTTGCACCCTTCCCGTGTTTCAGTAGAGCACTGTTGGGCTGTTGAAGTCACTAGCATCCTGCTCTGAGTGCAGCAGTGTGAAAGGACCTTCAGAAAGCCTCCTGTTCGGGGCCTCAGATCAGATACCACAAAGCCCAGATGAAGAACAGAACCCTGTTCTTCAGAACCCAGCTGGGCCAGGAGGTGGAGGCCTTGGGGGAACTGGAGACTCCTGCCCATCTCAGCGGTCAGCACCAAGTCCCCCCAGGCCGTCTGTGGCCATACGGCCAGGGCTTCCAGTGTTTCAGACGGTGCTGAAACTCAGGGTTCTCGTGCAAGATCTGCCTTTTAGCCATCGTTAACGACTTACAACCTCAGATGAGTCCTGTGTCCTTGTGTTACATGAGGAGGAGATGGAGGCCCAGCGTGGGAGGCCTTAGCCCTTCAGTTAGACCTTCAGCATGCTCACCCATGCTTGGGGTGCCGGATTCCAGGAGTCTTGGCTGAGCACCTACTAGACGCTGAGGGTGGGGAGCAGGGACGCCTGGAGAAGAGCCCCTTTCAGGCCTCCAGATCCCCCTCTGTGTCTGGAAGAGGCAGATCTGAGGGTCTCTGATGGGGAACTATCCACTCTGGCAGCCTGGGCCTCTGGTCCAGAGAGCCTGAGACTTGGATGGACAGGGATGGGGAGGGAGGGTGAGCTGGGTCAGAGGTCAGTCCAGGCCACCCCCTTCTCCTCAGCCAGAGAACATCCTGTGCGTCAACACCACGGGCCATTTGGTGAAGATCATCGACTTTGGCCTGGCACGGAGGTACCACCTTGGGTGGGCGGGGTGCGTGGGGCCAGGGGAAGGTGGGAAGGTGTCTGGGAATGGGCTGGGAGTTGTGCTCTGAGCCTTTGGCCTGACCTCCAGGTATAACCCCAACGAGAAGCTGAAGGTGAATTTTGGGACCCCAGAGTTCCTATCCCCTGAGGTGGTGAATTACGACCAAATCTCCGATAAGACAGACATGTGGAGCCTGGGGGTCATCACCTATATGCTGTGAGTGTTGATGGGGTTGGGGCACATGGGTGGACAGCTGAGGCCAAGATCACTTCCACCTCCCCACTCCCTCAGTCAGAGTTTACTGGGCGTTGGGGGTGCACTCATCATTCCTCTTCTTCACGGTAATCCCGGGAAGCTGGGATGATTATGGCCATTTTACAGATGAGAAGAGTGAGGCTCAGAGAGGGGAAGTGACTTGCCCAAGGTCACCCAGCCAGATTCAAACCCAGGTCTGTCCCACTTGAGAGGCTGGGGGTCTTTTCAGCTCATGGTGCTGCTTCTCAGGATCTGTCACATCCCCGACCCAATCTTACCTCCCTGCCTCCTGCCATCGCCTCCTTCCAGGCTGAGTGGTCTCTCCCCCTTCCTGGGAGACGATGACACAGAGACCCTGAACAACGTTCTATCAAGCAACTGGTACTTTGACGAGGAAACCTTTGAGGCCGTGTCCGACGAGGCCAAAGACTTCGTCTCCAACCTCATCGTCAAGGACCAGCGGTGAGGCTCACCCCCCAGGACATGAACCCCACTTGTGCAAAGTCCAGTGCGCGTGTGTGCGGTGGGGACTGGGCTGGGAGGCCGGCAGGCGTGGTGCCTCCCAGGCCTGCCGCCTCCTCTCACCACGCCACCCACTCTCCACAGGGCCCGGATGAGCGCTGCCCAGTGCCTCGCCCACCCCTGGCTCAACAACCTGGCAGAGAAAGCCAAGCGCTGTAACCGCCGCCTCAAGTCCCAGATCTTGCTTAAGAAATACCTCATGAAGAGGCGCTGGAAGGTACCGTTGGACTGAGGCGGGGAGGAGAGAGGGATACAGGGTGGGAAGGGCGCTGGCCCCAGTAGCCCCGTCTTGGCCGGTTCTGTCTGGAAAACAGAACTGGCTTTTCTCTGTTTGTCCTGGGCTGGCTCCTGCCCTGGGTGGTGGCCCACCACTCACCCCCTCCACCCACCCCCTCCACCCTGGGGAGGGGCATCCTTTTATGGCTTGGGCTTAGGAAAAGGTCTCTGACCCCATCTCAGGCTTCTTCCCTTCATTTCACAAATATTTCTTAACCATCTACCACCTCTGGGCACTGGGGACTGAGCAATGGACAAAGAGAGTAGGATTTCAGTCTTTGTGAACTTACTTTTGTTAGAGGTGGGGAGTTATTAAAAGGAATTAAGGAAGGGCTCTGTTGGCTCAGACAAAGAATCTGCCTGCAATGCAGAAGACCCAGGTTCGATCCCTGAAGATCCCCTGGAGAAGGGAATGGCAACTCACTCCAGTAATCTTGCCTGGAGAATTCCATGGACAGAGGAGCTGGGTGGGCTACAGTCCTTGGGGTCACAAAGAGTCGGACACGACTGAGCGACTAACACTTAAACTTACTAGAGTAAAAGAAGAATGGTCAGGAGTGCTGAGGAGAGGCCTTGCTTCTAAATAGGGTGTCTAGGGAGAGTACTGGAGAAGGAAATGGCAACCCACTCCAGTGTTCTAGCCTGGAGAATCCCAGGGACGGGGGAGCCTGGTGGGCTGCCGTCTATGGGGTTGCACAGAGTCGGACACGACTGAAGCGACTTAGCAGCAGCAGGGAGAGCACACTGAGGAGCCTGTGAACAAAAACCTGAAGGAGATGAGGGCTGAGTCAGGCTGGTATGGAGGGGGAGTGGCCCCAGGCAGTGGGAACAGCGGGAGCAAAGGCCTTCAGGCAGGAGCATGGTTGTGGAGTGTGAGGAACAGGCAGGAGGCCAGTTCCTCTAAGCGAAATAAGCAAGCGGCAGGAGAGGTGTCTGAGAGGATGGGGAGGCGGGGCGTGGAGAGAGCCACGGTGGGGGGTTTTTCTTGGAATGAAATAGGAATCAGTGGACTGCTTCCCAGGTGGGTAGCGCTAGTGGGAAAGAACCTGCCTGCCAACGCAGGAGACGTAAGCGATGCCGGTTCGATCCCTGGGTTGGGAAGATCCCCTGGAGGAGGGCATGGAAACCCACTCCAGTATTCTTGCTTGGAGAATTCCACGGACCGAGGAGCCCAGCGGGCCACAGCCCCTGGAGTCACACAAAGTCGGACACGACTGAGCGACTTAGCGTGCACACACAGACCGCCATGAGGGGAGCGGTACTCAGGTTTGCTGACGGGTCTGTTGAGTGAGGCAGGGCGTCCTGGAGCCTGTGGTGTCACGGCGCCTCCTGTGGCCATTTTGGGCACTGCAGCCTCCCTGGCCAAGGGCCCTCCTGGAATGAAGGGGACCTTGGGAGACACACAGTCTGTCCTACAGCTTTCCCCCTGCCCCGCTGCTGACCGGGACCCCTCTCCCTCATCCCTCAGAAAAACTTCATTGCTGTCAGCGCTGCCAACCGCTTCAAGAAGATCAGCAGCTCGGGGGCACTCATGGCTCTGGGGGTCTGAGCCCCGGGGAGCAGCTGAGGCCTGGACGCAGCTGCGCAGTGGCCAGGGCTGAGGCCACACAGCCCAGAAGGCCGGAGCAGACGGGCCAGATCGCCGGGCAAGGCTGGCCAGGACGAGGCTGCGCCAGGCTGGGAGGCTCGGGGCTCCCACGCCCCCGCGCAGTGACTGCTTCCCCGACGTGAGCCGCCTCAGATGTGGCCTGACTCCATCCTGCTAGCACCTCCCCAGACAGGGCTCTGGCCCCCAGCACAGCCCGGACACCACGGGCCCTGTTGTTCCTGCCTGGCTCCCCTTCTTGGAACTGTTGCTCTGGTGACCCCTGTTTGGCCTCACCTGGGGCATCCCTGACCTGGGCTTGCTCCTAGCTAGAGTGGGAGGGCTGAGGGTCCTGGCGTGTGGGGCTTCTGCAGTTGTGGGTGGGAGGCCTCGGTGGGGCAGGATGGCAGACTGCCGGTTTCTAAGGTGCAGCTGCCCAGGGAGACAGAGCAGGCTTTGTGAAGGAGGGCCTCCGTGTCCCCACCCGCCCGTCTCCCCACTCCCAACAGATAAGGCTTAGCACACACCATCTGGTGCAGGGCCCGGCCCCCGCCCACCTTCCTTGCGACCACCAACATACAGGAACTCTGTGTGAGAGAGAAGACGCCCAGCCCAGGCCTGGGTGGAGGGGGAGGGGAGAGGCCTGGGGGACAGGGGAGACCACCCCCGAGCTTGCCTGAAGGCCAAGCCAGCCTAACCCAGCCACTCCGGCCCCCATTCCAGGGGTCACCCACGGCCTCGGAGGATGGTGTCGGCAGGCCCAGAGGAGTGGGAAGGCTGTCGGGCAGCCCCCAACCTGCTCTCAGCTTGTGCCATGTAAATAAATGTACAGGTTGGAAGTGGCCCCCTCCCTCCATGTGTGTGCACCTGGGTGAGGTCACAGCTGGCCAGCATTCACGGAGCACTGTCGTGGGCCGGTCACTTCAGCAGTGCTTCGAGTATGGTGTGGTGCTTCCTGATGCAGCCTCAGGAGCCAGACTACCCAGTGCTTGATCTGGGCAAGTGGCTGCCCGCTTGGTACCTTAGTGTGCTCATCTGTGAGAGGCCACAGCACCAGCCAACATTTATATGAGACTACTGTGTGTCTGGGCTTCCCAGGTAGCTCAGCTGGTAAAGAATCCACCTGCAATGCAGGTAGACCCCAGTTTGATTCCTGTGTTGGGAAGATCCCCTGGAGAAGGGATAGGCTACCCACTCCAATATTCTTGGGCTTCCCTGGTGGCTCAGACAGCAAAGAATCGGCGTGTAATGCGGGAGACCTGGGTTCGATCCCTGGGTCAGGAAGATCCCCTGGAGGAGGGCATGGCAACCCCCTCCAATATTCTTGCCTGGAGAATCCCCATGGACAGAGGAGCCTGGTGGGCTACAGTCCGTGGGGTCACAAACAGCCGGACACGATTAAGCATAGCACAGCACTGTGTGTCTGGCTCTATTTAAGGGCTTGTATGTCTGTTTACTCATTTATGAGGTTATGAGGTATATATTATTCACATTATAAACAGGGGGGATACTGAGGCTTAGAAGAAGGAACTTGAAGGCTTTTCAACAAGTCAGAAGCTGGGGCTTGAAATGGACTATTCCACCTCCCACAGCAAGGCTCTGCCCACAAGTCCTCCCTGCTTCTCACCAGAACAAGGTGTAAGCAGATAGCAGAGTCTCCAAGTGGAGCCAGGAGTTCTGGCCTGCAGCGATGGGGGTCCCCTGGGAGGCCTAGGGAGCGAGCTGTTCTCCAGTCTCACCCACGGGCCTCAGCCCTCCTCATCCCAAGCCTCTGCTGGAGGGAGCAGCCTAGACGGCAAGAGAGCTTAATGCTAATAGGGTATACAGCCTTTCTGGCTGTGAGGACAATTGAGTCAATTGAGGCCTAAGCTGGGCTTCAGCAGGAATGGCAATAACAGCAGCTCCTATGCACTGAGCTCCAAGGGGGCATGGCCCAGACCCAGCTCTGTGTGTTCAAGTGACTGGTCCCAGCGACCCCGCATGGTGGGCAGCTGTATTACGTTCATTTCTCTTGACGGAGCAGCCAAGCCTCAGGGAGGCGATGCCACTTGCTCAGGGTCACACGGCTAGCCCATGGCAGAGCCAGGGTTTGTACCCAGACAGTCTGGAACCAGAGCCCCCAGTCTGAACCACCACACTATCAGCCTCTGCGAAATCTTGGATGGAGACCTTGACCACTCAGCCTTCCATGAACGCTGGCCAGGAGGGCAAGGCCAGGTCCTCACCCGACCCTGCCCTGTTCCAGCAGATGGGTGCGGAGTTCCCCTGCCTCAGGTGCCACGTGGGACAGGATCGGGGGGGGCTCTGGGCTCTCAGTCTGCTGGGCTTGCACTCGGGGCTGGGGGGGTGGGGCGCCTGGGGGAGCCTGGCCTAGGCTCTTGGTGGGAGATGTGTTATGGCCAGGGACCCTAGGGCCGTGGATCCCTTGCCTGCCTGTCTGCCCGCCACCTGCTAGCTGGGCCAGGCCTGTGGTTTCCTCCGCGTTCTCTCAGCCGTGCTGGCCCCCACCCAGGCTGAGCCTTGGCCACACAGCGTGATGATGAGGAATGAGTCACCACCATAGTGGAGGGATGAGGAAATGAGGTCCAGCCAGCACCGAGATCCAGGGCCGGGATCCAGCTGGGGAAACCAAGGCCAAAATGAGCAGGCTGCTCAGCAGGGACAGGAGAAGCTGGGACTAGAACCCAGGACCCCAGCTCCCAGCACAGGCCTCATTTCCCCCTCTATGAAACAAAGGACAAAGGACAAAGTTTCAGAGGACAGCCTCAGCACCACTGTCCTCTGCCACCCCAAGGGCCATGGTGACAGTCGAGAGATAGGACAGGGGGTCTCAGTCACCATATTTCACAGGTGAGGAGACAGGTTCTGAGAGGGAAACTGATCTGCCTGAGGCCACACAGCGAATGAGCCTGTCCTGGGAAGGAAGCCCACCCAGAGCCGTGGGACAGGGCTGATCACCGCCTCTCCTGCCTCTATTCCCCCCAGGAAACACACCTTGCAAAGCTCTTTTTGATTCATCAGGTGCCTCCTTTGGGTTTCCCCTGCTCCCTGGAGGTAAAGGATATGGACTCGACAATATGGAAACAATGGGGGGGGTTCAGAGAGATTTTGCTCCCCTAGGGCCATAGAGCACACCCAGGAGAAGGCTGGGGTGGCAGTCCTTGGTGTGGGACTGAATCTCTGCCCGTCTGAGGCTGGGATCCAGCCCCATGAGCTTCAGTAGCGCTCCCATCCCCAGCAGCCTTGGAGCTGCCCTGATGGAGGGAGTGGAGCCAGAGCCAGGCCCAAAGCTCAGGGCTGGGGCTGGCGTTCTGCAAGTCCCGGGCAGCAGACCCTGCCCCTTGCTTGGCGTGCCCTGCCCACCCCCCGTGCCAGTGTTGTGGGCTCCCCTGCATAGTGCCCATCACGATGCTGATGCTATAATCTTCTCTGCAAGGAGCTCTGTTGCCCCATGGGGCCAGGGTCACCAGCTGCTCCTGTGCACCATCGCAGGCAAACCCTTCCCCCTCCTGTGGGCTCTGAAGGGTTAACACCCTCAACAGGACAGCTCCTCTGGTCCCAGAGAGCGGAGCGAAGAGCAGCGTTCTCCAAGACTATTTCCTGCCTCTGGGCCTTGGCCAGGCCCACAGTGACCACCCCCATGGGTCTGAGGCCACATCTGGTTTGGATTACTCCAGGGCTGGTGACGCTGCCTTTTCCTGTCGGCATCCAGTGGCCTTGAATTCCACCAGCCACCTTGGACCCAGCAGGGCAGCTGTGGGAAAAGATTCAGCCAGTGACAGCGCCGCCCCGAGGGTATGGAGCGGCCAGGGCTGTGCTAAGGGGTGTGCCCACCTGGACCGAGCATCCGTTCCTGCAACTGCCCCACACCTGTTCCTTCCTTCACTCTAATGGGTGTTATTTACTGAGCACCAGGTACCGTACCAAGTGATTCCCATGTGTGCACTCACTTCATCCCACCCGGTGAGTGTGTATTTCAGCAGTTTAGGGATGAGGAAACTGAGGCACAAGGAGCTGACAGACAAGTGCATGGGTTCCCAGCCAGTACGTAGTAGGGTGAGGATGCAAAGCAGGTGGCCTGACTTCAGACACATCCTATCACTTCACTGCTATTTCTTGAGACCCTTTTCTGGGCCTAGTGTTAAGCCAGAGCCTGGAGATGAATTAGTCATGGCCTTGGTCTTCGGGGAGTTCACAGGCTCTGGAACCCCTGGGGTGGGAGATTGGGGATTGTAGTGAAGCTAGAAGGGCGTAGAAGAAGACACTTACTTCTATTCTCTCCTCTCCAGTGGGAGTGACAGCCAAGCTGAGAGCAAACAAGGAGCAGGCCTTTTCCAGATAGAGTGAGGCGGGTTGTTCTGGGCAGCTCCAAAGACTTGGAACTGAGAACAAGCTAGTCTTGAAGCATCACAGGGGACTTTTGCAGACGAGGAAACAAGAAATAAGTCTGGAGAAGTTGGCAGGAGCCTCAAATGCCAGGCTGAACCCCAGCCTTAGGGAACAATGGAAGGGTTTCAAATGAAAGAGGGACATGATCAGATCTGTGATTTATAAGGATCGCTGCAGTCCGGGACATCACTGATGGGAGAGAGAGACTGGAGGCAAGGAGAGGGCAGGGGGAGGTTGGGGCATGACTGCTTGAGGGGGCTGTAAGAACTGTGGGGACAGGAAGAGGGGGCTGCAGACAGGCAGAATGGAGTTCACGTGGACCTGTGCACCCTCTCTGAGCCTCAGTTTCCTGTCTGTAAAATGGGATGATAGTACCTGCCTCCCGGGGTCAAAGCAAAAGTGACCTGAGATGTACAGATCAAGCACCTGGCCAGGCTGCTGAGTTCATGTGTGTTCCACAACTCTCTCCAGTCCCTACTCTGTTCCAGACACTATTCCAGGTGTAGAGGACAAGCAACCAATAGACAAAAACTCCTGGCCTCATGGAACTTCCTTCCTGGGAGACAGACACTGGGTGGCAATAACGAACTTAGAATGAGTTGGTGGGGTGGGTGGGGGACGTGGTGGTCAGGGAGTCAGTCCTGTGGGTGTTCGTGGAAGACTGGTCCAGGCAGAAGGACGAGCAAGTGCAAAGCCTGTTTGGAGTGAGGGTGGGAGAGAGTGCAAGAGGAACCAAAGCCAGATCATATAGGCCTTTGAGAACTTGGCCTCTGGCTCTGACCAGGAGCCCCTGGAGGATTCTCTGAGATTTAATCCATGGCAAATGGATTTATCCTTTTATCCCCCAGCACACCTTTATTGAGGGCCTGTTACATGCCAGTCAGTGGGTTGGAGAAGTGGATAAAGTGGATAAGGCAGACTGAACCCCTGGCCCCAGAGGCTTATGACACTAAGGCAGAGATATAAGAAAAAGTGAATACATACAGAGATGCATATTTCCACATTACAGTAGGCGCCAGGTGAAGGAAACACATGGGATGCAGAGATGGGGAAAAAATCTAGAGACATCCATTCAAATCAAAGGGTGAGGGAAGGCTTCTCCCAGGAAGTGATATTCAACTTGGCCTCTGGATGCTAAGAAGTCAGCCATGGGGAGTGAGCTTTTTAGGCGGAGGGAACAGCGAGTGCAAAGGCTTAGAGGAATCAGCTGCCTTAACTCACTCGGGAGAGTCAGCCTCCTCTTGGTCTCCCAGAGAGATCAGGGCACCCTGAGGACTGCGGTCTGGAGGAGGCAGCCTTTCCGGGGGTCAAAGGCAGGGTTCTGGCTGACTGTGGGACTAAATGGGCCTCTGGTCTGTTTTTAGCCCAGAACCACTTCCTTTAGCCCCACCAGCTACCTCCTTGAGTCACCACCCAGTTACCAGCAGGGCTGGATAAGGCACCTCGGGGTCCGGACCCTCAGGGACAGTTTTGCCAATGAAAGGGGCGGAGAGGACTGGGCTGAGGGTACAAGGCCCTCCAGCGGGGCTCTTTCATGTTTCGGGAGTTGACGTACCATGTAATGTTAGTTTCAGGCATCCAATTTCATTCATGTTGACTGAATTGTACACATATTGTGCAAGATGAGATTTTCCCATATGCCAGTCCTTGAGAACTGAAATCTTGCTCCATTTTACAGATGAAGAAACTAGTACTCTGAGAGGTGAATCTACTTGTTCAAGGTCACACAGCAAGGAAGTGAAGACGCCAGGAATTGAATCCAAAGCTTCATCTCATAACAATCTCTCCTCTCCCTACACACACACCCCCAACCTCCACAGTAGCTACAGCCTCCCCTGGGCGGTAAACCAGGTTAAGAAGACAAGCCCCCAGAACCCACGTATTTATTTTGCTTAAACACACACATTGCTGCTTGCATGGGCCAGACCCTGTTCAAAGCACTTTGCAAATATTAATTCATGTAATCCTAGCAACAATCCCATGGAGGTAGGCACTGTTAGTAAATCCACATTTTTCAGATGAGGGAAACCCAGAGAGGGGAAGCAACTTGCTCAAGATCACACAGCTGGGAAGGGACAACTGGGACCTGAAGCCAGACAGCTAGGGTCTAGAGCCCTTGCTCTTAGCTGCCGTACCTACTGCCTCTGGCAGCCTGGCCTCTTAGGAGTGATGGGAGGGGATGTTTTGGCCGAGGATTAGATTCCTGGGTTTGTACACTCCCAGTAGGTGGACATGCCAGGCTAGCTGACACAGCCTCTCCCGTCCTCCTCATCACTGTGGTGGCCCCAGAGGGCCCACGCTCTAAGGGAGAGGGTCTCCCCACCCTGGCCCAGGCTCTGTCTGGGGTGTGGGAAGGAGCCTGGAACTCTGGGCAGTGGAATGCTGTAAACCAGGGAAGGAAGCGGGTGGGTGGAGAGGCGAGGGGGAGATAAGATGTGGAGGGTGGAGAAGCAGCTGAGGAAGGCCCAGCCCTGTGGGTGGGGACAGCCTCCCTGGAGGCAGAGAGAGCAGAGACCAAAGGACCAGCAGGTGAAGAACTTCCTGACAGCCCTTCAGAGCTGCCAAACTTGGGTGGGAAGAGGCCAGCTCTGAAGGCACCCCACGTGATACGCACTGCCTGGTGTGGAGGGGATTCAGAAATGGGGCGGGAGACGCCCTTTCAGCTCTGATAGTCCAAGAATCTGAGTTGCTGTGATTAAAGACTCTGGAATATTCTGAAGTACCACTGGTTTTACTGTTTTAGATTTGATTTAGCCTGACTCTACTCAGGCCACTCAGCACCCTTTTGCACTCTGACCTGATAAGAAGGAGTGGAGGTTGGGAGCCCCTCCTGGAGACAGGCCAGCCTCCAGTGTGGAGAATCAGGAGAGTCTCCTGATCCCCTAAGAGCTATACAGTTAAGGCAGCAGAGAGGTACTCCTGCCCTGCTGTGTGGCCTTGGGCACATCACTTACCTTCTCTGGCCTTGGTCTCTCCATCTGTGCTGAGGTGCTTTCTCTGGGCCAGCCCAGCTTAGGGATTCCAAGTCTCTGCTGAGCACGGTCCTTCCCGTCAGGTGGGGGTGGCTAGGCAGGAGCCGGAGGGTGTCTGTTGGTCACGGAAAGTATGTGAGGGCAGGAGGCCCAGTGGGTGGGGTCCCCGGGCTGGGCAGCAGGCAGGCAGAGGGTAATGTGAGACCATGGTGTCTGGTCTTCCTGGTCCAGCGCCTCTGGGAGGGGATCCCTTCCAGTTTGTCCCCCAGGTCAGCCCCACCCTGGGATTTGGGTTCAAAGAGTCAGGCTGTGCCTTCCTGACTGCAACCCCCTCATCGGGCAAAAGGAATGAAATCGGGGCCTGGAGAGATGGGCGCCGGTCCAGGCTCACATGGCAAGTCCAAGGCAGGCGCTGAGCCCAGGGTCCTGCTTAGGCACTGGGGCTGAGGGGCCCATCTTCACTTCTGGACTCTTTGAGGAGACCTGAGAGGGACATGGAGAGGGCTTGCCCAGCTCTGGGTGTGGATGACCCCTTTGCCTGTTCCCCTACCACAAATCGGGGGCAGGGGGTGCAGCTTCTTCTCCACAAGCCCCCACCCCAGTCAGATACTAAACCTCCTCCAGGGGTGGGTGGAGCAGGATGCTGAGGCTTCAGCTCTCCTCCTGTTGGGCCGGCCTCCCCATCCTCTTACTGGCTCCAGGACACAGGCTGGGAAGGGACTGGGGTCACCAGGCATCCACAGGAATGCACCACAGGGAACAGCGCCGGCAGCGGCCTCTTTCTCTGATCCAGCTGAGATAGGACCCCTGCCCCATGAATCTGTCTCTGTCTCCGAGCATCTCTCTGTCTCCTCTCTCTCACACACACACCCTGAGTCGTGCTGACCCACACAGGCACACCCTGTGGTGTGAACCTCTCCTCGCCCTGCCCTGCACTCGTGGGGCTCCATCTTGTCCCCTTTCAGCCACAAGGCCACCCAAATGGGACACGACGTCCCCCCGCTGCTCCATGGGTTCCAGGCTGTGGTCCGGCACACACGGTGGGGAGGGTCCCCAAACTGGCCAGGCATTTTTCCACCCCCTTCTGGCCGCACTGAGCCTCCCACCCTGCAGGTCCCCCCTCCACCCCAGCTCTGGAGTCTGTGGGAACCAGACAGCTGGGGCCGTCCAGCCGGGCTCGCTTCCTCCCAGGCCTCAGGGGACTGGCTGAGGGAGGAGGGAGCCGCAGACTGAAGCCAGCGTGGCTGCCTGCCCGAGAGGGGGGTTTCTGGAGGGAACTGGGCTGCCTGACTGATGAAGGGGTCTCTAGCCTCCTGGGTATCATCTCGTGGGACCCAAGAGCCTCCAGCAAAGAATCCTTGGCTCCTGTCTTCTCTCCCTACACCCATGATCCAGACGGGGGACTGAGGTCCCGGAAGAAAGCCATCTGCTTCAGCAAGCCTGGTATTGGAAGGTGTGGGAACAGTGAGGTTTCAGGTCCCTAAGTCTGTTCCTCTGATGGGGGACCTGAATATACCCACTTCTCCTGCTTCTACCCAAGGGGCAGCTGAAGAAGGTCAAAGGTCAGGGCTCAGCCTCTTCTGAGCTGTACCCTGGATAGCCACCCCCCCCCACCAAGAGGGAAATGTTTTCTTAAAGAGACACCAGGAGACTTCAGAGAGCTGTTGGCTCAGGGAGGTCTCCCAGTCACGTGGGAAATCCAGACAAGGGAAGTGTGCCTGCCTTTTGAGCCTTGGGCTCCCTGTCTGTGTTAGGGGTGAGGGGTGGCTTTTTAGCCCTGGCACGCCAGGCTTCAAAAAATGTCCCCCTCCCTCTGAGGGGGTCACCCTATGTGCCACCCTACAGCCTCACTCAAACTGCAAGTTAGGGTTGGTTGTTGGGGGGTGGGGGTGGAGGGCGGGTAGAGCCACACAGACCTGGTTTGGATTTCTTCTCTGCCACTCATTTGCCATTTGGAGCCGGAGCTAGTGAGCCCCGAATTCTTTGAGCCTCAGTTTCCACCACTGTAAAATGGGGATAACATTCTGTACCACACACATATATATGAGAAGATATATATGAGCCCAGGACAGGATAAATACCACAAATGGTCACAGGTATTGTGGCTGCTCATCATGAGGGAGCCGAGTCACAGAGTTTGGGGCTGGAGGGTCAACCCCTCAGTGCCGCCCAGCCCCAACCCTGCTGGGCATCTCTCCTGACTGGATCCCTCCTCCCTCTCTCTCCCACTTCCTGCTCCCCCTTCCTCTGCCTTCCTGGGAAACCTCCTGAGAAAGTCCCCAGCAGTAGAGAGCCTCATGTGGGACATTTCTATCTGGGGTCCCTTGCCCCTGCCATTTAACCCCACAACCACACCCACTCCACATGGAACCAGGCGTCCTGGTATTCAGCTGCCAACCATCCAGCAGACTGACCCTCATCATCACACTGGCTTTATTGGCCCTGAGAGCCACAGAGTAAATCCCCAGGGGGCCCTGCTTCCCCTCACCCCCAAGTCTGTCCAGAGGCCCTAGGGCTGGCTGAGTGTTCACCGCTGCAATCTTGGCTTCCTGTCCCAGATGTCGTGGGCTTGCCAGGCCCGCGTCCTTTGAGAGCTCCCCAGATCCCAGAGTCAGGCTCAACCTGGAGGGCGTAGTTGGCAGGGGCTATGCAGGGACGGCCTGAGGCCGGCTGGCCTTCACTCAAAGAAGAACATTCCTGGCGTCCGGTACAGGCAGGGGGTCAGCCCCAATGGGTAGCTGGAGCTTCCCTGGACAGGGAAGCTGCCTGCAACCCAGGGTTCCTTGGGGTCAGCTGGCAGGGGCAGCGGGGCCCGGAGGGAGGCTGGAGGGGTGGATGGTACAGGGGAGGGGGCTGCTGAGGCCAAGAGGTGCTCGAGTCCTGGGTCAGTCCCCATGCAGAAATTCAGCGCCTGCAGCCGGCACTGGTAGCTGCTTCCAATGGTGGCCTCGGGGGTCAAGATGGGTGCAGGGGCCTTGCTAAACCCCTCAGCCTCAGAGAAGCTGGTGGGAAAGCCAAAAGCAGGGCACGAGGAAGACGAGGTGGCCACAGGGAGCTCCCCTGGGCCTGCAGCCTTGGGCGTGGGGATCTCCTTGGCCTCTGAGGGTGTCTGAGGTCTGGCATCAGTGGTGGCCGGGCACATGCTGGCTGGCAAGGCCCCCATCAGACCCCCATAGCTTAGGCCCTTGGGTTCCAGTGGCTCCGGTGGGAATGGGCACTGTCTGCTAGCTGCGACGTCGGGGGCTCCTGGGTCCTGGCTGGTGGCTCGGAGGGGTCCACGGCGTGCTTTGGTGGGGCCCTTGGCGCCCTCGGCACCTGCCCGTCGGGTGAAGCGCCGGCGGCGGCGCAGAAAGCTGCCATGCTCGAACATGTCATGGCAGTCGGGGTCCAGCGTCCAGTAGCTGCCCTTGCCCGGCTTGCGGTCATCGCGGGGCACCTTGACAAAGCACTCGTTGAGTGACAGGTTGTGGCGGATGCTGTTCTGCCATCCCGGCCGGTTGTGGCGGTAGAAGGCGAAGCGGCCCATGATATAGCGGTAGATGCCGCTGAGTGTGGCCCGCTGCCCTGGAGAGTTCTGGATGGCCATGGCGATCAGGGCGATGTAGCTGTAAGGAGGCTTGGTGGGCTCGGCCGCAGGGGCCAGGGGCCCGGGTGGGGGCGGCTGCTGCATGCTGGCCGGGCTGGCCGGGCTGCCGGAACCGCAGAGGCCAGGCACGATGTCCAGGGCTGGTGTCCGGCACAGCCTGCCCAGGCTGGTTAAAAGGCCCACTGGCCCAGCCTCCCAGCCTGGAAAGGCAAAAAGGGGTGGGCCCGCCAGGCTGCCCTCCCTTCCTCCCTCGCTCCCCTCCCCCCAGGCCCAAGAGGGGCGGGCAGGAGAGGCCAGGATTGGGAAGTTGTGAGCAGCTGCCCAGGGTGAGGAGACACAGGAGGGAAGGGACTGAGACCCTCAGCCCAAGTGTGCCGGCTGGTGGTGGTGGTGGAGGATGGACGGGATGTGCACCTGGGCGAGACAGAGACAGAAACCAAAAGAGATCCAGGCAGAGATAGAATGAAGAAAGGCAGGACAGAGAGGAAGAGAGGCGGGGACATAATAAGAGGGAGACAGGAACACGCAGAGGAGACAGGCAGAGACAAGAGACAGCCAGTAGACAGCGAAAGGGGAGACACTGAGAGCCAGCCCCATACACGTGCGCACGTGCGCAGAGCACAGAAAAGGAATCACTGAACAAGAGAGAGAGATCCACAAAGATAGGACGAGGGAGACACACACACACTCTCTCAGGAGAGAGGGGAGGTAGGATCTGTGGCTCAAGCACTGGGCGCTTTGTGAGAAGAGCCTCAGGGGCCTCTTGAATCCCCACCTCTGGTTTCCTCGTTCTCCTTTCCTCCTCCTCCCAGGCCCGTGATTCTCTTTCTCCTCCCCGCAGTGCAGAGCACTCGGGGTCACACTGTTCCCTGCCCTTCTAGCACGGGGGTCTGCAAGAGGTGGGGCATCTAGGGTAGTTATGAGAGCCAGCCCAAACCTGGCTTGCTGGGCGCTGGCGCCCTCTAGTGACTAGTATGGGGAGGACAGACCTCAGGCCAGAGACCTCCCCCTTCCCAGAGGCTCTCAACCAATTCTCTGGCTGAGCCTGTTTCCCATCTCTAAAATGGAGCTGATGACTCTGCAGTTGTCCAGGCTGTGGTAAAGCTTACACAGAATCCAGTGCCCTTTTAGAGTTCTGGCACCGAGTAAGGGTTTGGGCATGACGAGGACTGTCACCTTGAGCTGAGTTTCTCCGATAGATGCAGGCTTAGGCTGGGGGTACAGCGAAGCCCAGGACAGTCAAGGCTTCGGAAGGATGAAGCAACCTCCACCGTGCTCTCCCAGCCCCAAGCAAACCAAGTCAGCCGGCACCTCCTGTGTGCCACTGACATGCTAGGCCAGCTCCCCTCCCCTCTCGACAGTTGCTTCTCAGACCAACTCTGCTCCAGAGGCCCTCAGAGTAGATGAGGAATCTGAGGCTCAGAGAAGTTAAGTGACTTGCCTGAGGTGGCACAACTAGTGAGAGACCAAAGCTGTGATTTCAACTCAGAAGTCTGGACCTCCTTAATACTACTCCTTCTGTGAGGGGCAGGGGTAGAGGACAGTTACCGGGCCACCACTGGAAAACAGGTTTGTGACCCCCAAGAGAATAGGGACCATGTTCTGTTCTATCCTCGGTGTGCAGCATTTGCCTGAAACAGAGTAGGTGCTCAATAAACACTTGTAGAATGAATTTTAAAAATAGTGATTTGACTGACTTCTGTCCTTTGTGGAGTCACACAGTTTCTCCTCTGTAAAAGTGGCTTATTTATCACTGAAAAATTTATTACATTGCCATCTGTAAGAGAACTCCCATAAATAAAGTCAGAAATCAGAAAAGGTAAAAGGTCTGATATCTGGGGTAGAAAACAGTGTCTTTAGTGACAAGGCAGGGTCACTGCCTTTATGGTGGAGGGGGTTCCCTCTCAATTCTCACAGACTCCCTACAACTCACATTTTGCAAACATTGGTGGGGCTTGGGGATGGGGTGGACTCCTGGCTCCCACTTAGGTTCCTATCCTAGGCCTGCCTCAGTTTCTCCAAAGTCAGTATCTACAGGCGGCGGTTTAGTGGTTAGCATTCAAAGCTCCAAGTTCAGGTCAAGTCCTCTGTTTTGGGAGCCCCAACTCCCACTACTTCTTACTCCCTCCAAAGAAGAGAGACTTGTGGCAGGTGGAAGGAGGGTCTGGAAACTCAGAACCCCTCAGAAGTGGGACGGTTCTGTTACTGGTTGGGCTTCAGTCTAAACCATACCGAGGGTCTAATTATTAGTAAACTCAGCCACTCTCACTTTTTTTTTTTTTTTGGCCAGGCTGTGGGGCTTGTAGGATCTTAGTTCCCTGACAAGGGATCCCTCCAACCTGGGCCCCCAGCAGTGGAAGTGCAGAGTCCTAACCACTGGAGCGCCAAGGAACTCCCAGTAAACTCAGCTTTAAGCAAATTTTATAACGGAACAACTGCAGTTAGAGTCTGCTTTAGGTAAACCAGTGTAGACATGTCCGACTCTTAACAAAAAGATCCAGCCTTGTTTCTGTCCTAATTGTTATTTCCGGAGCCTCAGGGTTGAGTTTGATATACAAGCCTGATGCCTGAGGTCCAGCTGTCTATCTCTGCGCCTGGTTCCCAGGCTCCAGCTTGGTGGCTGAGTGGTTGAAGGCCATGACTGGCTTCCACTGTCCCAACCTACCTTAAATCCCCTGGCTCAGTTGGGGCAGGACTAGGGTGGGATCTATACCCTGTGGCGAGTTGCTTTAGTGGGTATGGTAGGAGGAAGAAGCCGCTTAGGGCTGACTCAGCTGTGTCAGAGGGTGATTGATGCTGTCGGGGATGCTAGGCTGGGAACCTGCCACCCGGGCACCTGGCCATGGATCTTCGAGTGCAGAAGGAGCTCCCTGGCGAAGACTGGCTCCACCTGCGGGGTGGGAGTGAGGTGGAGGAATGAGCCAACCTTCTCCTAAACCACCCACTTTGTTGGGGGGTGGGGAGTGACAACCCATCTCCACATGCATTTTCACACAGGAGGTCTTCCAGATCAGAGGTCATATGGCAGGTCAGGGGCAGAGCTGGGACTGGAGGGAGCAGTGAGAGGCTATTTAGAGGGGCTGGGTGAGGGGTGGTTCTCCGCTGGTGTAGAAAGTGACTCACATGGGCCATAATGAGCCGATCCTCGGGCTGGTCCGGGGGCCCCGGGTACTCCTCGCCAAAGCACAGCCGGATCTGGTATTCGGGCTCCGGGCGACCATCCTGTAGGTGGGCTCGCAGTTCTACGGGCACCGAGATGGTGGGGTCTAGGGTGGGGGGATCCCATCTGATGCCCACCTTGCGCTCATATCTCCTGACCGTGTCCTGTAAATCCACATCCCCCACGTGCCCAGGCCCACTTCCACATGCCTATGCCTGTCTCATGTCTCACTTCTAATTCTCAGGCCCTGTGCCTCGTGCCCTAGGCTCACTATCATGCCCACTGCCACTCACCTATGCCTATCTTGTGCCCAGTGCCCACCTTAATGCTTAATGCCCTAAGA
This sequence comes from Oryx dammah, assembly GCF_014754425.2. Classification (NCBI taxonomy): domain Eukaryota; kingdom Metazoa; phylum Chordata; class Mammalia; order Artiodactyla; family Bovidae; genus Oryx; species Oryx dammah. The sequence goes on along the minus strand of NW_024070194.1, from coordinate 21,952,930 downwards.
CAACACGTGCCCAAGTCCTAGGCTTCTGTCCCACACTCAGTGCCCGAAGCCTGCCACAAGCCTACACCTCCACCTCCTACAGGCCCGTGTCCGTATTCGTTCCCACTCTCGGTGTTTCCGTGTCACGTCCTTTGTTTCCAGGTCCATCCCAGGCCCAGAATTCTCAAACCCGTGGCCCGGCTGTCGCGCTCTTACCCGCGAGGAAGCGGCGCGTGTCGAGCAGCTGGCAGGTGCGCTCGCGCTCCAGTTTGTTGGGCCGCGCGCGGTGCGGGGCAAGCGGGCCGCGCCAGTACACCCGGCCCTGGCAGAGGCGCTTGGCGAAGACGCCCTCGGGCGCCACCCACAGCAGCACGCCGCGCTCCAGGTGGGGCAGCAGGCGCCGCAGCACGTGGGCGCTGGCCGGCGGCTCCGGGAAGCGAACCTGCGCGACCCTCGGCGGCGGCCCCAGCAGTCGCTCGGCGGCCGCGGTGGCCGCGCGCGGGCTCAGGCTGCAGCCCTCGGCCGCCAGCGCTGTGGCTTCACGCACCAGCTCCGCGCGGTAGAAGAGCCGCACGTGCAGCCAGCAATCTGCGGGAAAGGGAGCGGGCGCGCCCGGCGTTGGCGGCGCCGGCTTCCCCTCCATCCACACAACCGGGCAGGGGACCCAGCAGTCCTCCCGGCCCCCACCTCAGGAGTTTCTGACACTCTCTCCCGTTAAGTGATAATAATTCTAGCAATAGCGGTGGTGGTAGTATATAACTGCAGCTTCCAGTATAACTACTTTGAACGGATACATACTTCTAACTACCAGGATGGAACTGGTAGTTGAGCTTCAAAATCAGAGTTTGGAGCCATCAGTACAATGAGGGCGTGATACTGCTGCCCTCCTAGCCCCAGTTTCTGGAATTCTAGGAGCTTCTTCCCAGCAAGGATTTTAGTGCTGGAAGAAATAATAATAATAGCAACAACAATAAAACAGCAGCCTCCAGTTAGCAATATGCTCAGTGGTTAGGGCTGTGGGCTCTGTAGCCAGGCCCTTGGATTCTAATCTCTCGCTGCCACTTACGAACTGTGGCCTCTTAGTAACTTTCACAAGGTTACTGTGTGGCTTTGGGCAGGGTTCTTAATCTCTGTGTCTGGCTTCTGCATCTGTAAAATGCCAGGAATGGCAGTATCTATCTCACAGGGCTGTGGGGAGACTTAGAAGGATGCCTGGCATAAGCTAAGCCCTCAACAAATGTTCGCTCTTGTTATCTGGAGTCTGTATGGGTGCTTTGGGTGGGAGACAAAGGCTATTTGGCGTCAATCCTGGGCCTTCCCCAGTTCTGCACAGTGGTCAGAGGAGAGGGCCTTCCAGTTCTTTACCAGGATTGCTGAAATCCTCAGAGGGCAAAGGGCTCCAGGGGTGAACGGGATTCTGTGCCTGGTAGCCTGGGGAAAGAGAAAAAGCAATAAGGCATTGTCTCACCCTGGGTGCCTTTACCCTTACAACAAGGTCACAGAAGAGGCCAGGGAGGAGGCAGGGTTGGGTGAGGAGACCCAGTCCTTACTGTGGTCAGCCAAAGGGCTTGGGAGCAGGAAGTCCTGCTGGGCTAGCCTGGAGGGCTGCTCCTTGTCTTTATCCTCTGTGACTAATCCGGATGCATCCTGAGCATTGGGAGGAAGGGTGGTAAGGGTGGGAGATGAGACCTGTGGGACACAGGAGTTCCCAGACAGTCTGCACTGGGGCAGATGGAGGTCTGGGCAGAATGGAGGGCAGCTGGGGTTAATAGGCACTTTGAGGTTTCAGAGCTGAAGATTCTTTTTCCCCACAGAGGTAAACAGAGAGTTGATGGGGTTTTTGGAGATGATGGGGTCAGAGATGAAATTCATTGTGGTAGGGAGAGAAGTGCTAGGAGTGAATTAGGAGATGGGGGGACAGAGCGATGGATGGAATGGTGCCCGGGGGACAGTGGAATGAACCAGGCTAACAGGGTGATGGGGATGGAGCAATGGACCGTAGATGAAGGAGGAGACATGTCGGGGTGGAGTAAGAGCCACGCAGACAATGATGGAGACAGAGATGATGGGAGATGATAGAGAGCTAGAGGTGATGAAGGTGAAGAGAATACAATGATGGAACTGGATTTAGTGGCATGAGTGGGGACACACTGATAGACCCAGTGATAACAGGGGAGAGGGGGTGAAACGGGAGAGAATAGGACTGATGCACATGAGGGATGGAGGTGAAGGTGATGGAGACAATGGGACAGAGATGGAGGAGTTAAGGAGAACAGAATGAAGGAGCTGAAAGTGATAGCAGAGACGGAGTAGAGGTAGGAAGTAGAGCTGATAGAGGGATGGGGACAATGATGGCCAAGACCTGATGGAGAGGACGAGGTGATGCACTGGAGATTGTAGAGGGGTGGCATGGGTGTGAGGTGACTGGGTTGGCAAGGCTGCAGAGGCTAGAAGGACATGCTGACCTGCTCTTCTGTCCTGCAGGCTGGCTCTGTCACTCCTCCAGGGGGCTTCTGCTGGCTCTGAAGAATGCCCTCCTCTCTACTGGGAGCACAAGCCTTGGTAACTGGACGGAGCAAGAAACAGTCTGTGGTTTCATGGGCCCCAAGGTGAATCCCTTCAACCTTGTCTGAGATGATCCCAGCTCACTGCATGATCTCAGGCAAGGCTCACCTCTCTCTGGGCCTCAGTTTCCTCTTTTTGGAATGGGGAGATAAACTTTAAGCATCCTTCTATGTTTACCAGCCCATGATTTTAAGCTCAGTAAGTTCACTCTTTCCCATTTTACAGATGGGCAAGGTGGAGTCCTTATTGCCTAGAGAGCCATTCTAAGCTTCTACCTCCAGGGGGCAGTATGGTACCTGGGTCGTGGGCACCATCAGACAGGAGCCTGTAGACCTTATAGGGGTTGGAGATGTCCAGCTGGCTGCGCTCAGGTACTTCACAGAAGTCAGCACTCTTGTTGAGGGCACAGCGGAGCCGTGTCTTCCAGGTAGAGGGATCCTCCTTGTCAATGCCCTCTAGGTGCTTGCCCTTGTATATGGCCCAGGCCTGGGGATAAGCAGGGGAATTGGGGAGGAATGACCTGGGAGACAGGGCTGGTGCCAGGCAAAGGGATGAGGACTGCCTTGGTTCCCACCCTTCTCTCTCTTTCTCTGCCCCTAGGCTCCTCTGTTTCTCCCTCCCTCCATCCAACACTTATTTCTTGAGCTCCTGCTCCTTGAGTAAGCTCAAGTTATAGACTGAAGGGGGAACAAGATAGACATCCCTGTTCTCAAGGAATGCAAGTCTAATGGGAGAAGGCAGCTGCCAACAGCTGAAAAGAAATAATTATATTCCAAATTATGGATCGTGAGAAATAAAAAAATAAATAATACAATGGGACAGAAAATGATGGCAGTGACCTGCTAGCTGCTGTTAAGTCGCTTCAGTCATGTCTGACTCTGTGCGACCCCATAGACGGCAGCCCACCAGGCTCCCCCGTCCCTGGGATTCTCCAGGCAAGAACACTGGAGTGGGTTGCCATTTCCTTCTCCAATGCATGAAAGTGAAATGTGAAAGTGAAGTCGCTCAGTCATGTCCGACTCTTAGCGACCCCACGGACTGCAGCCCACCAGGCCCCTCCACCCATGGGATTTTCCAGGCAAGAGTGCCGGAGTGGGGTGCCATTGCCTTCTCTGGACCTGCTACCTGGAGAGCCATAAATGAAATCCGCATCTACTGCACCATACAAAGTGGACTCTGTGTGACCAAAAAAACAAAAGTAAGGTGAAACCATAAACCTAATAGGAGATTATATAGGAAGAAATCTTCTAGGGGGAAGAGAATGTTTCTTAAAATTTTGAGGGCATGAACCATAGGCAAAAAATTTGTAAAGTCTGAAATCAGCAAGGGGCTAAGATCTAGAACATATGGGAACTCCTGCAAATCAAGAAGAAACAGAGAACAACCCCAAAAGAAAAAAAAATCTTATCAAAGGACATCAATGGGTGGTTTACAGAAGAGGAAACCAGTAGCCCAAGAGCATAGGAGAAGCTGTTGTGACTCATTAGTGCCACAGAAGTGCAGATAAAAGTATGAGATATCACCTGTAAGCTTACAAAATTTAGCCAGTTGGCTAAGCCAGCTGGCTGGGATGTGGACACTGTTAGTGGAATGGGGGCAGAGTTTCTGGAGGGTACTTAGGCATGCCTAGTCCAGTTAAGTATAAGTATAGCCTGTGACCAGAAATTTCAGTTCCCAAGGAATTCTCACAGAAGCTCATGAAGGGACCAGATTCACTGCAGTTATTTGTGGTCCGGAAAGCAAATTTGGGAAAGTAGATGGTTTTGTGTGTGTGTGTAATAGATACCCACTATAGAGTCTGTACAGCATCTAGAAACAAATTAGATGGACAGAGAACAAGAATAGATCTTCAGAGCTGACCCTGAGTGAAATCAAAGTAAGATACAGAATGAGACCTACAACACAAAATGATGTACCTAAGATAAGAACACACACGAAACAGCAATGCCCGCTTTGCAAGAACACGTATAAACCAAAGACACTCATTAAACACATTAGAATGACTGCTATGGTTGTCGTTTGCTGTTCAGAGGCTCAGTCGTGTCTGACGCTTGCGACCCCATGCACTGTAGCCCGCCAGGCTCCTCTGTCTATGAGACTCCCCAGGCAAGAATACTGGAGTGGGTTGCCATTTCCTTCTCCAGAGGATCTTCCTGACTCAGGGACTGAACCTCTGCCTCCTACTTGGCACTTGGGAAGCCCAACTATTATGGTAGAGGGACTAAATAAATAAAAAATAGGAGGGACTGCTTTAGAGAGGGTTATCAGAAAAGGCTTCTTGGAGGAAGTGGCATTTGGGCTGAAGCCTGATTGAAAAGAAGGAAGGAGTCTGACGAAGAACTGGAGGAAGGCTGTTCTAGGTAGAAAGAACAGCGAGGGCCAAGGTCATGGGGGTGAGCTAGATTTCAAGGAAGGCCAGTGTGGAGCAGAGTAGTCAAAGGGGAAGACAAGAGATGTCTTGCTTGAATTGATCACATTCAGGAATCAGTGGTGGATTGGAGGGGGGAGTGATTTAACTGATAATTCGCACTCAGTTATTGCTCTTGGAGATCCCAGGCTTACTGGGACACCAGACAAAAGCCACATTTCCCATGCTGGTGTCTCTTGCCAGTGGTGAGACCTTTAAGGCTTGATTTTGCTGTCTGTAAACTGTGCTAATAATACCTAACCTCACATGGTTGTGGCAGGTGTAAGATGAGTGGTCTGTGTAAGATGCTTAGCACAGCACCTGGCACACAGTCCGTGCTTGTTTACTGCAGAACTTGTTCATTGTATTCATGATGCTCTAACTCAAAGGTAACCTGGGCTGAAGGCTCAGGGTGCTATCAGCAAGCTGAGAGAGGGATCTTTGGGAACATTGCTGTGCCCCCCAAGCACATAGAGTGGCGGCTGGCACACAAGAGATGCTCAGTAAATATTTGTGGGATGGACTGAATTTGGCCTTAAAGGATGAGTAGGAAATTTGCCAGGTGAAGTGATATTCTTGGCTTGAGCAAAAGTGCGGCATGAGGCACGCAGGGGACAGTGAGCAGCCTGGTATGACGAGCTGATATGTGTATGTAAGGGTATGTATATAGTTGATTCTCATTACTCATGGTAGTCGTGTTTCATAAAATTTACAGAAACACTGAGTAAGGGAACACTGAACTATCGCTCCTAAAGGAAATACAAGGCTAAGTCCTTGTCAGCCTCTGGTACATCAACTGGTCAATACATCCTGTTTATCAACTAGTCAATACATAACCTTGTTTTATGTGTGTTTCTGTTGAAGGACACCTTATTGAATATAAACTGTTGATTCATTAACAGTGAACTGATGGGCAACAACACTATAACTCACATCTGAAAGGAACTTACCTTATACAGGTATTTTCTCCGAAAGGCACATCACAGCCTTCCTGTGTCAGGAGTCCTAACAAAGCTTCAGCACTGTGTGGGCTTGGGGGTCATTTTAGACAGTGAAATCACCAACAGAAAGCACAAAAAGTATCAAAAATGTGGCACTAAAGATTGTCTCTGAAAGGATACCTGTGAAAGGACAATAGAAGAGCTGAAACTAGGGCTGTCACCTTGTTCAGCCTCTGCTGGAAGTGTGCATATTGGTGACCCAGTTTTTTTTTTTTTTCCATTCTGTGAATGACTGCAGAAGTGCCTTGAATATCAATTGGGGGATTATACATAATTTCAGCAAGCAAGAGAATTTGTCAATATGCAATCTGTGAAGAATGAGGATCTACTGTATGTGTTGGGGGAAAGGAAAAGAGGAATTAAGGAAGACGACAGACTGAAGTTGGATTATGAAGGCCAAGCATTATCCTGTGGGCTCTGAGGTGCCAGGAGGGCATGAAGCCAGGGGGTCACATGTATGTGTCTAGTGGGTTGAAGGATGGGTCAAAGCACCCCCAAAGAGGGACAGGGAGGGCCAGTCCACAGAATCTCCCACTTCTGAACAGCACATAGCCTTAAGGTACAGGCCAGGTAACCACCTGTTCGACACTTAATGAGTTCCTTCCGTGGGCCAGGCATTGTGCTCCGGGTCCCTACCCACGGGCAGCTGGAGGAGGCAGAGTCATACAAGGCATTTATAATTCATAGGGAAAGTTGTTCAATGGAGGAAGCAGAAGGGATCAGGGCTGACTTGGAGAAGCACTGAGAGCTTCCTCAATGCTTTAAACAAATGAATACATCAGGGGAGGCTTGTCTTCAGTAGGGGATGTTTATGCTGAGCATGATGGGATTTGGCTGGTAAAGGTGGAGAGGGTGTTCCAGGCAGGGGGAACGGAATGTACAAAGGTCTCCCAGTGAGAGACACAGGAACCGTTTGGAAAGTGAAAGAACTATCTGGCTGGGTCTGAAGTTGGGGAGGGAGAAGGGAGAGGTGGACAGAGGCCAGAGAGGAGCAGTTTGTGCAGGGCTCTGAGGTCCTGGTAAGGAGTCGGGACTTAATTACAGGAGCAACAGGGAGCCATGGAAGGAATCTGAGGAGGGGAGTGCAGAGGCAAGATTTACATTTAGAGTGATCCCTCTGGAGGACAGAGGGGAGAGCCAAGGGACGGGAAAGCAGGGCACTCAGTTGTCCTGGTGAGAGATGGAGGGAATGCATCCAAGTAGATGGCTGAAAGAGCAGTTCTGCAGAAAGAGCCAAACATCTTGGTAATGGGTTAGAATGAGATTGGAAGAGAGGGGAGCAGCCAGGGTTCAGGTGCCTGGTTCTGCAGTCTGGGTGGCGAGTGATGCCATCTCCCATTTTGAAAAACAATTTTGCAGCGGGGAGCTGACAAGTGTGGTACTGAGGAGGTGCTGAGTTTGAGAGGTCTGGGAGTGCTGGACTAGCAGGCTTGGGGCTTGGAGGGGAGGCTGGGAAACCCTGGGCTCCACGCTGAGGCTGTGTAAGGAGAGTGGGGCACAAGGAGGGAGGCCCAGGAGGGAGTGCTGTTAACACTGAAAGAGGAGGAGAGGGGATGGAGGCTGAGAAGCAGGGGCCCGGAAGGCAGGAGGAGAACAGGTCAGGGTGGGAGTCGAGTGGGCACACAGAGATCCTGGGAACCAAGTGAGACTGTTTCAAGGAGGAGGAGGCAACCACTAGATGTAGACCAACTGAGGCGGGGGAGGGGGTGTCTAAGAAGATGATAGCAATGGCATTCTTAGAGACAATTAGCGACATCAGCAGGAGAAAGAGAAGCCAGACTGTGGGGAGAGGAGGAGCTGAGGAGCTATGAGTGAGGGAGTTGCTGACCAGAAGGCCCTTTCTAGATGCTTTTATACCCTGTGAAAGTAGAGGGGAGACCAGAGAAGCAGGAGCTGGAGGTAGCTGTGGTGTTTGGGATGGTGGCGGTAGTCTGGGATGTGGCTGGTTGCTTATTGCTCATGGAAGAGATCCGAGTTAAAACCTTGATGGGAAAGAGACAGTTTGAGAGGAAGTTAATGGTGACTGAAGAAAAGGCATTCCTGGAGGAGGTCCCTGAGAAGAGCTGGTGTTGGGAAGCACAGAAAATGTCCCGAAGTTGCTGGGGTTAACAGTTTAGGGGTGGGAAGTGGAGGGAATTTCCATCTGTGGCAGTGGTATCTAATTTCCCCAGGAAGAGGGTGAAGTACCCTAGCGGGTGAGGACAGTGCAAGTCATGCAGCCCTTGGCTAATTCTCTTTTAAGAGGGTGGGCTTCCCAGGTGGTGCTAGTGGTAAAGAACCCTCCTGTCAATGCAGGAGACATGAGACTCCTGCATTGATCCCTGGGTCTGGGAAGATCCCCTGGAGGAGGGCATGGCAACCCACTCCAGTATTCTTGCCTGGAGAATCCCATGGACAGAGGAGCCTGGTGGGCTACAGTCCATGAGGTGACGAAGAGTTGGACACAACTGAAGCGACATAGCAGGCACCCACAGGAGGGTCTCCCATATGTAGAAAACATTATCATCAACCTAGAGACAGCCGAGGTTAAGGGCTGAGCGAGTGGCCCGAGATAACAGCGCATCAGGTCGCCCCAGGCGCTGGGACCGTGTGCATACAGAGCCCTCCGGGAACCAGACTTGGGACCCCCGCCCCCACTCCCTTACCCTGAAGAGCGCAGCGTCCTGCCGCACCTGGTAACCCTGCTTGGCTGCGTGCTTCCAGGGGATGCGGAAGAGGGTCTTGCCTGCGTCCTCCCAGCGCAGCCCCGCATAGCGCCCGCTCTCGATCTGCGCCACCAGCCATTCTCGGAGGCGCAGGGGACCCCCGGCCCCCGCCATGGGTCGCTTGCTGTCGGAGACCTTCCCTTCGTCCCTCCGCCAGGGGTCGCCGGCCATAGGGGAACGCAGTGATCCGGGAACCAGGTCTGGGGCGCGCGGGTCACCGAACCCCAGGGCGACCGGGGATCGCGCTCCGGGGCCACCTGGACAGCGCGGAGGCGGCGAAAGCGAAAGTCTGGGTCGGAAGTTTCGCTTTCCTTTCTGCTCCCTGGAGGCCCTTTCGCCCCACCCTGTGTCGCCTGGCCTGGAGGGCATCAGTCCTCACACAGCGGGCAGCCTGAAGTACCGTGAGAGGCCAAGACCCACTGGAGGGTAGAGGGTGGAGTAGCCCCGGGTTCTACCCGTCCCTAGAACGGGACCGGGAGCGGGGGTGGCGGGCACCCAGGGTGTTCCTTGCTCCATCCCTGCACCTGTTTTCCTTTCTTCCCAGCCTCTGGGAAACTTAGTCTCTTTCCAGGACCAGGACTGAAGAGGTGGGAAAAACATAGAACCTACCAAACTAACTCCTGGCAGAACTGGGAGGCAAAGACTGGTTTAAAATGCACACTTCCAGCCTCCAACCTAGACCTGCAGAATCAGATTTCCTGGGCAAGAAGTCAGGGAACGTGAATTTTAAACAGTCCCCCCAAGGGATTCTGATCCAGGTGATCCATGAGCCACTCTTGGAAAAATATTTCCTTAAATACTGGTAGTCCCCTTCTGACCACTCCCCGAGATGCTTGATCTGGCTTTCCTGCAGTGTCTCAATTGCTCACGTCTCAACAGCATGTGAGATGAGTAAAATTACTGTTTTTGTCATTAGAAGACTGAGGTCACCCAGTTAGTGCCTGGGGGAGCCAGTATCTGAATCCGGGACTCTGCCCCCAGAGTCCAAGAGCCTAAATGGTGTCCCACACTGCCTCCCAACAGCTGCACCTAGAGTTTATAGATTCCTGGTGGGGTCTGTGATACTCCCCCCAACCCCCCACCAGAAGTATATGCAATTTTTTCATCTCTAAGTATTTTTTCTGGGTGGCACTAGTGGTAAAGAATTCACCTGCCAATGCAGGAGTCGTAATAGACAAGGGTTCAATCCCTGGGTCGGGAAGATCCCCTGGAGGAGGGCACAGCAACCCACTCCAGTATTCTTGCTTGTAGAATCCCATGGATAGAGCAGCTTGGCAGGCTACAGCCCACAGGGTCGCAGAGTCAGACATGACTGAAGTGACTTAGCTTGCACGTATCTTTCATTAAACTGTCAAAGGGGGATTGTGATATGAAAAAGGTCAAGGAGCTCAGACTGCTCCATGCTGGCTGTGTACCTGGGTAAACTGAGGCTCTGAGAGGGAGAAACCAGCCCTCCCTGCAGCCAGCACTGAGCAAGATGGGGGCCAGCACTGACCAAAGGCTGGGCACTGTCCCTCGTGTGTACCTGCCAGGGAGCTTTCTTCATGCTCCCCACTCTCTCTCTTCATATGGCAGCAGCCACCCAGTTCTGACCCTTCTACAGTCACAGCCAGGATTCAAACTTGGAACTGCAGGGCTCCAAAGGGGCACAGAGAATTTCAGATGGTTAAATACAAGAGTAATACATGCATCTAAACAGGAGTCTTGATTGTGTCAGGCAATCTCTTCATTTTTTCAGTGCAGGGGGCAGAGTCATAGTAACGAGGAGGATGGGGTCCACAGCCTGACTGCCTGGATTCCAATCCCAGCACCCCCCGACCCCACGCAACTTGCTAGCTGACTATCTCTGTCACCAAGATAGTCAGTTTCTTCATCTATCAAATAGCAAAGCCTACTTCATAGGGCCACTTGGAGATTCATGAGATGCAGGTCCAGTGTCCAGCACATTGCCTGACCCACAGAGAGAGCTCAATAAATGAGTAATAATATTATTGCGGTTGTTGAGCCAGAGTGTGGTGAAAGTAATGAAGAGGGGGGCGGGGAGCATCATGAAGGACCTGGAATATCCTATCAAGGGGTTTTGTTGTCTCCTAGAGATGACAGAGATAATTGTGCGTGCTCAGTCGTTTCAGTTGTGTCCGACTCTTTGTGACCCCAAGGACTGCAGCCCACCAGGTTCTTCCTAGCAAGAATTTGCTAGCAAGAATATTGGAGTGGGTTGCCATGCAGTCCTCCAGGGAATGTTCCCAACCCAGAGGTCCAACCTGCATTTCCACCTCTGAGCCACCAGGGAAGCCCAGAGGGCGATGGGGGCTTTTAAATAGGGAGCGACACCAACAGAAACGCAAAGATGTTTTAAACCCGGCGGGTGGTGGCACCACTAACCAGCCAGGAGGACCACAGGCTCCTGCACTCTGGTGAGTCCTACCACCCCGCTCTCCATACACCCTCCTACCTCAGACCTCTTCGAGTACTGTACCCTCTGCCTGAAATGCTTCCACCCACACAGCCAAGCAGCTCCCTCCCTCACTACCAAAAGTAGTTTTTCTTTGGTTTATCTGTTTATCCATGGTCTTTCCCATCAAAATGTCAGCAACATGAGTGCAGAAGCTTGCTCACTGCTGTGTCTTCAGTGCCCAGCTCATGGCCTGGCACACAGTAGGTACTCAATGAACTTTTGTTGCGTGAATGCCGAGGAGGAGGTTGGGCAGCAAGTGAAGGTTATTTCATCCATCTCCCACCCCAAATCCTGGAATCTGGGCCTCCCCCATCACCCCCAGGTCTTGGTGTCTCATAAGAACCCCTGTACAGGTGATTATTTGATTACAGAAATTTCAGATCCCTCTTAACTCTGAGTTAATTTTAGTTTAGGAAACATAAGCTCAGGTGACCATTGTTCATCCTCAGTCAGTCTGCTGCTTTCTTGGGCTGCCCTGAGGCCCTCCCTTCTCAGTGCTTCCCTGGCCTTTAAACTCCAAGTGGGAAGGGTCATTCCCACCAGCCGGGGGTGGGTCCTCCTGGCCAGTAATCTTCAAGACCAGAAGGAGCTGGACACAGACTGTCCAGGGTCACATCCAGCTTCCCCTACTCTGGCTGTGCATCCTTGGACAAGCTGCCTGACTTCTCTAAACTTGTTTCCTTCCCGAGGATTAAGTGAGCTCATTCAAGTATAAAATCTGGCATGAGGGAGGTAACTATATCTATACCTTTACTAGCTAGGATTTGTGGATAGGGAAAGGAAGGGTGATGGGGAGGAAGAAGTGGGGTTCAGGGAAGGCAGGGGCTCAGCCAGGGGGCAGGGGGTTCAAAGAGAAAGAGGAATTGGGGGCCTTTTCTGGAGATCAGCTGTGAGGATAAAGGAAGTGGAGTTCAGCCCAGCACACTGCAGGGCTGGGAAGATGGCAGGCTCCTCAGGTCGTAGGGGATGCAAACTTCCTCCCATTCTTTCCTGCAGGCGTCAGGAACAGCGCCCCCGCCCCGCCCCCCCTTAGCTCAATGACTGAATGACTGGGAGACGAGATCAGACCGGCAGCTTCTGTGTCTCTTTAATATCCTCCAGGACCATCCAACCCTCCCCCTCCCCCACTCCCACTCCCGCCGCCTTCAATGGGGCGGGGCGGGGGGGAGGCGCGGGTGCACCCTCCCCCAGCCCAAGGACTAAGGCACCAGGTGGCTGCAGCAAGCCGGCCCAGACACAGAGCCACACACACAGATGGAGGACACACGGACTGCGGACGCAGACAAGCCAGGCGGGCAGAGGGGCAGGGGCAGGGATCAGGCCGCCGCGCGGCTCCCACGGGCGCTGGGCCCCTCCTGAAGGCCGTGAGAAGCCCGGACGATCCCAGAAGGGGGACCAGTCCGGAGGACGAGGGGCGCCACGGCGGGGGCGGGATCCTCACTTGCTGCCTTTGCGGGACAGACACCGCGGGAGGCAGGAGAAAGTCTGCTTGACGCGCGCCAACAGCGGCAGCGGCCGGTGGGCCTCCCGGGGCGAGCGCGGCACCAGGCGCTGCAGGGTCCCCTCCGAGGCCGTGGAGTTGGGCGCCGGGGAAGCGGCCGCGCTCGCCGAGCCCTGCCGGCAACGCTTGCACAGCGGCAGCAGCGCGCGCACCTCCTCCTCGTCGCGGAAAGGGTTCTCGCCGAAGCGCTCCTCCAGCTGCCGGCGAAGCTGGGGCGGGAAGAGGGGCGGGGTCGGTGCCCAGCCCCGGGTGCCCTCTCCATCCTCAGAGCTTCCGCTCTTTTACTAGCTCCCACACCTCGCTAAGCCCCTCCCCTTCCTGAACGTCCTCTTAGCTTCCCGTGGGGTCTCCATCCCCCTCAGAGAGCCCCCTCTCCCTCCGAGTCCCTCCCTCTCCCTGAATCCTCTCCTTCCCCTTTGACACTCCAACTTCCAGACCTACTGAAGTGACCCCTCCACCTGCACAATGGGGACCACACTACGCCCTCCCCAGCCTGCACAACTCGGCTGTCTCTTTCCTAATACAGCCTTGCAGACAAGACTCGGAACCAGCCTGGCTTCCTACACTGGCTGCTTCTCTCTCTCAGTTTCTCATCTCTTATTCCGGGGAGGGGGGAGGGTTGGTTCAGTCCCTGACATCTCCACGTGCCATCTGCCCAGTGGGCACAGGAGAAGGAATTGCTTTGGCCTCCTCAAGGACCCAGGGGTGGAGTAGGGACTGGACAGGTCTCTCCAAAGGAGCCAGAGGCTCAAATGCCTTCAGGTTCCAGGCAGGCAGAGTGGGCATTGCTGGCACCTGGCCAAATTGAAGGGTCCATAATCTGGCCCGCGGGTATACACATCCTAAGTTAAAAAGGAGAAGAAAACCTCTGGCTGTCCAAAATACACCTAGGGGCTAAGTTAGCTCAAGAGCCACAAATTCAAGACCTCAGAAAAATCTTCTGCCAGGTCTGAAGCACAGGCAAAATTCTTTCCAATCAGTGCTCAGCTCAAGTAAGAAGTCTCACACCCCTGCCCCAGCCCCTGCCTCTGTTGTTGCTTAGTTGCTCAGTTTTGTCAACTCTTTGCAACCCCATGTGTGGCCCGCCAGGCTCCTCTGTCCATGGGGTTTCCCAGGCAAGAATACTGGAGTGGGTTGCCATATCCTCCTCCAGGGTATATTCCCAGCCCAGGGATTGAATCTGCGTCCCCTGTATTGGCGGATTCTTTACCACTGAGCTGCAGCCCCTACCTTCCGGGAACTGCCCCAGCCAAACTCCTCAAGCTGCTGCCTAAAGCCTGGGTTGGGGTTGGCAATGGGCCGGGTGGCCTTGATGGCTTCAAGCACGTCCCTCCAGCTTAGCCCCGTCACCGTCATCACATACGCCGTCACGATAGTGGTGCTTCGGGAGATGCCTGCAAAGCTGGGACACCATACCCCCAACACTTCAGGTTAGGCCCAGTCTCCTCTGTGTCCCCCAGGGACTGAATCCACATTCAGCTCTCCTACCTTTGCCTCCTGAGCTCCAACTACAAGGAACCTGCCAAAACCTGTCTTCTCACATCCAAGCCTTTGCCTTGCTGTACCCTCTGCCTGGCATTCACCCACAACAAAGGCCTGAGTGAAACATCACTTCACTCAGTCATTCAACACATATTTCCTGATCATCTGTGATTTTTCAGGTACTGGGGATATAATTGGGAATAAAACAGACATGGTCTCTGCAGCCTGGGGCTTTATAAGATGGTTGGGAGAGACAGACACTAACCAGGGAGACAATTTCAGGTGGTGATAACTGCTTGGAAGATGAGTCCAGGGGCTAGGAGATGGTATAGGAAGAGGTATTCATCTAGTGGAAGGGATGTGGAGGATTAGGGAAGGGGTTCCCAAAGAAGTGACAACAAGCTGAATTCTGAAAGGTGGGTAAGGATTGTTAAGAATATTCCGGCAGTGTACAAAGACCATGTGAGTGGGATCCAGATGGACTTGAAGAACGGAGATGACCAGTGAAGCTGAAGCAAGGAAAGGAGAGAGTGGGAGAGACAGGCTCGAGGAGGTGTCCCTATGGTTCAAGCAGAGCTTCCCTGAAGCAAGCATAGTGAGAAGTCATGGGATGAATGACATCTACAGGGCCAGGGGGTCCTGGGAAAACTCAAAGGTTCCATCTCCCAGCCTGGGGCTCCTCACTGCCCTATACTAAGTTAGCCTCCAAGGCTGGAGGGGAGGAGAAGGAGCTGCAACTACTAGAGGATGCTGAACTACCTGCATGACTTCACCATTCCTCCGAACAGCCCATCAGGTCAACAGTCTGTCCCCCGTTTCACAGATGAGAAAATTGAGTCTCAGGGAGAAACAGCTATCTGGCCACAGCTGGGGAGAGCGTCATCCATCAGGCTGTCAGATGAACGGTGGACTATCAGGCATGGTGACAGGCTGCACTCCCCCCAGGATGAGGGTGTTCGGGATGGAGGACACGCACTCACTTCCCCTCCCCCCACGCCTCCCCTAACTCACCAGTGTACAAGGCAGTTTCCCCCATTGAGGCGGCAACAGTGGATGAAGTTGATACACTCCTTGAAGTGCTTTTTGCTAGAGAAGAACGCAAGAAGGGACTGAGTGCTGGGGTCGGGGGCACAGGTCTCCAAGAAGCTGTCCCCACCCCCCTCATTTCTGAGATGGCAAGAGACAGACAAAGAGCCCTGGGTCCTCAGGTCAGCTGGCATGTGAGGTGACTAGGGGGCGATGCTGCAATACAGGTGAAACGTGCAATAATGGTGGCATTTCAGGCGGTGAGAGAGGCCTTGGATGAAATCCCACCACAGAGGCAGGAGCACCTCCTCAACGGGTCCTGGGGGTCCTGTTTTCATGGAGGATTCATCTTGATCTTTCAAGGAAATGGGCGGGAGGAGTCCCACCCCTCTGGGGTCTACAATCAGAGCACCTGGGGACAATAACAGTCAGCAGTGGGGTTGGGAGCAAGATTCCCAAGGGGCAGGAGTGTCTGTCTGGGTCCCCCGCAGGCTGGGGGCCCCTACTACTCGTAACACAAACAATCTTTGGTTTTTGAGCGCCCGTTACACGCCAGGCCCTGTCCTAGAGCCTCAACCTGTACCATCTGATCCTTAAAAGTCTCCTTGATGATGACAGACCCCCACACCCCACACACCCATTTTTCTTCTCTCAGAGAGGGGAACTGATTTGTCCAAGGTCACACAGCAAGTAAATGGCAAAGCCTGGCCTGAACCCAGATTCCTAACTCCAAGGCCAGGAACAGGTTGAGCCTGACCCTTTCAAACCATGAGGGCATCTGAGCCTGAGGGACAGGGTTCAAACCATGAGGGCATCTGAGCCTGAGGGACAGGGTGCTTTCTTCATTCATAGCTGAGGACATTGAGCTCTTTTGGGAGGTTAAGGCTTGGCCAGCGGCATAGGCAAGGACGTGGCTGAGAGTCAAAGCAGTCTGGGAGACCACCTGTGCTGGGGTCCCCAGGACAGCTCTGGGGCCTGAATTCTTCTCTGTCTTCTCTCAGGCCACCTCCCACCCTCCCTCTTCCCACCACAGGAGGCAGCTGTCCTGTTTGTCAGCCCGTTCAGAGGAACTTACATGGGTACCTCAGGGGCGTCGGCCACTGAGATGCGAAGGTAGGTTATGTCCTGCAAGTACAAAACACACATGGGCAGTGGGCAGCCCTTGCCTGCACCCCCTGACCCCAGCCTGGGCCTCCCAAGCACCTCGCGACCCTAGGCCAGTTCCTGCCCCTCTCTGGGCCACGTTGTCTCTGCCCAGAGGATAGAAACCTTCTCTGAGAGCCTCTCAGGTCTGACCATCTATGGTTCCAGAACCTTCTGAGAAGATAGTATCCTAACCCCATGGGTGGCTTGGGCATCTGCCAAAAATGGGCCCAGGGACCTTTTATTTAACAGCTGGGAAAGGGTCACTTAAAGTGACTCCCCTCCATGTGAAGATTACAAAATTACACAGTTAAGAAGGGCAAAGTAGATTTTATTATCTTGAAAAGAAACAAAAACTATGAAGATAAACTTTTAGTTCATGAACTGTAGGTATAAACTCTCTGCATGCTAAGTCGCTTTAGTCGTGTCCGACTCTTTGTGACCCCATAGACTGTAGCCCACCAGGCTCCTCTGTCCATGGGATTCTCCAGGCAAGAATCTTGGGGTGGTTTGCCATGCCTTCCTCCAGGGCATCTTCCCAATTCTGTACTAATTATTAAAATAATCAAGGTATGAAGTGTCAGTAATTTCTCCAACAAACGTGCTCTGATATCATACTCAACCTTCACACAAGATCTTAAAGATGAGTTCTGCCCACATTCCAAGAGGCACTTTTCTCAAGGACCTCTCTTCGTCCTTTGATATTCAAATGGCTCTTTTCAAGGGCCTGGCCCACCTCCAGCCAGTGACTAAGGGACCCCCTGGCCAGGTTCCTCATCTGTTAGTGGCTTGTGTGAAATTCCAGCCCTTCTCTATAACTCATCTTCCCCAAGGTCACTAGAGCCTGCATCTTTTGCAAGGTTTGCAATTTCAGTTTGCAACACAACCGGCCTTGAACTTCCTGGGCATTATCAAATCCTGACTGGTAAATTCTGTGATGGATGGAGAGGGAGATGCTGGTGAGGAGAGGGGAGGGCTGTGGGAGCAAGGACTCATTTTGCCAGCTATCATTTCATTAGTAAATATAGTCATGCCTAGACAGCTTCCCCAGGCACTCTAGTGACTGTATTCTCCAAATACTCCAAAATAAGCCTTTCCTATAAAGCAAAAGCAGACTCCACTGACCTGGAAATTTCTTCTTCAAATGACACTGAGAACCAAAGATTATCAGAGGTTGCTCTTAGAGACCATTAAATCTGACACAAGGGGAAACTAAGGCCCAGAGAGGGGAAGGACCCTGCCCAAGGTCACAGAGAAAATCTGTGACAGAAGCTGGTCTGGATCTCAGATCTCCAGGGCCCCTTTCCACCCAATGTTCCTTCCCTTCAGTGGGTGACCCAGACCCTAACAGATAAGAAGGTAGGGGCTCTGTTTATAGGTTGAGAATATGATTAACTTTGTTATTATATCAGCTAAAATTTATTGAGTACTTATGTGGCTCTCAACAACCCAGTGGGGTAGGAACTGTTGTAAAAATCCCCCCTTTTCAGACAACTGAGGTCTGGAGAGGTGGAGTCCTGGGCCCAAGGTTCCAGAGAGAATGTGGTAAAGATATGAATTCAGACCTCTGGGCTCTAGCACATGTGGCCTGGATTTCCACCTTTCCGACTCTAGGTCATAACCCTCATTCCGTTTTTTCCAGGACTTGATAATACCAGCACCAACCCTCCCAGTGGAGGCCAGTGTGCAAAACATCTTCACCATCTCACAGCTCCCTGGGGACAGACAGGGCTGAGGGATCAGAGGCCCCGATGGGTAAAATCATAGCCCTAGGTCACAAGTGAGATGCAGAGCCCAGAATCATCTATTCAGTTGGACAATGGGAAGCCCCTGTGAGGACTTAGCTCCTTAGCCAAGGAGCTAAGCTTCCTGGATGTGTGGCCTTTGGCAGGTTACTTTACCTCTCTGGTCCTCAGTTGCCAAAGAGGGAGCAAGTAGGGATGCTAATGGAAAACAGATCAGTTTTTAACCAAATGAGTTAGCATGGCTCAGGAAGGCCCATGTACAAGAATAGGACCTAGCACGTAGTTGGTACTTGATAAATGGGTGCTGTGGGGGTGTAAAGCACCCCTCCCCCACTATGCACAGCCCTAGGGTGGGGGTAAGGCATACCTGCAACAGAGGCTGGGGTGACTCGTGGATGGAGATGATGTGTGTGATCTTATTCCGGCCTAGCTGATCTGTGTCTTTGGCATCTGAAAGAAACAGGATGTCTGAGCCAACCTGGCAGGTGTGATTTGTATGCTCCCGATGGTCAAGTGAGGCAGGAGCTCACGGCCCTGCTCTCCTCCTGGTCCCTCCCTCTCCACCTTTGCCCACCCTCCTCCAGCGCCCTGCTCCTTCGCCACCTCTTGCCCCCAGCATGACAGGGGGATACCCCTGTCATACCCTTAGGCTTCAGTTTTACCACTGGGGTACCCACAGGTAACAGCCCAGAACCTCCTCAGCCTTGCCCCCCCATTCTTCCCATCGCAAACACCCTTTCCTGGCATATTCTTGACCAGGCAATTCTACCTTTAGGAATCCTGACTACAGAAGAATGAACTCACACGGAAAACTGTGTGGGAGAAGACCATGTTCTCTCCTTATGATCGTGAACACATCAGGAATAGTTAAAAATGGGAACAACCCAAAAAGGGACTGGATAAATAATGGTATATTCATACTTGAATACTCTGCAGCCACTAAAAGGATCTCTACGTGCTGATGTGCAAGGAAGTCCACAATATATTATTAAATGCAAAACACAGGCTACAAAATAGCATGCAGAACAGACTTCCATTTTTTGTTTTAAATAGTGTATCTGTATCTATAAAGTTAAATGAAACATGACCCAGGGAGATGGCCCCCTCACCCCCCCACCCCCCATTCTCAGTGACCATCACTAAGGGCTGGATTCCCAGCGTATGAAGATCTTTTATCATCAAAGTAAATAACACTCTATCTCCGCTCCATGCCCACTTCATCATCCACCACATTGACTGTTTACTATGTGCACCCTTGGCCGAGCATGGCACTGTGGGGTCAAGTTCATGACCCCTGCCCTCATGGGTCTACATACTTAAAGAGGATTCAGACCTTACTTACCAAATATTCAGAAGTTGATGTGGTGTGAACTGCTGAGGAAGCTCCCAGGGAAGAAGGGACTAGGGTTTAGGAGAGAGGGAGCCCCTAAGCCCAGGGAGGACAGGAGTGGGTGGAGAAAGCTCTGCCTCAGGCAGATGTCCCTCCCTCCCCGAAGCTTTCTCTGACTCCACTGATGGAAGTGACTTCTCCTGCCTCGGGTCTCACGAGCTCCAGACCAGCCTATGTCTTAGCACGGATCTGGGACAGGCAGAGTGCCGTGGCCTTGGGACAGAGCAGGCAGTGCTCACCAGTGAAGTTTCTGAGGTAGAGTCCAGTCTTTAGAGACCTCTCCTCTGAGGAGGAGGTTGTGCAGGGAAGTGTTCCCAGCTTCCCAGCTAGAAGCAACACCTCCAAACAGACCTCAGCCCAGAACCTCAAGAGAGAACATACCCTCAGAGGCTGGGGTAGGCCTTGTGCTGAGGCAGACGCGGAGGCTCCCAGCAGGTGCAGACTTGCCCCGCGTCCAGTGTTCTAAGCCCTTTGCACTGGGCTGCTCCTCCACCCTCATCCCCCTTAGACCTCATGAGTTCTTCCCTGCTCCTAGCCTGGCATCACTTCCCTGCCCCCAGCCCCATTCCTGAACACGTCCAGGGTGCGTGGGCCAGAGCATGAATGGTGGACACAGGCCTGGGACAGGGAGCATGCCAGGGCCTTGGGACAGAGTGGGCAGTGCTCACCAATGAAGTTTCCGAGGTAGAGTCCAGGAAGTACCTACAGGAGAGACAGGCAGGGGGTCAACCGGGTAGGGGTGCATGACAGCTCTCCTTAGACTCGCGAAGAGTGTCTGACCCTCAGGACTCAAGGAGCGGAGTCCTGTCTCTTGTGGGCCTGGACTCTCTGTGAGAGCGGTCTGGGGAGAGCGGCAGAGGCAGGCCACCAACGGAGGCCAGCTTGGGTGGGGGGAGAGGAAGGAGGAGTGGGGCACAAAGACCTAGGGAAAGAGTGGGAGGAGCACAGGGGAGGGGCGAATGGAGAGGTGGGCTTGGCAGGTAGCAGGTAGACGGTGGAGAATTCTGCCAGGGAGGCGGTGGGAAGTAGGGACAGGTGCGGGGTCGGGCAGCGGCATGGGGGTGTGGGTGGGAGTCGGGGTGCGGAAGGATGGAGAACAGCACTAGAGAGTCCAGGGGGACAGAGACAAGGCCGACAGAGACACATGGAGAGAGAGAAAAGGACTCAGGGAGAGATAGAGCCTAGGGCTGACAGCCAGCCACAGCAAGAAATACAGAGTCACAGAGACACGGAGAGACAGCAAGAGAGAGATACAGCCCGAGAGACAGACATTGAAGTCTGCTCTCAGAGTCCCAGCGAGACGGAGAAACACACACACACAGCCAGCCAGAGCCAGAAGGTCAGAGGCCGGCGCCCGGCCGGGGCTGGGGGCGGCCAGGGGCGGGCTGCGCCATCTCGGCGCCCTACCTTGGTCATACCATTCCCCATGATCCTGGGCACGGGGTTCCGGGAGCACCCCCAGCTCGCCACCCGCTGAACGCAAGGGTAACAGCTGCCCTGACGGCCCGGGCCCGGCGCCTGCAGCCTGGCGGGGATCGGGGGCCCGGCGTCCGCAGCTCGGCCCAGCTCTGCCCAGCCGCCGCCGCCGCCGCCCGCCGCCCCCCTCGGCCAGGGAGGGAAATGCTGGAGCCGCCGCCGCCGCCACAGGCTCCTCCTACCCCCTCGGTCACGTGGGCCGCCCCCCGACACCCGTGGGTCGCGGCGGGGGGCTGGACAAAGCCCCAGTGTGCGGGGCCCGGGGCCCGCGGGACAACGACAGCTTGTTGGGGCCGTGTGGGGCCTCCACCTCCGGAGGTGGGGGGTGGGGGCACTCCCCCAACCCTGGCACCGTCAGGCTCGGGGAGGGAACGGCGGCGGATGGGGACAGAGAGAGGCCCCCAGCCGCGGGGCCCAGAGCCTCGGATCCCAGTTCCGGCTCGGCCCGGCCCTCCCTGTGGGGCCCTGGGGCAAAACGCCGGGCTTCTTCGGCCTCGTAGGTTTTCTGGTAGAAACGTGACGGGAGCTGGATTTGGATTGCTAGGGGTCCTCTGATCTTCAGATTCTGTGTGAGGCGAGAAAAGTTGGTAATTCCTTCCTTTTGTACACCCTCCTGCCCCGCCCCCATGCAGGCGTCCTACCCGCCGGTCATCCTCCTCCGCGTCTCCTGCAGCTGATCTGCCCTCCCATCCTCCACTCCATCCATTCACTGGTCCGTCGGTCCATTCATCCCATCATCCTCTTCTCTTCCTCTCATACACTTTGGCCCCTGAGGAGGGTACCATCTGGGTCAGCTTTCCCGGGACCAGGCATAACTCTACTTCGGAGCTCCCATAAATCAGAGGTACATGTGAGGAGAGGGAGATGAGTGAGCGTTATGGTCACCTGGGTCCTTTGAGGTAAAGGAGACTGCAACAGGGTATAGTTAGAGGCAGGAGTCTGGAAAGTTGGGTATGGAGACCAAGGTTCCAGGCCCTATTCATTCACCTGTGACCTGTGCAGTGACCCTGGGCAAATCCCCTTGGGCTCCCAGCTACTGACTGTATGTCTCAGTGTGTTACTACTAGGACCAAAGCTGGAGAACGTGAAATAATTGAGAGCACACACCTCCTAGGGAACTGAAATAGTAGCTGCTAAACCAGCTCTGCTCCTCCAGCAGTCACCTGCCCCTCTCCATCTACAGTAGTAGGTGACTGCAGCAGGAAGGTGGGGACCAAGTCCACGGAACCTGTTTGAAGTACAGTGACTGGAGGAAAATAAAAGTGTTTCCTTGGTATTTCTTTCTTCCTCAAATTTGCAGTGTACATAGTGAGTCCAGGGTTCTCATAAAAACTAAATTATCCAACAGATACTTAGTACCCTCTATATGGTAGTGACACAGAGGTAGGTAAGGTGGTGGTGGTTCCTAGCTTTTTGGCTAATGGCCTAGACCGGCATTGCCCAGTATGAATACAATGCAAGCCACATGGGTTATCATAAATTCTCTAGTAGCCACATTAAAAATGTAGAAAGAAGCAGGTTGTTACTAATGGTTTTATTTGACCCAGGATAGCAAAAAATATAATCATTTCAATGTGTAGTCAATAGTTAAACATTATTAATGACATGTTTTACATTCTTTTAATTGTATTCAGGCTTCAAAATCCAGTGTGTATTTTACACTTGGAGCACATCTCAGTTCAGATTAGCCACATGTCAAGTGCTTAATGCCATATGTGGTTGGTAGCTCCATATTGGACATCAGGGCTAAGAAGGAAGGCAAACAAAATAAGCAAATAGACAAAACATTTGCAAACAATGGAAATTTGCTGTAGAAGAAACAAAATAGGGGACAGGAAGAACTCTAAACAGGTGACGTTTGAGATAAGACCTGACGTGTAAGAAGGACATGGGTGTTTAAAGAGTGGTTTCCAGCAGAAGGAACAGCACAGGCAAAGGCTCTTTGGGGGGAAAGTTTGGCCTTTGGGAAGAGTCAGTAGGACTGGAGGGGAGGAGGCCAGAGGGAGGTGGTAAGTATGAGGCTAAGGAGGACAGAGTGAAAGAACATGTGTGGCCATGATTGGGTGTTTATAGTTTTCTTCTCAGCATGATGGAAAGCCTGACAGTAACATTTTAACCTGAGAGCCCATGTCATCTGATTTACAGGGATCATCCTGGCCCCTAACGGGAGTGTAGATTAGAGAGGCAAAGAAGGGAGGTTTTCAGGAGAGATGGTGAGAGATACAGTACCCTGGGAGAAGTGGGAGCTGAGAAGCTGGAAAGTGTTGAGGCAGTCAAAGCACGATTTGGAAAAGAATTTTCAGACACAGGGCATTTCCGAATGGAGTGAGTTTATTAAGAACAAACAGCAGAGATAAAGTGGGCACTGCGAGCTCAGTGGGGCGACCTCCTGACAGACCAGGGAAAGTCGACAGTTTTCATGGGTTAATAGCCAATTTTTGTAGTCTCAAGACAAAGAAAATTCCTGCTGGATGGTTGGTGTTAGGTGATTGGTTGAAGTGCAATAGGGTGTTTACTGAGTGGGCATCTTTGCTTAATTGGGAGTCAGGAAGCTTGTTAGTGACTATCAGGGGGCTTTGGGCAAGGTTACAAAGGGGCTCAGTCAGCTTCGGAGGTGATCTTGGTTCTGGGCTCTGTTTCTGTGGTCTTGGGGCAGGACTTAGCAGAAAGAAGGGGACAGATGCAGCACGTATTAGTATTTTGGCAGCTTAGCTGACTTGCACATAGACTAGATATGGGGAACAGGAAGGAATTCTAGGATGACCCCCAGTTTTCTTTTTTTTTTTTTTTCCCCAGTTTTCCTGCCTTGAAAATCACTATCTGTGCCTCAGAAGTAAAAGCATGGCTATTTATCCATTCAACAAATATTATTTATTGGGCCCTAGGTTACACATGAAATATTGCACCAAAGATGTATGATTTGAGTTTCCCAGAATGTCCCACCCCACAGATAGCTTAAAGAAATGCCTAAAAGAGGGCCTAAGTCCAGTTCCTCTTCATGACCCTGGCCTTAACAGCTGTGTGAACCTGGGCAGCTGACCAAATGCCCCAGGGTCTGTTTTCTCATTCATAGGGGATCAATTACCATATAGCCCTCTGTTCCTCTACTTGACTTTTTCAAAGCACATGTAAGAAAGAACTCTATCACATTAAAAACCCCGGGAAAATGTAGTTATTAGAGTTAACACATTTAATATCTATGTACTGTTCAGTCTTTGAAAGTGTTAGTTGTTACAAAGCCTAATTTGCCTTAAATGAGTCACGAAGTGACAGTTTTCTAAAACCAATAATAACGTGAAAATGCTGAAATGCAGTTCTCACCTTGTCTTTCCTTGCTTAGAACCATTCAGTGGTTCACCAGGGTAGGCAAATTAATGGACAAAAATGTCCATTCTCTAATTCCTGAAAATTGGGAACGTGTTATGTTATGAGAGAATTAAGGCCGCAGATGGAATTGAACTTGCTATCAGCTGACTGTGAGATGGGGAGATTAGCCTGGATTGTTTGGGTGGGTCCAGTGGAGCCACCTTGGATTCACATAAGTGAATCCTTGTAAGTGAAAGAGGGAGGCAGGAGTATAAGAGCCAGAGGGGATGTGATGACAGTAGCAGAGGTCACATTAGTATGATTTCTGGCTTCAAATATGGATGGGGGCCATGAGCCAAGGAAGACAAAGAAAGAAATAGCCTCTCTCCCAGAGCTTCCAGAAGGAACAAGCCTGCCAACACCTTCATTTTAGCTTAGTGAGACCCATTTCAGACTTCTGACCTCAAGAACTATATGCTAATACATTTGTATTGTTTTAAGTCACTCAGTTTACAGTAATTACAGCAGCAGTAGGAACCTAATACACTCAGTGTCCTTGGGGAAAAGTCCAACCTGCTTAGCAGGGCACACCAAGCCTTGTGGGATCAGGCTTCTGCCACTGTGACTTGGAGCAAATTTCTTAACTTCTACAGGCCTCAGATTTACTGTCTATAAAACAAGGAGGGGAAAAGCCCCTCTAGGTCTGTAGCAAGATTAAAAGCGAGGACATATTTGAAGTATCTACTAGAGAGACTGCACACAGCACGTCATCACATTATCATCATCATTATTGTTGTTATTATTATTATTATCACGGAACAAGTGACAGGGTGTTAGGAGGCCTGAGTTCTACTACCCTCTCTAGGGCTCTGTTTCCATATCTGTGAAAAAGGAAACAAACAAAAACATACAGGTTTGGCCGTCTCATCATTCTTCTCTTCGCTCTTTCCTGGTCACTGATCTGCATTCACTTCCTCAAACGTGTTTCACTGTCTTCTGGTTTTGTACATGCTGGTCCCTCTTCTTGGAATGCCCTTCCCATTTCCTTTACCAGGTGAACTCCCATTTCCTCCTGAAAGTCTCTGCTGACTCCAGTTAGAGTTGGTTAGACCCCACCATTCAATAACTTCAGATATGCAGATGACACCAGCCTTATGGCAGAAAGTGAAGAGGAACTAAAAAGCCTCTTGATGAAAGTAAAAGAGGAGAGTGAAAAAGTTGAAAAAGCTCAACATTCAGAAAACAAAGATCATGGCATCCGGTCCCGTCACTCCATGGGAAATAGATGGAGAAACAGTGGAAACAGTGTCAGACTTTATTTTTTGGGGCTCCAAAATCACTGCAGATGGTGATTGCAGCCATGAAATTAAAAGATGCTTACTCCTTGGAAGAAAAGTTATGACCAACCTAGATAGCATATTCAAAAGCAAAGACATTACTTTGTGACTAAGGTCTGTCTAGTCAAGGCTATGGTTTTTCCAGTAGTCAAGTATGGATGTGAGAGTTGGACTGTGAAGAAGGCTGAGCACCAAAGAATTGATGCTTTTGAACTGTGGTGTTGGAGAAGACTCTTGAGAGTCCCTTGGACTGCAAGGAGATCTAACCAGTCCATTCTGAA
This sequence comes from Oryx dammah, assembly GCF_014754425.2. Lineage (NCBI taxonomy): Eukaryota > Metazoa > Chordata > Mammalia > Artiodactyla > Bovidae > Oryx > Oryx dammah. The sequence goes on along the minus strand of NW_024070194.1, from coordinate 21,927,128 downwards.
GGAGATCAACCCTGGGATTTCTTTGGAAGGAATGATGCTAAAGCTGAAACTCCAGTACTTTGGCCACCTCATGTGAAGAGTTGACTCATTGGAAAAGACTCTGATGCTGGGAGGGATTGGGAGCAGGAGAAGAAGGGGACGACTGAGGATGAGATGGCTGGATGGCATCACTGACTCGATGGACGCGAGTCTGAGTGAACTCCGGGAGTTGGTGATGGACAGGGAGGCCTGGCGCGCTGCGATTCATGGGGCCACAAAGAGTCGGACACGACTGAGCAACTGAACTGAACTGAACTGAACTGAGACCCCACCATTGTGCATTCCCAAAGTATCCTAAATGTCATCTCTCATAGTACTGATTTTCTGTTATTGCTATGGCTTGTTTTGCATTTAGAAAAAAAACTGAAAAACAAATTCAGATAAGAATATTTTGACATATTTGCTTCAGTTGGGTTATTTTAAAAATTCCAAATAAACTTGACATAGTTGAAATTTCTTCTTCTCTTTCCTCATCTTTAATTCTTTCCCCACAGGCAATATTGTCATGAATTGGGTGTACATCTTTCCAGTATGTGTTTTTAAATTTGTAATACCTATATACCTGTAGTATATAGAATATACTTTTGCATGTGTTTATATTTAACACAAATCATAGCCTTTAAAAATATTTATCCTTCTACAACTTTCTTTAATTGACCCAAAAATAGGTTTGGAGGATATTTTTATGTTGATATAGAGCTGGGTCATTAATTTTTATCACTATATAGTATCTTATTATTAAACTATCACATTTTATTCATCCATCACCATACTAGTGGACATTTAAATCATTTCTAATATTTTCCACTAATCAAAGAATATTTTATATTATATGCAAAGAACATCTTTATACATACAACCCTTGCACAAGTGTAAGAACTTCTTTAGGGAAGGTTGTCACCTTGCACATTAGCTGCAAAATGAAAGGTAGTTCATAGGTCTTGTGGCTGTATTCAAAGAGCGTATGTTCAGTAGCTGAATTGATGGGTTGTGAGATGTGTGCCTGTTCAGTTTATAAGATATTGCCAAGTTGCCATCCAAAGTGTGAATGTACCAGCAGCATATAAAGATTCCTATTTCCCAACATGCTCACAAACACTTGGCATTGATAAATGTTTTAATATTTTTCTGGTTGATGTAGTTAAAACCATATCTTATAATTATTTTATGTGTATATCTCAATTACTTATTAGTGATTTCAGTTTCTTCTACTGAAAGTCCCCAGTTGTGTATTTTATCCACTTTTCTTTTGCAGGCTGTGGGAGAGAGTCTTTGTTTAACAGTTTGCAAGAGTTCTTTGAATACTATCCCTTTGTTATACAGGTTGAAGATTTTTACTCCTAATCTGTAGCTTGTCTTTTAGTTCGGTTTATAATGTCTTATGTTATATGGCGGAGAAGGCAATACTCCAGTACTCCAGTACTCTTGCCTGGAAAACCCCATGGACGGAGGAGCCTGGTAGGCTGCAGTCCATGGGGTCGCTAAGAGACAGACACAACTGAGCAACTTCACTTTCACTTTTCACTTTCCTGCATTGAAGAAGGAAATGGCAACCCACTCCAGTGTTCTTGCCCAGAGAGTCCCAGGGACGGGGGAGCCTGGTGGGCTCCCATCTATGGGGTCACACAGAGTCAGACACGACTGAAGCGACTTAGCAGCAACAGCAGTGTTATACGGCAGTTTAAATTTTGAGAAAGTCATAGATCAGTTTTTCCCTTATGAGTTGTGGTTTATTAAAAAATCATACTCCACAGTTGATCTTTGAATAACATGAATTTGAACTGGGCATGTCCACTTATTTGCAGATAGGTTTCAATAAAAGCATAATACAGTAATATACAATCAGAGATTGGTTGAATCCAAGGTTGTGGAACCGTCTACAAGAAGGGCCAAGTGTCATGTTATAGGTGGCTTTCCAACTGCTTAAGGGTTGGTGCCCCTAACTTCTGCATCATTCAGGGGTCAGCTGTAGTCTGAAATATTTGCTTGCCATATTTATTCTTTAATCTACTTGAATCAGGGATCAATTTTTTACTCCTGTGGAAAGCCAGTTTCTCAGTGCCATTTATTGAGTTCTCCACCATTTCCCTACGGATTTATGATTCTACCTCTATTGTACATCAGTACAGAAAAGCCTGTGTCTGTTTCTAGCATCCCTATTGTATTCCATTAATATTTGCCTCTTTGCACCATATGTGACTTGATAAGCAGAGAAATATCTCCCTTCCCCAACACATAAACTTTGTTGTTTGGGTTTGAAAATCGCTCTCAAAAATTCTGATTAGATTTGGGAAAATATATGTCTTTATGATATTGAGTCTTCCCATCCATGTACATGGTATATCCCTCCACGTATTCAGGCCTTCTTTAATGTCCTTCAGTAATGTTTTGTAATTTTCTCTATGAGAATATTAACTCCACAGTCTTTATTAGTTTTGTTCACTGTTGTATCCTCAGAATCAAGAATGAGCCAGGACATAACAGTAGATGTTTAATAAAAATTTGTTGTTTGATGAAATGTCTTTAATATATTTTGTTAGATATATTCCTACATATTTTTATTGCTATAAAATAACAACAACAAAAATTTTAAAATAGTTTCTAATCAGCTATATAGATATATAGACTTCCCTGGTGGCTCAGACACTAAAGTGTCTGTCTACAATGTGGGAGAAGTTCCCTGGAGAAGGAAATGGCAACCCACTCCAGTATTCTTGCCTAGAAAATCCCATGGATGGAGGAGCCTGGTGTCCATGGAGTCGTGAAGAGTTGGACACGACTGAGCGACTTCACTTTATTTTCTATATAGATCCTGGGGCAGTGGGAAGTAAGGCAGGGAAGAACATGGAGCCAGTACAGGGCGCAGTGAGGAATAAGTGGCCCGGTTATAGGCAGGGGAAAGACAAGATCAGGTTTGTGTGTTAAAGAGCTCTTTGCCAGCAGTGCAAAGAATGAACTGGAGTGGATAGGGCAAAGTGAGCACTCCTAGAAGGTCAGGAGGCCACTGCAGACGTTGAGGTGAGTCCTGGCACTGAGTTGGTGCCTAAGAATTAGAGTGACTGAGAGAGATCAAGAATGATGTGGCCACGTGATTGGCCACGTGAGCAACTGACCAGGTGACTGTGAGGGACCGAGTAAGGAAACCTAGAACCATCGCATTGACCAAAAGCTGACAACTTTTCAGATGCAGGTCTATCGATCAACCGAAGTGCAGCCGGAGGAGACACGAGGAGTGACTGCCCTCGGTTGGCAGCCAGTCTCCGGCTAGGTTGCGGTGGCATAGGGCTGGGGGAGAAAGTTTTAGGGATTAGAGGGGTCTGGGCCGCCTTGGCACGCAACCGCTTCTAAGCTGGGGTCTGTGAGTTGCGCGAAAAGGAGTTTCTTAACCTCATCCAATCAGAACGGCAGAGCCCTCCCTCCGTCGCCTTGGCAACGGGACGCTAAGGCTGTAGCCAGACAAAGTGGCGGTTTGGATCGAGCCCTGGGGAATCCTATCATGTCACGACCGAAGGTAGGCATGCCCCTCTATCCAGATGGGTCATCGTCCCTAGAGAGGGAGAGAAATCGCAGAGGGGTTCAGAAGTTGAGGAGTCCTCGTGGAGGGATTTCCGTTAGCAAGGAAGAAAATGTCGCGTTCAGGGAAAAAACTACAAGTCCCGGCATCCTGCGCAACGCCGGAGTTTCAGCGCGAGTTTAAGAAACCTGGTTTGCCAGCCAGAAATTTGTGAAACTCTAGGATTCTAAACTATAGTCAGAGATTTCTGTGACTCCGTGGAAAGCTCAGAATTACGGATTTTCTGATCTGGAAAAGCTCTTTAGAGATCTATTTACCCCGTCGGCCGCTTGCAACTTTCTCATCCATCCATCCCCCAAACGCTCATTAGTGTTTTTTCCGAGGCCAGCCCAATACTAGAGGGCAGGACAAGCCCCTGCCCTCTAGGTGTACACAGACCAACGCCCCCATTTCAAAAGTGGTAGAGATTTCTAATCTGGGAAAGATTAGACCCAGGGAAAAGAATGAATTACTCTAGAATCCAGCTGTCCCACCCCGGCCTGCTTTTTACCCCGTGTTCCACCTCCGAAGAATGGCACTTCTAGTTCTTTATTTCGATCCTTGGGTTGGGAAGATGCCCTGGAGAAGGGAATGGCTACCCACGGACTGGAGAATTCCATGGACTGTAAGAGTTGGACACGACTGAGCGACTTTCACTTTCAGAGCAAAAAAATAAGTGATTATCTTGGGCCCACCCAAATAATCCAGGATAATGTCTCTATTTTCAAGTCAGTTGATTCCAAACCTTAATTCCATCTGCAACCTTAATTTCCCTTTGCCATGCAATCCCGAGTGGCACAGTGGTAAAGAATCCCACCTGCCAATTCAGGAGACGTTGGTGATATGGGTTCCATCCTTGGGTCAGGAAGATTCCCTAAGCTCCGTAGACAGAGGAGCCTGGCTGGCTACAGTCCCTGGGATCCCAAAGAATTGGTCATCACTGAACACACAGGCACCTAACATATTTACAGGTTCTGGGGATTAGGACATGGACACATTTTGAGGGAGCTTTATTCTGTTTACCATCAAATAATTGGAAAGTGAAAATTTACAATGCATCACAAAATCAAATGTCTAAAAATAGATGCAATTAAACATGTTCAAGACTTCTATACTGAAAACTAGAAAACAGTGGAAAGAAATTGAAAACTTAGATTAATAGAGATAGAGATAGATCATATTCATGGAATAACGCACTCAATCATTTATGATGTCACTTCTTCCCAAAATGATCTGTACGTTCATTATAACCCCAATAAAAATACCAATATACTCTTTTGATAGAAGTTAGCAAGCAGATCCTAAAATTAATATTGAAGTCCAGAGGACCTCAACTTGTAAAGACAATCTTGAAAAAATTGGACTTACTCTACTTGATTTCAAGATTTACTAGAAAACTATGGTAATTAAGGCAGTGTGGTAGGGACATAAGAGTAGACAAATAAGTCAATAGAACAAGACAGAGTCTAGAGTTAGACCCACATGTACATAGCCAATTGAATTTTGACAAAAGAGGCAAGACAATGCAGTGAGAAATGGGAAATTTTTTTCAAGCAAAGACTCTGGAGCAACTGTGCAAACATACATAAACATGTGAGAATATAAAAGATGTTATGAAAAAAAGATTAGAACACTTGACTAGGGGAATTAGAGGGGCTTGATTGAAACAGGATAAAATTACCCTTGCTTTTGTGGGGGGCTTACTTCTGCAGGTTTTGTAAAACAGTAACCTCTAGCCCTTTCTACTGCCTTTTTGAGGGGTAGCATTGTGTAGCAGGGGCTTCCCTGATAGCTTAGCTGGTAAAGAATTCACCTTCAATGGAAGAGACCCAGTTCAATTCCTGGGTCAGGAAGATGCCCTGGAGAAGGGATAAGTTACCCACTCCAGTATTCTTGGGCTTCTCTGGTGGCTCAGATGGTAAACAATCTGCCTGCAGTGCAGGAGACCTGGGTTCGATCCCTGAGTTGGAAAGATCCCCTGGAGGAGGGCATGGCAACTCACTCCAGTATTCTTTCCTGAAGAATCTCCATGGACAGAGGAGCCTGGTGGGCTACAGGCCATGGGGTCACAAAGAATCGGACATGACTGAGCAACTAAGCACAGCACAGCATTGTGTGGTAGGCAGAATTCTAAGATGGCCCCCAAGATTCCCAGCTTGGGTGTATACACTTTGTATAATGCCCTCCCCTTGAGTGTTGATGGAGCCTGTGGCTTTGATGGGATAGTTATTACAATGTTATATGAGCCTCCATCATAACCAACTTGGAGTGGGAGATGGGTTGGAATCAGAGGGACATGCTTTTGTTGGCCTGGAAGAAAGTAAGCATCCATATTTTGAACTGCCTAAGGAGGCCACTTCAAAAGGAACTGCAAGCAGCCTCTAGGAGCTGAGAGCAGTCCCAACCAATGACTAGCAAATAAACAGGGACCTCAATTGTACAACCCCAAATAACAATTCTGCCAACAATCTGGATGATCTTGGAAGAGGACCCCAAGCCCTAGAGGAGAAACATAACCACAGCCATCACCCTGATGGTAGCCTTGCAAGACCTGAGCAGAAGATCCAGCTAAGATGTGCCCAGACTGACTCCTGGTCCAAGGAAGCTGTGGGACATAGATCTGCACTGCCTGAAGCTACTAGCTGCTGCTGCTAAGTCGCTTCAGTCATGTCCGACTGTGCAACCCCATAGACGGCAGCCTGCCAGGCTCCCCCGTCCCTGGGATTCTCCAGGCAAGAACACTGGAGTGGGGTGCCATTGCCTTCTCCAATGCATGAAAGTGAAAAGTGAAAGTGAAGTCAGTCAGTCGTGCCCGACTCTTAGTGACCCCATGGACGGCAGCCTACCAGGCTTCTCCATCCATGGGATTTTCCAGGCAAGAGTACTGGAGTGGGGGGCCATTGCCTTCTCCGTTAAGCTACTATGTTTGTGGTAATTTGTTATGCAGCAATAGAAGACTAATACAGATGGCACATCTGTCCAGGGTGCATAGGTCATCTTGCATAATACCAATTTCTGATTCTCCTTTCACACCTGCCTTAGGGATCAGTCATACTAGGACTGAGGATCAAACTGTTTTGGACATAGTTGTAGGAGAATAATACCCCAAATACCCTTTGAGGATTTGGAAAGTCCATTTTGAGTCAAAGCAATTAACATTGCTCTGAGTCATTAACCCAGATCCTCCTGAATCATGGGTCTAATCAAACATTCAGTGTTACAGAAGGTCCAGATCCTACTGAGTTCAGCCCTCATACTGGGGATTCATGGTTGGACATTTGAAACACTGTACGGTCATATCTGGAGTAAGCCTAGAGTGACGTGGACCCTTGGATCCTTGGGGGTTCATTCCAAGGACCAAGTTTCTGGGTACATGCTAACCAGTGAGAACTTTGCCAGGCTAAACCTTCTTGTCATAGCATCTGTGCAGTGCTGAGTCTGATAGTTTGAACATTTTAATATCTGCAGTAAGCTGAGCTGGAAAAACAGAATGGAAATGCATAAAATTATATCACTTTCATTTTCTCATTGCAGAATCAAAATTACAAGGGCCATGGATTGCCAAAAGGAAAAGAACGGTGAGTGGTCCCACCCAGTCCAATAAACCCAGAACTAATTGCTGCCTTCCTTCCTTCCTTCCCTTTGTCCATCTCTCCCTTCCCCCTTCTTTACTTTGATAATGATAAGGATAATGATAATAAACAGCAAGCACTTGCCAGGCCCTGGGCTTGTTGTTTCACTTGCTTATCTCAATGAATCCTGACCACAGTTCTTTGCAGTAGATACTATTGTTCTGTCCATTTTACAGATGGGGAGACTGAAACTCAAAGAAGCTGTTACTTGGTCAAGACTGCAGGATCTGTTAGTGGCAGAGCTTGTTGGACTCCACAGACCATGTTGTATCTGCCTCATTCAACAGCCATGTGAAGTGGACTTGATAACTCAAATGAAAAATCCATTCTAAACTTCTGCACCACTCTGCAACAGTAACCTGGGTGCAGAACTCAGCACCTTTTTGGATTTCTTACAGAATCCACATGCACAAAGCAGAAGTGAGCAATGCAGACCTTACTGAAGATTTTTGTGGGGAGTTAAGGAGGTAGTTACATTGCACACACCATGGCAATTCTTTTAGAATTTTCTTATTTCATTTAGATATTTCTATTTTTTCTAAAGTCCTTCCTGACTACACCATTACTGGGGAGGGTATGCATGGTCTCTGACCTTTCTTTCATGCAGCACCCATCTTCTTTCCTTTCTGTCTATATGTACTGACTCCTTTCCACCAATTTTAAACCTTTCACTCTTGCACACAGAGCGATTCCACTATGTTCCAGATCTTGGCCCCAAATTTACACGTCTGCTCCCACCTCAACAAAACAAAGAGCACTTCTGATAACAGAGCCCATCCATCTGTTTTATTCAGTTCAGTCACTCAGTCATGTCTGACTCTTTCTGACCCCATGGGCTGCAGCATGCCAGGCTTCTCTGTCTATCACCAACTCCCATTGGTGATGTGTGTTGCCATGGATTTCATGTATGTTATATTGTTTGATATTGTCCTGTAAGGCCCTGAGATCTCTTTTTCTAAATTTTTTCTTTCTCTAATTCAGATTGAATAATTTCTATTGTCCTGTCTTCAAATTTACTATCTTTCAATTGTTTTCTAGCTTTACTGAGATGTAATTGGCATATAGTATTGTGTAAATTTAAAGTGTATAATGTGATGATTTGATACACATATATATTGTAAAATGTTTACCACAATTAGGTTAGTCAACACATCCTTCACCTCACATAATTACCATTTTGTTGTTGTTGTTATGGTGAGAACACTTAAGATCTACTGTTAACAACTTTCAAGCATATCATACAGTATAGTTACCATGCTATACACTAGATCCTCAGAACCCACTTCTCTTATAACTGGAAATTTGTACCCTCTGACTAACATTACTGTCCTTTCTTCGATAATGTCCAATCGCCTGTTAAATTTACCCTGTGAATTTTTAATTTCAGATACTGTAATTTTCAGTTTTACATTTTTCCATCTTGGTTCCTTTTTAGACTTTCAATATCTTTTCTGCAATAATTCATATATTTACTTATTATATCCATCTTTTCATATAAATTCTTTGACATATTTATAGTGTCTGTGTAAAGTCTTAATCTTATAACTCCAATAATTGGGTCATTTTTGAGTTTATCTCAATTGGCTATTTTTCCTCTTGATTATGCATTACATTTTTCTGCTTTATTATTGCATGTCTTATATATTTTATATTCCATTCTGCACATTGTGTGTAAAAAATAGTGAAGACCAAGAAAATTACGCACACCCACTTCCACACCCACATATATTTGTGTACATGTGTTTGTGTACAAGCATACATCCTTTTATCATACTTTGGTTTGTTGCACTTTACAGATGCTATTCGGTTTTTTTCACAAATCGAAGGTTTGTGGCAACCCTGCATTGACCAAGTCTATTTGTGCCGTTTTCCAGCAGAATTTTCTGCCTTTGTGTCTGTGTCACACTTTGGTAATTCTCAACATTTCAGATTTTTTCATTATTATCATATTTAGTATGAGAATCTATGATCAGTGATCTTTGATGTTACTACTACACCACACTGAAGACTCAAATGACAGCATTTTTTTTAATTAAGTATTTTTAAATTTTTAAATTTACATATTTATTCATTTTATTGTTTGTTGTGCTAGGTCTTCATTGCTGCACTTGGGCTTTCTCTAGTTGTGGCCAGTGGGGACTACTCTTTGCTGTGGAGCTCGGCCTTCTCTTGCTGCTAAGCACAGGCTCTAGGCACGTGGGCCTCAGTAGTTGTGGATCAAGGGCTTAGTTGCTCCAAGGCATGTGGGATCCTCTGAGACCAGGGGTTGAAATCGTGTACCCTGCATTGGTAGGCAGATTCTTAACCACTGGACCACCAGGGAAGTCCCAGCAATAAAATGTTTTTAAATTAAGATATGTCCATTTTTAAAGAGACACAATGCTATTGCACACTTAACAGACTACAGTATAAACATAACTTGTTATATGCACTGGGAGCATGGGTTGGATCAAAGCTTTAATACACTGACTTCATCTCGAGCCTAGCTTCCTGTACTGCCATTTTGAGCTTGTTAGTATCTGATCTTGGAGAAGGCAATGGCACCCCACTCCGCTACTCTTGCCTGGAAAATCCCATGGATGGATGAGCCTGGTAGGCTGCAGTCCATGGGGTCGCTGAGTCAGACACGACTGAGCAACTTCACTTTCACTTTTCACTTGCATGCATTGGAGAAGGAAATGGCAACCCACTCCAGTGTTCTTGCCTGGAGAATCCCAGGGACGGGGAAGCCTGGTGGGCTGCCATCTCTGGGGTCGCACAGAGTCGGACATGACTGAAGCAACTTAGCAGCAGCAGCAGCAGTATCTGACCTGGGAGGAGATTGGACCGCAGTTGTTTGTTTGATTGATTGTTTTTGTTCACTTTGGGATTCAACTCTGGCAGGGCTGCTGGAATGCAAGCACCATGTGCAGAAGTCTGGGTTTTCTCTCAGCTTTACTGTTTTCTATAGTTAGTGCTCCTTTCTTAAGCAAATTTGCCAGAATTCGGCTTTATTTCATTTGGTTTTGGAAAGGACTCTTCCAGATTTTTATCCATCCTACGTGTTGTCTGTGCTGTGCTGTGCTTAGTCACTCAGGCTGACTCTACGCGACCCCCATGGACTGTAGCCTGCCAGTCTTCTCTGTCCACGGGGATTCTCTAGGTAAGAATACTGGAGTACGTTGCCATACCCTCCTCCAGGGGATCTTCCTGACCCAGGGATAAAACCCAGGTCTCCTGCATTGCATGTAGATTCTTTACTGTCTGAGCCACCAAGGAAACCCAAGAATACTGGAGTGGGTAGCCTATCTCTTCTCCAGGGGATTTTCTCAACCCAGGGATTGAACTGGGGTCTCCTGCATTGCCGGCAGATTCTTTACCAGCTGAGCTACCAGGGAAGCCCACATGTCTAAACTCAGCTAATTTCTCCTGGCACTGAAAAGTCTATCTTCCACCGCTGCCATTGCTCCCTCACTTGTCCAACCCAGACCCAGATCTGGAAACTGCTGTATCTTCTCTGCTCCTCCATGAAGGCCTTGTTTCTCTCTGGAATTCGTTTGTCAAGTTTTCCTTTGCCTGTTGCTCTCCACCACGAACAGGGACATTTATCCTATGCATTGTTTTCTCATTGTTACTATAGTATTGAAACTCTTTCACATCCTTTTATATCATAACTAAAAGCAGAAGTCCTTTTATCATAATTTGCATTTCTTGGTTATTGATAAGGTTGAGTATATTTTAGCATGCTTTGTTGGTCGTTTAAGTTTCCTGTGCTATTAATTTGGGCTTCCCTGGTGGCTCAGCAGTAGAGAATCCATCTGCAATGCAGGAGATGCAGGTGCTATCCCTGGGTCAGGAAAACCCTTTGGAGAAGGAAATGGCAACCCATGGCAACCCACTTCTGTATTTTTGCCTGGGAAATCCCATGGACAGAGGAGCCTAGGGGGGCTATAGTTAAGTTTTATATAAACTCTGAGGTCTAAGGGACTTCTCTGGTGATCCAGTGGTTAAGAATTTGCCTGCCAGTGCAGAGGACACAGGTTCGATCCCTGGTCTAGAAATATCCTGTATGTCAAGGAGCAACTAAGTCAAAGCTCTACAACAAAAGAAGCCTCTGCAAGGAGAAACCTGTGCTCCACAATGAAGAGTAGCCTGCACAAAGCAACAAAGACCCAGCACAGCCAAAAATAAATAAATAAATAAAATAAATAAAATTAACTTTTAAAATTAGTTCACACAATAAAGTATGAGATTTAAGTCTAGGTTCATATTTTGCATATTCATATCAAATCGCTCCAGCACCATTTATTGAAAAGGCTATTCTTCCTTCATTGAATTGAGTTTTTCATTTGTCAAAATTTATTTGGGCATATTTGTGTGGATCTATTTCCTTGTTCTTTTTTCTCTTCTCTAGGTCTCTGTATCTCTTTCTGTGAATATCACACAGTATTCTGTGAATACCACAGAAATGAATCACATTTCTGTGATTATTGTAGCTACATAATGATTTACCCCACAGATTGATTATATTCTTTGCAGCCGAAGATGGAGAAGCTTTATACAGTCAGCAAAAACAAGACCAGGCGCTGACTGTGGCTCAGATTATGAACTCCTTATTGCAAAGTTCAGACTTAAATTGAAGAAAGTAGGGAAACCACTAGATCATTCAGGTATGACCTAAATAAAATCCCTTATGATTATACAGTGGAAGTGACAAATAGATTTGAGGGATTAGATTTGATAGAGTGCCTGAAGAACTATGGACAGAGGTTTGTGACATTGTTCAGGAGGCAGTGATCAAGACCATGACCAAGAAAAAGAATTGGAAAAAGGCAAAATGGTTGCCTTTCATCACTACAAACAAAGCTAGTGGAGGTGATGGAATTCCAGCTGAGCTATTTCAAATCCTAAAAATATGATGTTAAAGTGCTGCACTCAATATGTCAGCAAATTTGGAAGTCTCAGCAGTGGCCACAGGACTGGAAAATGTCAGTTTTCATTCCCATCCCAAAGAAAAGCAATGCCAAAGAATGTTCTAACTACCACATAATTGCACTCATCTCACACGCTAGCAAAACGATGCTCAAAATTCTCCAAGTGGGGCTTCAATAGTACGTGCACCGAGAACTTCCAGATGTTCAAGCTGGATTTAGAAAAGGCAGAGGAACCAATGATCAAATTGCCAACATCCGCTGGATCATAGAAAAAGCAAGAGAGTTCCAGAAAAACATCTTCTTCTGCTTTATTGACTACGCCAGAGTCTTTGACTGTGTGGATCACAACAAACTATGAGAAATTCTTAAAGAGATGGGAGTACCAGAGCACCTGACCTGCCTCCTGAGAAACCTGTATGCAGGTCAGGAAGCAACAGTTAGAACTGGACATGGAACAACAGACTGGTTCCAAATCAGGAAAGGAGTTCATCAAGGCTGTGTATTATCACCCTGCTTATTTAACTTCTATGCAGAATACATCATGCGAAATGCTGGGCTGGATGAAGCACAAGCTGGAATCAAGATTGCAGGGAGAAATATCAATAACCTCAGATACACAGATGACACCACCCTTATGGGGGAAAGTGAATTAGAGCTAAAAAGCCTCTTGATGAAAGTGAAAGAGCAGAGTGAAAAAGCTGGCTTAAAACTCAACATTCAAAAAACTAAGATCATGGCATCCGGTCCCATCACTTCATGGCAAATAGATGGAGAAACAATGGAAAAAGTGACAGACTTTATTTTGTTGGGCTCCAAAATCACTGTAGGTGATGACTGCAGCCATAAAATTAAAAGATGCTTGCTCCTTGGAAGAAAAGCTATGACCAACCTAGACAGCATATTAAAAAGCAGAGACATTACTTTGCCAACAAAGGTCCATCTAGTCAAGGCTATGGTTTTTCCAGTAATCATGTATGGATGAGAGAGTTGGAGTATAAAGAAAGCTGAGTGCCAAAGAATTGATGCTTTTGAACTATGATGTTGGCAAAGACTCTTGAGAGTCCCTTGGACTACAAGGAGATCAAACCAGTCCATCCTAAAGGAAATCAGTCCTGAATATTCATTGGAAGGAGTGATGCTGGAGCTAAAGCTCCAATACTTTGGCCATCTGATGAGAAGAACTGACTCACTGGAAAAGACCCTGATTCTGGAAAGATTGAAGGCATGAGGAGAAGGGGACGACAGAGGATGAGATGGTTGGAAGGCATCACCAACTTGATGGACATGAGTTTGAGCAAGCTCCAGGACTTGGTGATGGACAGGGAAGCCTGGCGTGCTGCAGTCCATAGGGTTGCAAAAAGTTGGACACGACTGAGCGACTGAACTGAACTGAAACGACCCCACTTTATTCTTCTTTTCAAATTTGTTTTAGATATTCTATTTCTAATATCTTTGTGTGTCTGTGTGTGCTCAGTTGCTTAGTCATGTCTGACTCTCTGCAATCCCATGGACTGTAGCCTGCCAGGCCCCCCGTCCATGGAATTTTTCAGACAGGAATACTGGAGTGGGTTGCCATTTCTTTCTCCAAAGGTATTCCTGACCTAGGGATCAAACCTGCATCTCTTGTGTCTCTTGCATTGCCAGGCGAATTCCTTACCATTGAACCACCAGGGAAGCCCTTCTAATATCTTTGCCTTTCCACATATATTTTAGAATTATCCTGCAAAAAAAATCTCACTAGAATTTTGATCCCAGGAATCATATTAAATCTGCACACCAATTTGGGAAGAACTGACACATCTACTGAGTCTTCCAATCCATGTGCATGGCACAGTTCTCTGTTTATTTAGATCTTTGAATTTTTGCTTTTGTAGTGTTCAGTACATAAGTTCTGCACATGTTTTGTTAGATTTGCCCCTAAATATGCCTTTTTAAAAAGAACTTGTAAATTGTATTTTTAATTTCAGTGTTCATGTGCTCACTGATAATATATAGAAATATAACTGATTTTTGAATATTCATTTTATATCCTGTGATCTCACTGATCTCACCTATCAGTTCATGAATTGTTTCTCAGATTCCTTGGGAAGTTTTACATAGTCATCTGCGAAAAGGGACAATTTTCTTTCTTCCTTCCTGATCTATATCACTTTTCTTGCCTTCTTGAACTGTCTAGAACTTCTGGAGCTATGTTGAATAAGATTAGTGAAAGTACACATCTTTGATTTTTTTCCTGGGTTCCTCATATGTTCTTCAAATGTGTCCTTAGTCACTCACTGAAACATTTTTATGATGGTTGCTTTAGAAAATTTGTCACATAATTCTAACACATCTGCCACTTTGGCATGGGTATTAGCCACATTGAGATTTTCCTGATTCTTGGTGTGACAAGTGATTTCCAACTGAATCTTGAACATTTGGGGTATTATGCTGTAGAACTCTGGATCTTGTTTAAACCTATCTTAGGTGACATTTTCTGACCCTGCTCTGGCCAGGGAAGGGGGTATGGTACCACCTCATTATTGTCATATAGGGTGGTCTAGTTTCCCCACTTGGCCTCCACTGACACTTGAGGGTAGAGGGGGCTCCTTCTTACTGCTGGGTGGAGTGGGAGTTCTGGCTCCACTAGGCCTCTGTGATTTCACCCTGGCTGGGAGCACCTTGTTCCTGCTCCCCACCTGACCTACTCGAACACCACAGGAGGTGCAGCCTCATTACCACTGGGTGCTAGTGAAAGTCCTGATTCTTTACCAGGCCTCTGTTGACAGTCAACCCAAGGGAGAGGGGTGCCTCCTTACTGCCAGGTGGGGATGGAAGTCCAGGCACATGTTCTCCACTGTCACAGCAGGTGTGGGCATCTTACTACCACCTGCTAGTGATGAAAGTCCCGGATCCATCTTTGACCTCTGACACCAACCTACCCAGGTGTCTTGGGGGATGTTGGATGCCTTGTTACAACCTGGTGGAAAGTCTAGATTCCCCATTCTACCTTTGCTAAGCCACAGAGTTGGCCAGAGTACAGAAGTTGTTGTCTAAGTCTTCCTTTCCTGGTTGCAGAGATGGGCTTTTATTGGAGCTTTTTTGTCTGTGCCCATTGGTGTTTCAGACTTGCCAGCTTCTTCCTCTCCACATCTGGGACCTATGAGGCAAAAAGATAACCCAGGGAGTTTACCACATGCAATTCTCTGGGCCCTGAGACCCTCAGCCAGTCAGTCTGCCTTCTTCTGTGCCCCTCTCAGTGTCGTCTTATGTTTGATTTATATCTAATGTGCTGGGGTTGTAGTTTCCCTGGTAGGAGGAAGAGGGAAAAGTATACCCATTTCATCTTCTCAGATGAGTAACAGAAAGGGGGATTTGCAAATACTTATCACTTAATATGCTTCCCAGGTGGCACCGTGGCAAAGAACCCGCCTGCCAATGCAAAAGACATAGGAGGCATGGTTCAGCCCCTTCGTTGGGAAGATCCTTTGGAGAAGGAAATGGCCATCCACTCCAGTATTCTTGCCTGGAGCATTCCATGGACAGAGGAGCCTGGCGGACTACAGTCAATGGGTCTCAAAGAGTCAGACATGACTGAGCGACTGAGCACGCACATAGCACACACCATTCAATATAAGAATTAGCAGTGGCATATGTAAAGTCACCAAACCATAGAAAGCACTGAAGCAAGTGACTGCTTTTATTTTTCAATGATTCAAAGATTCTGTAATTCTCAGTTTGATTTTTTAAAGTGTTTCATGCTATGATGCTAAATTCTGGAATTTGGTAATTCTGTTCTGGCATTTCCAGGTATGGAACTAACATCTCTTCCTTTTCCTTTTTTCCTATCCCTGCCCCATCCTAGGGAAATAGTTGATTCTGAGCAAATGTTCTGTTGCCTTTTCTTGCAGAGAGCAGAGAGCCTCAATCCGGTTCAAGACCACTCTTATGAATACTCTCATGGACGTCCTTCGCCACAGGCCAGGATGGGTGGAAGTAAAGGAGTAAGATCCCCCCCGCTCCACCAGCCTCATCTCTCCTTCCCTTTGTCTCTCAGGTCCTCATCTCCCTTTGTTTTTCTCCCAGTTCCCCTGGGTGGCCTCTGGGATTTGTTCCATTTGGCTATGACAGGGGCCAATATTTATTTAGCATTCGCAGTGTGTCAATGCCATCTCTGTCTTATTTAAGCCTCATAACCATCCAGAAAGAAGAGACTATGTTCAGAGATATTAAGCTAGTTGATTAAGGTCACACAGAAAGTAAGTGCCAGTGTGGGGTTCAAACCCAGTGCAATTTGACTATTCCACAGCCAGTGTCCCATTGAGCTCTATGCATCCATCACAGACCCACAGGGTGAATTCTCCCGTGATAGCAGGTCCTGGCCTCTTACTAATTCTGTGACCCTGAACAAGTGTTTTGACCCCTAAACCTACATTTCTTCTTCTATTTGGAGCCCTCTGGATACTGAGATGAATAAGCATACAACCCCTGGCACCTAGTAGGTGCTGTTAGTGAGGGTTAAGCTTTGGATGCATATAGGAGAGACACAAAGTAAAAGAGGCTTTGACTGACTATAATTTATTTACCCCTCCCACTGAAGTCCAGATGTAGGAGGTTCAGAGATGGTATGGAAATGTGGGACCCATCTGCTTCCGTCTTTCCTCTCTGCTATTCTTTGAATGAGGCCTTCAGCCTCATGGTCTGAGGTGAGGCTCCTGCACATTCCAACCAGCAGGAGGTAAGAAGGAGACAAGAAAAGCCATGTCCTACTCTTAAAGGATGCAACTCACACTTCACTGGCCAGAACTTAGTCATGTGGCCACAGCTAGCTGCAAGGGAATCTGCAAGATGCAAGCTTACATTTTCCCAGGTAAATGATGAGAATCCTACGACTGTAGGAAAAGGAGAGAATACCTATGAGGGCTGAGGGTTCTCAATAAATATTTGTTGTATAACAGTAGCTAAGCCTGCTGGACACTCTTCAGCACTTAACATGCATGACCTCTTTGAATAATCCCAGCAAATCTTCCAGTAGGTGCTCTTATTATCCCCATTTTCTTGAGGAGAAAAATTGGACAAAAGAGTTAAAAAAAAAACACACATGAGGTTGTTCATCTTGTAAGGGCTTTAACTAAGGTTTGCATCTAGTCTAACTGTCTGTAGAATCCCAAGCTCATCCTCCCTGTTCTAGCAGCCTCTTGGTAAATGAAGAAACAAATGAGTGAATAGGTGAATCTATGGTTCCTACTTCCTGGTGCTGGAGTCTAGTAGGGGAGACAGATTTTGACCAAATCACCCCACAAAAAATTTAGAAATTGGCTGTTGATGGCAAGCTGTGGTGTGGGTAATCCAAGATGGCAGAGTCCTCTCTTTGGTGCTTTGGGTGAATATTACAGTGATGATGATGGTAGTGATGATGGTGTCATGATAGTGACAGTG